>NW_022279614.1:608276-912414 GCF_009193385.2 Nasonia vitripennis | reverse complement strand
GGATGGCTCCAAACGACACTATAGTGCAGCACATGTCCAAGGTGCAAAATCTTGCTAGGCAGTTAATCGACGTAGGTGAAAACATACCAGACATAGTCGTGATGTCAAAGATTTTAGCGAGCCTACCACCGAAATACCGGCATTTTCGCACATCGTGGGGAACGGTAGATCCAACTCGGCAAACCATCGAACTTCTCAAGGCGCGGCTTATCGAGGAGGAAAGCTACTTGGACACCGACGAGAACGAAGCAACAGCACTGGCAGCAACCACGAGGAAGACGATTCCAGGAAGTCAAAAACGAGGTGGTACGCCGAAGAAGAAGAACTCTCACAAAAAGAAAGAAAACGTGGAGTGTTACGTGTGTTCCGAGAAGGGTCACTACGCTCGAGAATGTCCTACCCGGAAAAACAAGGGAGAGCATCAAAACAGCAATACCACGAATTGTGCTCTGATTGCTTCGAGCAAGGAAGCGAGAGGTCACATGCCAGGTGGCGTCAGAGCCAAGAGGGACACTTGTACATCTAACCCATCAGCCGAATACAAGAGAGCTGTGTTGAATGCCGATCAGGACGATTCCTGGCTTACCGACAGTGGGGCATCAGTACACATCACGTTTCGGAAAGAATGGCTGGTAGATTACAGGCCAAGACACGATGGCAGCACCATCGTGCTAGACGACGGCTATGAGTGCTCGGTAGTCGGCGAGGGCACCGTGAACGTGAAAAGACTCATCAACAACGAATAGACCGATGCACAAATTCGCAACGTACTGTATGTTCCAGGGATGAATAAAAACTTATACTCCGTCGGCCTATCCACAACGCGCGGTCTTGAAGTACAATTCAAGGATGACTTAGTCAAGGTTCTGCGCGACGGGGAACCTATCGTAGTGGGAGTGAAGCAGTCCAACGAAGTATATCGCCTGTGTATCAAAGTGGATACTCCCCTGAAACCGGAGGCTAACACAGCAGTCGCCGATCTGCGCGTCTGGCATGAAAGAATGGGACACATCAACGTACGCTCTCTCAAGGACCTGACTTCTAGAGACCTGATTAACGGAGTCAGAGTAAAAGGAACCGACGAGTTTGTATGCGAGGGGTGTAAGCTGAACAAGTCCCATAAACTTCCGTTCAAAAAGGGGACCGAGAGATCCACGCTGCCAGGCGAGATGATACACAGTGATGTCTGTGGACCGATGCAAGAGGAATCGCTAGATGGAGCGCTATACTACGTATCCTTTATGGATGATGCTACATCATTTCGACACGTCTACTTCATAAGGCACAAATCAGATGTCGCTGAGAAATTTGTAGCTTTTGAAAAAATCGTCAGTAACAAGTTTGGAAGGTCCATTAAAGTTCTGCGGAGCGACAACGGTTTGGAGTATGTAAACGGACAGCTGAATAAATTTTTGGAGTTAAAAGGCATTATCCACGAGAGAACAGCCCCTTACACTCCAGAACAAAACGGCAAGGCCGAGCGAGAGAATCGCACCATAATGGAGTGCGCGAGAAAGTTGCTCAACTCAGCTGGTTTACCACGGTCGCTTTGGGCGGAAGCTGTCAACACAGCCGTATATCTCATCAACCGCGTGTCGACTCCAATGAGAGAGAAAAGCAAAACCACTTACGAACTTTGGACCAAAAAGAAACCTGACCTGAGTCACCTGAAAATTTTTGGATCAACAGCGTACAAGAATCTACCCAAAACTCAAACGAAGAAGCTCGACGACTAGGCCGTCAAAATGGTTCTAGTAGGATACGAGGAGGACTCATCCAACTACAGACTATACCACCCAACTACCAGGAAAGTCACAGTGGCCAGACACGTGGATTTCGACGAGTCCAGGAAGGGGACCATCCCACTGCAGGAAGCTGTAGAGGAAGACTACCTATTGCTGGATCCATTTGAGGGAAACATCGACGAGGATGCACCCCCAGTAGATCCCCCACAACCACCACCTGAAGCTGACGCCAACGAAGAAGCAGGAAGAGACGATGCTGCACCTGCTCCCAAGAAAGTCCAGAGACCTGCTTCTAGAGAGTTGCCACTGAGAGACAGGAGCAAGTTGGAGAAACCTAAAAGGTACGATGCAAATTTTACTGATCTAAAAACCCCGAAAACTTTTAGCGAAGCTGTAACCGGTCCCAATACCATGCACTGGCGGAAGGCCATCTCCAAGGAGCTGGAGGCTCAGCGTCTCAATGGAACCTGGAAGCTCGTACCCAGAGAGCCGAACACTAATACCATAAAGTCCATCTGGGTCTCCAAGATCATCCAGAATGATGCCGACGAAAAAGGGATGATAAAAAGGCACGACTGTGTGCAAAAGGCTACATGCAGGAGGCAGGCCTCGACTACAAGGAAACCTTCTCTCCAGTCGTGAGATACGACTCGCTCAGGGTTCTACTAGCACGCATCACAGCAGAGCATCTAGAGATGGTGTCCTTCGACTTTTGCACTGCCTTCCTGTACGGCAAACTGCAAGAGAGGATCCTGATGGAAGTTACCGAAGGCGTTCAATTCGACGGTAAAGACTCCAACAACGTGGTATGTGAACTAAAAAAATCTTTGTACGGCTTAAAACAAGCGCCACGTTGTTGGAATGCGAAGTTTAAAAATTTTCTGTATAAGTTTAATTTTAAGGAATGTAAAGCAGATAAATGTATTTTTGTTAGCGAATTTGAAGGCCACAAAATTTACCTTGCACTCTTTGTAGATGACGGCTTGCTTGCAAGCAGCTCAAATGACACTTTAGACAGAATTCTGAATGAATTCAAGAAGGAATTCGCAATTACAGTAGGAGATGCAAGCTATTTTGTCGGACTTCAAATACAGAGAAATCGCGACGAGAAAACGATGTTTATTAGTCAAAGCTTGTACCTAAAACAAACACTAGAGAAATTCAATATGAATGATGCAAAACCGATGTGTGTGCCGGCAGATCCGAATGCAAGGCTACAACCAGCCGATCTGGAATGCAAGAACGAGAGCGCGGTACCATACCGAGAGGCCATCGGGTTATTAATGTTTCTAAGTGTCGTCTTTAGGCCAGACATAGCTTACGCTATAAATTCATTGACCAAATACATAAACAATCACGATAAAATTCACTGGAATGCAGTGAAGCGCGTATTCGTATATCTTGCGGGCTCGCACGACGTAGGAATAATGTACGGAGGAAAAAACGAATATACACCTGTAGTAGGATACTCAGAGGCCGATTTCGCGAGCGATTTGGACACCCGAAGATCCACAACGGGCTATATATTCAGCATGAACGGAGGCGTGATAACGTGGAGTTCACAACGTCAAAAAATTGTAACATTGAGTACCACCGAATCTGAATACGTAGCTGCAGCAACCGCTACCAAAGAAACGTGCTGGCTGAGGAAACTGTTGACCGGACTCGCATATCGATATGATGAAGGCACTGTACTTTTTGTCGATATTCAGAGCGCGATTAAACTGGTTAAAAACCCTCAGTTCCATAAAAGAACTAAACACATCGACATCCGGTTCCATTTTATTCGCGAGAAATACGAAAATGGTGAGCTTAACATAAAGTATGTAACCTCGGAAAACAACCTGGCAGACATATTCACGAAAGCTCTGCCAAGAAATCGCTTTTTGTACTTATGCAGCAGCCTCGGTCTAGTAAGCGAAGAATCTTTCTTACAATAATCCGATAATCGAGAGATTGTGCAAACGGCGGAAGTGTAGAAGTTAGTTTTCTCAATCTCGTAAGAGAGGGCGCTCCTCCTTTGACGTGAAGCGTAGACTTTTGTTCGCAGAGCAAGCGGGCTCCCTCTTAGTCCTTCAGAACCGCTCACCGAGACCGCATCGCCACTTTTGTTCAAGAGCTATTTCCTTCATACAAATAAACGCCTTTTTTTCAATCTATACACCTGTTTTCTATTAACATTCCATTAAAACATCAAGAATAGAAAACGTAAACTTTAAGATTATAGTATATGATTTTGGTGTAGCAGGATCACGGTAAGACTGCAGAGATTTCTGCAGGAAATTTGGACTCTCTGTAAAGGTGCGTTGGCATATAAATTCATCCGATATTAAGTTTTAAATAAGTTTCTACTTATTTAAACTATATTGTTGTTTATTATATAACATTTAAAAGCATAAATTATTGATAATTATTGAAAAAAATACGTACAAAAAAGTATCGCAAGCAGGACCTGAATCTGACTCCTTTTGATTACGAGTTATTTACTCTACACATAAGCTAACTTTATCTATGAGAGATAGTAAAGAAATGGTAAAGAAACTATGTGTGACGATACCGTATCTTGTGCATTAGTTTGTGTGTTATCCATGAAATAATTAATTTTTCTCATGCGATAATGGATATAGGATTCAATAAAGTGTAACGGATAATCACTGGTATAATCAATATATTTTGAACTAGTAAATATTTGTCAAGACAAAACTGTTACTAATGTAAAATTTTGGTCAGTTCAGGCATTTTTTAATATTAATTATTTATGATAAAAAATGTGTGGGGCTATTAATAGTAGAAATAATTGGATGAAGAGGGTAATTAAGTTTATGTATATTTGGTAAATCATATGCTCTCGGTAAAATTGTGTTAGTTTGAGTTGAGTGGTTTTTGTCAAAATTCAGGTAGTTATTATCATTAAAATTCGGTAAAACCTTGTATACCTTTAATTGCAGAAATCGCAACGGATTTTTTTTACACTTTTATATCTATCAGTATCGCTAAGTAAATCATTTTTGACTTATAATCCTCAACATTCAATCACACAGTTAGATTGCCTGTCTTGTTTTTTGTTTAGTCGGAGAGCAGCTACAGATTCTGTGTTTTCAATTAGACTTGATCTCAAATCATTGGCACTTTGTCAAAATTGTTAATCTTACTTGTAAATTGTTTATAGTTATTAAATTTTTTTTTTAACTTAGACTGAGTGTTAAAATTATGACCTATGGAAACGACGTCCATAACCTCTGAAGAAATATCAATATCCGCTAAGTTTTTAATACATTTTTCATTCCTAATAAAATTACTACAATGATTGTTATTAACATCACTGTAAATAATACGATCGTTTTTGTCATTTTTTCTAATGATATTGTTAAATTGACAGTCAAAAATCTCACTAATTTATTGTAAATATTTGAACATTCAATTTCAGTAAATTTTCCAAACTAAAGAAGAACAGAAACATCAATAAGTGTATTCGCAATCTCATCTGGGCCCGGGCTACTATTTTTACTAATCTTGATGACTTCTGGGAATTCTTTCATGGAAATAGGAATGTTCAATGGAATTTCATTGTCGTGTTTAACTGACTCACGGTATTTATTTATCTGTTTTTTTTGAAGGTTTCTTTATTCTTGAGAAATTCTTGATCGTATTGCTTGTCACTAGAATTTTCTGAAAGTTGTTTAGCAAATATACTTGATCGTTTTCTTTTAAGATAATATCGTAGATTTTACTACCTTCAATCGCTTTTATTGTGCCCCACATATCTTTACTTGATGTTTTGTACGAGATTAATTGTAGATATTTTATCCCAGAGTGTCGTTTAGCTATTTTTATCGTACTTTTTGCTATTGATTTTAATTTTCTGTGTTTAATTTTGTTTTTCTAAGAATTATTATTTTTAAATCTATATAAGGTCTTTTTAGAATTTTTAGTAGCGGCTTCACAATTTTTGTTTCACCAAAGTATGTTTTTAGATTTTGTACAACTAGTTGTTCTCGGAATGCTTTCGTGTGCTGGAGTTATGATTACTTCGTAAAGTTTAGATAAACTTAAGTTAATATTGTTTTCTCATCAGCCTGTTAATTTATTGTATCTGGTAGTTTTTGGGTTGCGTTTTCTTTATATTTTCCCTGGTTAGCTTGGTGAAATTTCTATTTGCCTGCTTCATTAGGTATGCTGGTGTTGAAGTTGTCTACGTATAAGACAATTAGACAATGGTCACTACCGTATAGTTCTTCTTGAGCTTTCTAATCTATTGATGTTGCTATGCTGTTGCTGCAGAGACTAAGATCTTTCTCGCTACTTCCGATAGATGAGTTAAAGTAACTAGGTGTCCGATCGTTTAGTGACACTGTCATTTTTGCATATAAATTCTTCAGAGATACTCCTCCACTTGCAATTAGGCAGTCGGACCTATTTTTGTTATAACATGTGATCTTTTTCATCTTGATAGATTTATTGTTCTTTAGTTTAATTTTAAGGCAGTGTAAATTCCACTGTAATATCTTGACCATTTTGTGTATTTGATATTTTACAGTGTAAGGAGATCCCCGAAGCATCACCCAAGAAAGACCAAACGACAAACACGAGCACAGGATCCGAGAGGCAGAAACAACCAAAGGGCCACGTAGCAGCTGTCATCACAGCCAAGCGGCATATTAGAGCGCGGAAATTTAAACAGGCAGTCACAACTTTCACAACCGCTCTAGTGAACAGAGCTCTTGAATGAATATTAAAACGCGACTTATTCTTATCAACGCAAAGCGTAATTGTGCTTTGCATCAACAGCGTGATATTTTGTTGGATAAATAATTAAATAAATTTTAAATTTATTAAGCATTATGAAAAAAACAAGTATTCTTCCTGAATGACCTTACTCTAATATTACTAAAGCAGCAATATATGTCGTAGCAGCCATCATAGAAGAAACACTAACTAATTACTCAATAAACCGTAATCACGAGGGTACAAAGAACAGAAGAAGGCAACTGCAAACACTGCAGTTTACACCGGAAGTGCTCGAGTCGCATTAATTTTGCCTCTTCATAACAGATTATCGTCCTTGTCAGATGACGCCGGCGTTTGAAACGGGGTTATATCTTGTTTAGGGTTATTCAAAGTTTCCAATAATTGTCTTCAATAATTTTTTGAATACAGTTAGATCTTCTGTGAATTGATTTATTAATTCTACAGGAATTGTATGGCTTTTTGTGTTTTCCATGAGACTCTTGAATTGTATGTAGTTTAATTGTTTCCTGGCTTGATCTGGATGATTGCGAACTAGCATTAGTTTAAAGTCTATTTGGTGAAAATCTATTAAGTAGGCTTGATTGGTTTGGTCTCTTCATTAATAATTTTACCTTTTGTAGTTTTATTTTTTGTTACAATTGTAAAATTCGTATTCTCTGCGTTCAACTCTATTGGAGAGTCTGTTGAGCAAGATGCTGGATGTTGTCTTTTGTTAGGGTTATCTAACTATTGTGTCTAATATTGTAGTTTGGGTGCCTTGTTCATGTTTGACAGAGTAGGATACAATAATGGACTGCTTAGATCACGGATAAATGTGACTTGGAGCATTTTAACAGCTGTGCTATAAAATTGTATGCAATTCTCGTGAACTAAGCAGCTCATCAGTGCATAGCGTTTTATCACACTCGCTGCGGGCGGTCGGGCGCTAATACACGCCATACAATAATCGGCTACTCAGATCACACGTATCGTAATATACTATTGGCCAGGTGGCCTTCGCCGTTACATGTAAAGCATTTAACTATATCTGTGCTAGCGTAGATAAAATAGTTACACACGTAGTCCGTTAGGTTTATTTCGTCTACGCAGTCCATAATCAGTCCCTGCTCTCTCTTTGGGATGAGATCCTTTTGGGCCACTGATGCATAGTTCGTTGCAGTTTTTGCGAAGAATGTTAGGATCTCCTTCTGGGTTAGTTGTGCATTTTGATGGGTTTCCATTTTCACTGGTTTATTGTTGCTCTTGCGACGAAGCGTGGATTTAGAGGCTTGAGGCGCCTATAAACAGTGGTTCTTACAAAGCGATTATAAACACGTGTTTACACGATAAGCGTTCGATATGAACGAGATACGATAAGATTCCAAATATACTTACAAAGAAACTCTTAATAGAAGCTCACGAAATCATTTTAAAAATCTAAGACTTGACAAATCAAGTATTGCCTGGTCTTTAGAGAAATGCAATAGTAGTACCAATAAGCGAACCCAAAAAATCAAGATTCAACAAAGAAAGTTATCAATATATTTATAAATAACTAGAAATTAAGTTATATCAAGTTATATATGCATATATAAGTAACTAGAAATCAAGAGCATAATTAGTCAATACCAAACTAGTTTCCGCGAAAACTGTTTCATCAACGACAGTTTATTATTACTGGAGACAAATATAAGTAAGACCTTTGAAAACAACGAATAGCTACTGGCAGTATGTCTCGACATCAAAAAAGCCTACGACCTAGTTTTGCGGAAAAGACTTTTACAAATATTAATAAAATACAATATCACAGGTAATATCTTTCATTTTATCAAAAACTTTTTAACCAACCGTATCATTCAAGTACGAGTTGAGAATAATTTCTTAGATGAAGTTCGGATAAACAATAGAGCACCCCAAGTAGCTGTCATTAGTGTAACATTATTTTTATTAGCGATCAACGATATCAATTCATACATAAACGCACCAATACAATACACGATGTTAGCTAACGACGTAACCGTACACATAAGAGGAAAAAATATCAAAACCAGAGATATATGTGAGAAAATAATGCAAAAAAGTCTTATTTTCGGCTCTAAAATTACTTGGAAACCGCATCTTGAACAACTTAAAAAAGATTGCCTCCTCAGAATAAACGCATTTAAAACACTTGCAGCAGAAAACAGCATAGCTTATGGCTCAGTAAAGGAACCCGATCTTAACAATGTCAACCCGATAGTTAAGGGGACCTCACCACCTTAAATTAAAAAAAATATGAGATATTGATTTTTTGTGTAAAAGTACCTTAAATTGCGTAAATAATTAATTTAAACAAATTTTTTAACAAATTGTAGACAAATTTTTTAAATTAAAATGTTTTTTAAATTCCTACGTTCACACCATAAACATATGTGTTTAAAGTAGATTCATAAAGAAAAAAGTGCCCTTCGAAGCCCAAAGCTTAAGTAAGTCTGCGGTAGCTGATATAATGAAAATTGTGATTTTTGGCCTACGAAGACCTATTGTGCATGACATACGATGTATATAAATATTGTTTGATGATTCTTACAGTATTCCTGAGTTAATATTATTGTTTGATTAATTATTTAAACAATTTAAGGTTCTTTTATACAAAAAATCAATATCCCATTTTTTTTAATTTAAGGTGATGAGGTCCCCTTAATACCAGAATGCGTCATCTATCACGTGATTTGTCAAACGATCACTCATGTGATACATCACTTGAATTCTCAAGCGATAAATCACGTCATTTATCACGTAACTAAATTTAGTTATTTTGTTTGTACCAAAGAATTATGAAAAATAGATTTGTTACAAATCCAAATAAAATGACCGCAAAAAATGAAAAGAAACTTTACCCTAACCGAGGATTGAACCCCGGTCCTCAACTTCACAATCCATTATCTTACTACCTAAACAAATCACGTGATTTATCACGTGAGAATTCAAGTGATCTATCACGTGATTAATCGTGTGATAAATTACGTGGTTTTTCTCGCAATGGAATCAAATTTGTGGACTTCATTAATATGAGAACAAAAATTTTAAATCTTGTATACTTATTTATATTTAATATCCTCATAGAACTATTAATTTTGTAATTGTAAAATTTTATCGTTGTATTGTTAACATTACAATACCAATATATACTATCATCAGTTTTATAAAATTTGTATGAAACTCAAAACTATATACAAATATTGTTAAAATATGTAATAATTCTCATTTATTCTGTTTTGTCGCTAATATCCATTTATCGATGTGACGGTAAATAAATAAATGGAAAGAAAACACGTGTACAAACAAATCTTTTATTTCTTGTCTAAATAATCTCTTGCACTATGATTTGATAATAAAAAAGTATTGTGGTTGACATAAATTACTTATAAAATTAATTTTTTTTTCTGTAGCTATTAGATATATGTGGTGGAATAACTTCTTCACGCTTACAATTATTCAAAAATAATAATCTCACATTAGACTGTGCTAAATCATATCTGAACGAGAAAAATCTTTTAAAAATATTGTACGTTTGTGAACCGTATAGATATCATATTTATACTATTTATAGTAAGATACAATTATTAAAACTCAACGTTGTTTGAGTCTGACTATTCTTCGTTAATAGACCGTAAGTACGGAAACTATTATTACAAATTGGTTTAATAAACCTACTAATTTAGGTATAGTTTTAAATTATTTCTCTAACTATAAGAAATAACGTAAACATAACATAGTTTATAACTTAGTAGACAGAGCAATATTATTTTTTCATGAGTCCTTCCATACTGACAATTTTTCCATAGTTCAAAATATATTGATTATACCAGTGATTATCCGTTACACTTTATTGAATACTATATCCAATATTGCATGAAAAGAACTAATTATTCTATGAATAATACATAAACTAATGCACAAGAAACAATACCATCACACATATGTTTCTTTACCATTCCATAAAAAATTTGTTATACTTGTAAATCGACGTTTAAAAAATATGGTCTACACACTGTTCCATCAATGACACCTGAATCAAATAATATTGTAAAGTTAGGTAAATATGTTTTGGGCAAATGGAGTCAAACTAATGTTATATATGAATTTCAAGGTAATAATTGTTCTGCCACTTACATTGGTTAAACCAAAAAAAATTTTAAAGCAAGGATTAATGAGCACAAAAAACTCCTGATAATCAAGTACTGCCGATTCCGACACACATTAATAATAATCCTTCACATAGTTTTAATTTTGATAATGTTAAAATCTTAGATTGTGACAATAATAGGTATAAAAGATTTCTGAAAGCCTTTTCATCAACATGAATTTGAATACTATTAATAAAAAAGAAGATTTTCAAATGTTAAGTAAACAGTACTTAAGAATCATCTGAATGTTTTTTAAGAATTTGTAGTGTATCTGTTGATTATAACTAATCATAATCTAATACAAAAATAATTCTTTTAATTACATGTTGTTTATAGAGAAAAAAGAATCTTCCTCTATGTTGACTCTATCCCTCGGTGAGGTAGAGCAATCATTGCACTTAAATTTGTAGATAATGTTATTTTCATTATTTTTGTATATTTTATCCTTGTCTTTTACAATTATTGTCTTCATTTAGTTATTAATTTTTGGAACGGTTTTAAAAGGCAAGGATAAAAAAGACAAAAATAATAAAAATAATATTGTCTACAAATTGGAGTGCAATGACTGCTCTGCTACATATGTAGGTCAAACAAAAAGAAGTGTGTTAACGCATAAATGAACACAGAAAATCAAACAAGAATGTTATATATGACCACACAAAAAACCATAATCACACTTTTAATTTACAAAATTTCGACATTAAAGGCAGAGAAACAAATATAAACAAACGCCTAATATCCGCAATGCTGCATATACACTTACAAGATAAAGGAATTAACAAAATAGAAGGCACACAACTCCTAAATACTATTTACATACGCCTCTTGTATCGTCTCAAACGTAGAACAATAGAATGAGTGATATAACTCTGACATCAAAAAACTGATGACAGTGCCGATAAAAATGTCAACGAAGCGCTTGAATCTCTCCAGTTTAGTATTTGTATATAAACACCGCAAAATTTCAGCATTGAGCAAATTTCGAACTAAGCAGCTTAGAGAGACACACCTGTTCTTCGATCTTCCATCGCTAGGCTAGGAAGCGGTTTTTCGATTTCTCCGAATCATGTATACTGACGACAGCTCCGTAATCGTGACATCGTAAAATATTCTAAAATCTTTTTGTATCTTTTATATTTATCGCATAAATCCTAAGTTTAACCGATTTTTTCTTATGAAGGCAATATTTATCGTCAAAACGATGAAGGGATTAATTCTTTAATTTTGTCACTTTTTCCTTTACACGCTCCACCAGCCTCGGGTAGACCGATAGATTCTACCAAATCTTTTATGTTGTTTATATTATTTTAAATTCATCAAAGTATAATAATATTAGTTTTCTCCCATATTTGATTGTTTACTTTTGATTTATCGGTGTTTGCTAATATTTATATGTATTAAAATTTAAATATTGTAGATTGATAGTTGCTGGTGCCTGCAGTCTCCGTTGCCACTTACACTCACACTTTTCACTTCCACATTCCATCACACTATTTTTTATGTAGGAGTAACCCTATAGTTATTTATAATACAGACATGTAAAACTTGCGACTGAATATACCGTACGTAGCTTAAGTCACTGTGATTGACTCGAGGAATGTCCTCGTAGTATTATAATATGTAGGATTTTTATTTTTATTTTTTATATTTTTGGTATGCAATTATTTATATTACTATAACTGTATTTATTGTAATCTTCGTGCAATGCTATTAACATATTGTGATCACTTTTTTTGTCAATAAAAATCTGATGAGGTTGGATGCCACACCAACGAAACGTTGTCATTTAGTGTGAATTTTGTGGATTTAATTGCAAGGGGCAGCTCTTTTATATTTGTTACGTATTTTTAATTTATTGATACTAGTTTTGTATATATTTATAGATATAACATTCCAAGAAAAAAAGTTCTAAAGAGCCTGCACAACAAATAGACACATTAAAATGTTTCAACGCAGTCGAAGAAATCCACGTTATTGATTCTAATAGTAAGAAAATGCTTTAAGTGCTCAATGAAGGCCACGAATTAATTACGGAATTAGATTCTAGTGCACCATATGGTTTCATAGGTAGCGATACACTTCGTAACCTCAAACCCAATTTTCAATTGCAACCAACTTCTAAGAAATTCATGAGTTACTCGCAACATCACCTCAACTGCATCGGTACTTGCTCTGTTAATGTCTCATTTGGTTCCACATCTCGTCAACTTACAGTCTACAATATTCAAGGCTCTTACGATTCCTTATTTGGTCGTGAATGGATCGCACAATTCAGTCACGAAATTGAATGGACTGAACTCTTTTCTCTAATCAAGGTTAATGCACTTCCTACTCTTCTACCTTCATTACCTAGTGATCAACAAGCACAGCTGGATCAACTTTTGACAAGGTACGCTGAAGTTTTCAGTGTAACAGCTGGAAAACTTACTGGACCTCTAGTTAAGGTACATTTCAAACCTGGAAATTCTCCTGTTTTTGCTCGGGCTCAAGATATAGCATATGTGTTGCGTGACAAATATTCTAAAGCAGTTAAAGCTAAACTTGCGTCTGGATTTTACAAAAAAGTCAATATTTCCGAGTGGCCTTTGCCTACACACGTCGTTATTAAAAAAAAAAAGGTGTTATTCGTATAACTGGTAATTATAAACTTACGTTGAATCCAGGTATAATAATAGATGAATGTCCTCTTCCAAAACCTAGTGACATTTTCAACAAAGTAGAAGGAGCTAAAATTTACACACATCTTGATATTACAGATGCTTATACTCATCTTCCTGCTGACGACGAGTATAAATCTCTACACATGGGTTAGTTCGTCCTACATAAGCTGTTTACAGCGCAACTAATGTTCTTGCAGTTTGGCAACGTCGATAAAAAGAAATCTTACAAGGTCTAAGAAACGTTGAAAATTTTTTCAACGATATCATTGTATGGGCTGAAACATTCGAAGAATTGTTGATTCTGGAAACGTATCCGTCTTCTTGAAAATGGTATTCGTCTTAATCGACGTAAATGTGTTTTTGCTACAAATTCTGTAGAATTTTTGGGACATAAACTAGATACACAAGGTATTCATAAATCTGATTCTCACATCAAGGCAATTCGTGATGCACCTAAACCTTCTACACCTGAAGAATTAGAATTGTTTATTGGTAAAGCTACGTGCTACAATTCATTCATTCCTGATTTAGCTACAAAAGCTCGACCACTTCGGGACATGCTTCTTACATCATCTTTTCAATGGTCGCCAACTGCTGATAAAGCACACGAAGAACTCAAAAACATTCTCATTTCTCCTCAAGTCAATAGAACATCCACTTTCTGCTCCCTCACGTGTTGGGTTAGCAGATCATGTGGGAGCATACTTCTGTGCAGGTTTCCTTGGAGTATCCTCGCCATTATCTTTAGATCTTGCTTGCGTTTAGGGCCGTCTGGAAGACTGCGCACGCTTCGGTGCCTGGAGTGTGCATCGTCCTATCCTCAGGCGTCTTGTCGTCTTTGCAAAGTAAACACTTTATCTGTTGGGTCGGCACATTGCATGCCGCCGCTCTATGTCCACCCGCACCACACTTCCAACAGCTAGTGCTCCTGTCAGGGCCTTTGCATTTGGCTTTCACGTGCCCGTAGCCAAGGCAACGGTAGCATCGCGTGACGCTCGCTCTCACCCTCACTCGGCAGTTTACCCAGCCGATGCGAATCTTTCCCTTTTTGAGCAGTGCGGCGGCCTTGATCTGGTCCAATTCGACTACCGCCATCCTCTGCTCTCTCGTGTTTGGCTCAAACAGATAGACTTTGGCATCTTCTTTGCCGCAGCCTGTTGCGGCTGTGATAGCACTGTTGATCTCTTCCTTCGTCGTAAGTCCATCGATGTCTCTGATCTCTAGTATTATCTTCGAGATCTTGCCTTTAATTGTGCCTGCTTGTCCGATTGCCTCTTGGATGGCCTTTTGAAATGACTTCATTTCGTCATTCCTTTTGCCCACCCCGACCAGAACGCCGCCTTCTCTTGTTTTGCGAAGAAACTTAATCACCGTGTTTAGCTCTTCCGGCTTTACCTGTGCCTTCATCAGAGACAAAATGTCAGCATAGGTCTTGCCACTCTCCGGCTTTATCAGAATGACGTCCGTCCTCTGACGTGGAGCCTTCTCTTCTCTCTTCTTTAGTTGGATCTGCTCCGGCTTTACCTTCTGTTTTTTTTACCCTTCCTGTCAGCAGCTACTTCCCATTGTGTCTGACCATGAGAAGTCTGGCCGTTCCCCTCGCTGTCCCTACTTGTCGAGGGAGCACTTACATCCTTCTTGTCTTTTTTGACGGGGGTACCGCCGCCTCCGTCAGATGATGCCCATACCTTCTTCTTTGATTTTACCGTTTTTTGAGCCTTTGCATTGTCCTCACTAGATTGTTTGGGGGACTGCCTCTTCGCGACATCTTCCATCTGGTCAAGAAGCGTGAAAGCTTCGATCATCATGGATCCTATTAAGGGTAAGCCTTCTTTGATCTTGATATTCACACCCTTTTGCTTTTCCAGGGTTTTGGTCATTTCCCTGGCCGTTTCACGCACCTCCCGTAGCTTGTCTCGCAGGCTGGCGTGGGCTTTTAGCCAATCCCTTATGGACTGGCTCTCTTCTCCTACCGCTGCGTTCTTGTCATACCGGTATGCTGCAGCACTCATGGCGCTACCTATACTGGTACTTCTGCTTGATTTGTGGATTGGATATCCACCGTCTTGTGTTGTTGGCACCCTTAAGGTTTCAACTTCCAGGTTCTCCTGTGGGTTTTCCCCGAGTTCGTTTGTGGTTCCCATATTATAAGCATTTTTCTTCATCCTGGCATGTGTCCGACCCCAGCTGACATGGCCCCAATACATGACTGTAGGCGGTGCCAGAGTGGGTACATCACGTCAGGGTATAGCACGCGCTATCGCATTAGCCCACCTCCACTCTCTCGAGCCTCCCACCACGAACACAGGTGCTTGGCTCTCTGGAGAGTTTCCGGCGGATGTCACACAATAACACGTACTCGCTCGAGCCGGTTGACCGAAACTAGCTAGGTAACCGGCCTCCCGTCTTGCTGTCAGCGGGAGCCAAAGATGGTTCGGGTCAATTCGGCACGCAACCGTAGGTCTTTAGGAGACCGTTAGATCGCCTCTCCATCCAGGATCTCCCTTAGGCAGCTACACGGCAAACGCGGCGGCCTGATTTGGTTCACGGAGCATATTTTATTTCTGCTCTACCCTCGGAGGTGTGTGCCTCGGCGAGCACTCCCCCATCCGCCAACCGGGGGACGCGCCACATACGGGGTGTCAGGCTTCCCCGCGTGGGTCGATTAAACCGGATTAGAGTACATAAGTATTAGGATATTCACTTAATCGATTCAATGCCTATTTAAATCAGAATCAATATATCTATGTACACTAGAAAAACGGTTTTAATGATTTTTTATATCTAAAATAACATTTGATATTATTCAATCGTACTGTATTCAACTATGCAATCGTTTTTACTGATGTGTATATCGTGGTGTTAATCGATTTGAATTGACATGAATTTTTTCATGTGTCGTTTAATAAAGTCAATCGATTTTAATAATTTCAATTCAAATCGATTGTAGTTAATAAATCTATTCTGTCTTGTACAGCATTTGACCTTTCTTATATAGTAACGGAGAAGAAATCTTGTCACTTGCGAGTATGAACATTTGAAGCGACACCAAGCGGTTATATTAAGAAACATAGGGTCGATTAAAATTGACTAGTTTTGCAATAAATTTAATCGATTCTAATCCAAATATAAAAGTTTTTTTTTCATAAGGGATTTTACAAAACTTTGATCATTAAGGTCACTTAAAATGTCATCAAAATTATTTGTAAAATTAAACTAATTTAATATCGACTAAAAAGTTGATTCATATTTATTGAAAGAATCCCAATTGAACAGCATTAAACTAATCATCACATAAAAATCGATAAAAATATCTTTATTTTGATATTTAGATTGCGATTGAGACCGATAATTTAAAACATCGATTAAATCAATCTAGTATTTTTAGCAGGGATTCTTTTTTTGATTATTTTAATTGATTAAAGGATAATTTAATCTAACCGTAAAAAAGTATCGAGATTGATTAAATATTATATAAACTAATTACCTTATAAATTAATTTAAATTTATTGATAAAATTACGAACAAATCATATTAGAAAAATAATAATTATTTTTATTATACGTAATAAAGTACCATTCGAACAGATTTATATATAGTGATAAAATAACAATTAAATGATATAATAAGAATAGTAATTGTTTTGGTTATTAAAGTCGATTAAAATATATTGGAAGCTATTCATAAAACTAGTATTAAGATCGATAGACGATTTAGTACCGATTAGAGATTTTAAAATCGATTAGAATTAGTGAAAAAAATTACAATTTTACTGCACTAAAATAATTACTACATAAACGTCGATAAAAATATATTGAATTTAATATTTATTTTTCGTATTGAAACCGATTGTAATTAAAAACGATTTAAATCGATAGGAATTTAATCGAACAAATTTGGCTGGTCGATTGAATGGATTTAAAACGATTAAATTCGATTAAATTTTGATCGATTTCAATCGAATTCAATCGCATATTTTTAGCAGGGTTTTTTCCACTAGGGAAGGAGAGAGGAAATGTAGTATATTTAACAACGTTCTTTTTAAATTCTATTGTTTTTCATGCAACTTCATATTATTGATTGTAAATAATAACTATTATTCTAAATATCATCATGCATGTCAATAATTTGGTTTACAGTGAAATTACAGATTAAAAAACAACTGAGAACAATTATAAAAAGTCAAGTTTACAATCATATTATTTCATTTATAATACGGAAAACAAAACATCAATATCTTTAATTGAGGTCTGAGTCGAATGATTGGTAATTTAAACTTAATTAATATATTGATCAAATACAAATAACTCAAAAGATATTTACTACGTAACTTGCCATGCCCCTCACATTTTGTTCATGGTACGTACTTGTTCACGGAGTGGTCTTATTGTAAGTGTACCTTTTTGCATATTTTATTTGTGTACATAAATATATAAAAATCTTATTTCAATAAAAGGAAATGTTTTAAGTGTAAGACACCAAGCGTGATCGGCTACCGTGAAACGATATTTGCATGTATGCATGGAAAGTCACGAAATCCACTTCCTGGGCCCCGTAATCAGTGACCACGAACACTCAGAAAGTTTGTGCAGTGACAGTGCAGCAGCTGTTCAAAAACATACCTTGAATTCAAGCAGACAATGTAAAGACATTTACTCTGCGCAACTTATAGAAATCTGTGGGAAAGCGATACCCAACTGTATTATACACATAATAGCTTGTGCGGCCAACTTCATGGTCCTACCACACTGGAGAAAAAAGTAGAGATACTGTTTTGAGCATGCGTGATATACAAACTCGCTTATTATAAAACGAAACGGCTTTTCTACAAATATATTTGTTAGACATCAAATCACGAACAGTAACGATAAGCATTTTTTTTTGTATCGTGAAAAATCCGAACACTAATATAGAAGTAAATAGTGTCACGGGCGCCGCGGCTTCGTCTGCTTCTCAAACTCGCCTTCGTGGCGCTACTTGATAAACCTATCTTTGAGTAAACATCTTTGTAGTTTACTCTATTCATACACAATAATTACTATTTTTTTAAATTTAGGTTCACTTTATTGAATCCGTTATTTTGAATTTTTTAATTTTGATAGCGGATTGTAATCAGCGACCTCAAAAACCCCTATATACAAATCGTCATATAATAATAGCTATTATTTCATCTAAGTATGATTTTATTCTGACAATTATGTTTTTTTTATACTAATTTGTTAATAGCAATAATTGTTTTTAATAGTTATGCAATATCATTATTCTTTTAACACTTGTCGAATTCTTGGAAAGACGGGGAACGAAAACCCGCAGAGAAATCGATAAAAAACTGCTCGTAAACGTTAAAATATTGACAATGTCTAGGTAGGAAACTGGTGTCCCGCTGTGCCTGAAACGGTTTATTGAATATCTATATATATTTAGACATTGAAGTGATCTCTACTTCTGCACTACCAGATAGGAGCCAAGGCAGAAAAGGAGTAACAGACCGGGTATAGAAAGAATAATAGACTAGATGCTGATTAGAACTAAGTTATATTATAGAGTGTACAAATGGACTAGTAAGAACTATAAAAGTTTGTCCGCACCGGCGCACAGTGGGAGAAAATGGACAAAATTCGAGCCACGCGTCGTTTTTAATCGTAGAGCCATGATTTTTTTTAACTCTTGAAACAGCTAACCACCTAACCACTCACCCCCCTACCCCTAGAAACCACCCCTACCAAACCGCAAGCAGTCTAACTCATCTATCCCAGGGAACAGCGAGTTAAATCGCTTATTTTATTTATTCTCAAAATAATTAAGCCACACACCAGAAGCCAGCTAATCACCTAAATACCTACCCCTAACCTGCTTAACCCCTAGAAACCACCCCTACCAAACCACAAGCAATAAAACATGGTTTAAAAAAAAAATCTTTATTCATATCGATTTTTCACATTGAAATCATTTAAGATTTGATATTTAGAGCGAAGAAAACGTGTCCTCGAGACTTAAACTTCAGTGTCACAGTTTAAATTTTGAAAAAAAAAGGTAAAAGCACATAAAATGGCGGCTAACACGGGAAATCGTGAAAAATTTCCAGAATTTTTTACTTGAGAATGAATACTTTAGAAAAAAATTTAGTGAAGAAAAAGTTCTTAGATTAAATAAAAAATACGTTGAAATTCTATCAGAATTTTTTGAAGATTTCTCGAATTTATTATATTATAGTATAATTTAATATAATTAAATCTATTGATCATACGAGTGTTTGATGGTTAAATGTTTATTTTTGAATTTATTAGATTATAGTATAATACATACAAATGTTGATCATACGATTTTTCGATGGCTAAATGGCAACCTTGACGTGGTAAAGGGGCTTAAATCTATTTCAACGCAGATGACTAATAGCAGTTCATTCAACAATTACAGCTAACAAATAATGTGACTAATTTACTTGTAATAATGTCTTGAATTACGTGGTTATACGATTCTGCGTGTTTCCGGTCTGGCCTGTGGAGTGGGTTTTTATTATTTTTAGAAAAAATAAAGCGATTTAACTTTCTGTTCCCAGGGTTATGTTAGTTAGCCTGCTTGTGGTTTGGTAGGGGTGTTTTCTAGGGTTAGGGGGTGAGTGGTTAGGTGGTTAGCTGGCTTATGGTGTGTGGCTTTATTATTTTAAGAAAAAATTAAGCGATTTAACTCGCTGTTCCCAGGGTTAGGTTAGTTAGCCTGCTTGTGGTTTTGTAGGGGTGGTTTCTAGGGGTTAGGGGTAAGTATTTAGGTGATTTGTTGGCTTCTGGTGTGTGGCTTAATTATTTTGAGAAAAAATAAAGCGATTTAACTCGCTGTTCCCTGGGATAGATGAGTTAGACTGCTTGTGGTTTGGTAGGGGTGGCTTCTAGGGGTCGCATGGGTTTAGGGGAAGGTGATACAATAATTTCCGCACCTGTAGCTTAAACTTGATGCTTTTTTAAAGAGTTTAAAAAAAATCATGGCTCTACGATTAAAAATGACGCGTGGCTCGAATTTTGTCCATTTTCTCCCATTGTGCGGCGCCCAGGCCAGGACTGATTGTCGGAAGCGACTAAGCTGATAAGCTCTCCTCGCGCTCACCACGTCGTGGTGCTCCGCTAGGCAGCGCGTCAGTCTGCACGTTGTGATATGAGGGGACCCCCAAATATATGCTTACATGATACGTACATGCCCCGCACATGCGTGAGCGTATATATATATGTGTGTGTGTGTGGTTCTCTATGAAATCGAAAATAAAAATTTTAATTTTTGCCCAAACTCTATATCTATGTTCTATATTTTGTACCTGACTCCAAAAAAAATTTTAAATTTAACTTATAATTTAATAATTATTTAACCTATAAAAAATTAGTAACATTTAAATTCACAAATAATTTATTAAAGTGGAATTGTTTTTTTACAAATTAGTAAGTATTTTTTTCTCTTTCTCAGATTTTAAAACTTGTAGCACAAAACGTGCGTGATTACTTGCTCTGTCAGGCAATTTATCGCGGTTCAAAAACAAATTATTGTTACCGTTATACAAATTTAATTGAGTGATTAAAATTAAATCACACGTATTAATAGAAAAAGCAAACGTGTGTTCCAGTGTCGACAACTAATTATTAAATTCACTTCGAGAGTAACTTGGATTGTTGAATCATGAGTTTTTTTTTTTTTTTTGGTTGTGCTGAATTTGACTCGGCTCTGCTTCTATTAAATGTCAGAATACTCAACGAGCACAATGTCTTTAACTGGCTCGTACATAGACTTAAGCAGATCGCATGTAGCGATACAAGACCACGTAAGATCGATGGACACGAATACGTTAGGTCAAGCGTTAGATTTCTTAGGTTTGCAGGATAGGGGGGCTGATGAAGACAGAATGCGTCGATTGTTTAGGTGCCTAGCAGGTGACTACAATTGATATTCAACTGAATGCCGGATGCCCTACCAGTTCGACAACAGCTGGATATTTTATATCAAAATATGAATCCAGAGTTAAAATTGATTTTCGGTCGAATGGAATTCGAAACTCTAAACAAATTCAAGAATAAAGCTGCGAGTGCCGAGAAACGGACGAGAGCAAAATCACGTTACAAGCCACCCCCTACTCCGGAGAAATCTATGCTACCAGGAGCGGCTTATAATCCACAGGAGAAGGCAAAGAATAAAAATCAGCCGGCGATAGCAGCTATCTGTCCAACGGATGCAAAGGAGCCACCCCTCTGGTTCAAGACTTGGGTCAACAACAATTACCCTTCAATAGCAAAGAAGGATAACTACGGCCGTCAGAACCAAAAAGGGTCCAATAGATCTACCCAGGGTAAGAAGAAAACCTTTGCGGAAAATCAGCAGACGAAGTCCACGGCACCGACAGATGTGAAAAATAAATCCGACTCCAAGGAGGCCAATAAATCGTCTGAAAAATCGAGTGACTCAGTAAACAAGGAAAAAAGAGAACTAGCTTGCTGGACTTGTAAGTCACCGGGCTTTACGAAGAAGACGTGTCCCAATTGTGCGGGAAAAGCCAAAGGGAAACAGTAAGCGAGATCCGTACTGACCCCGAGGTTAATTCAGGGAACTCGGCATCACAGTCGACTGAACAACTAAATCCGACTGCAATAGCACACTGTGCAGCGACCAGTAGTAACGCTGTTTTATCCGACCAGCGCTGGTGGCTGCAGGTGCAGGTAGGTGAATTCAGGGTCAGGGCCCTTTACGACCCAGGAGCCACGCAAACTTGCATCGGGGCTACGTCCGTACAACTAGCCAGTGCATGTAACGCAGAAATAAAACCATGTGACGGAATAGTCGTCTGCATGGCTGACGGTAAAACCTCAATGGTGACTGGAACAGTCGACTTGCCCTTCACGATCGGTGGACAAACCAGGACGCTTACTACGCTAGTAGTACCTGACTTACGTGAAGGATGCAATTTAGGCGATGACTTCGTTCTACAATTCGACGCCAGGCTTAACTCTTGCGAACGAACGTTAACGGTTGAAAATTCAACCGAAGTCATAAACGCCTGTGAAGCGGTAACAGACGGAACCACTCGTCCGGTCTTAGCTTCGATTGGCCTGCAGGATTTGCATGAAGGCCAGAAACGGATGTTAGAAGAATTACTCGATCTGTTAATTCCTAAAGATGATGGGCCACTCGGCTTTACGAACTTGGTGGAGTTCGATCTAGAGGTAGAGACATGTCGTCCGATCAAGCAGAAATTCTATCCGGTTTCGAAGAAACTCGAAGAAATGCTCTTTTCTCAAGTAAGAGAGTTACTAGCAGCAGATATCATCGAGCCTTCGTTCAGCGACTGGGCTAGTCCCGTCGTGATGGTGAAAAAGGGGAATAGTGGAAAGCGTCGATTGTGCATCGACTTCCGCAAATTAAATAAAGTTTCCAAAGTAAGCGCTTACCCCCTACCTTTCATGGATACTATCTTGAGTAAGCTTCGATGTGCTCGTTACATATCTACGATAGATTTGAGCAACGCTTACCACCAGATAAAAATAAAAAAGGAAAGTCGACCGTATACAGCATTCAAGGTCCCGGGAATGGGGTTGTTCCAATGGAAACGTCTCCCGTTCGGCTTAGCTGGTGCTCCTGCCTGCTTCCAGCGTATGATCGACTCCTTGATTACGCCCGATCTCGAAACACACTGTTACAGCTATTTGGACGATATTATCGTCTGAACCGAAACGTTCGAAGACCATTTAAAAGTCTTAGAGATCGTGCTGACGAAGCTAGCCAAAGCACGATTGAATATAAATCGCAAGAAAAGTCATTTTTGTCAATCAGAAGTGCGGTATCTTGGCGTGCTCGTCAACAGGGACGGTTTTCGTCCGGATCCGGATAAAATCGCTCCGATTATAGAGTACCCAACTCCGAAGACATTAAAACAACTGCGCAGGTTTTTGGGAATGTCGTCGTGGTACAGGAAGTTCCTCAAAGATTTTGCAACGATAGTTGAACCTTTAAATCGACTGCTTAAGAAAGGAACAGGCTACGTTTGGGGGGAGGACCAAGAACGCGCGTTCGAGCAAACTAAAATGCTGATAGCATCCGCTCCGGTTCTCCACCGACCAGACTTTAATAAAACCTTCTGTCTACAATGCGACGCTTCTGGCACAGGCCTTGGTGCTGTTTTAACGCAGGTGATAGAAGGGGAAGAACGTGTGTTATCGTTCGCGAGTCGCACTATGACTCCGGCGGAACGGAATTACTCAGCGAGGGAGCGTGAATGTTTAGCGGTTCTCTGGGCGATACAAAAATTCCGTCCGTACGTTGAAGGTTACCATTTTCTGGTGATTACCGATCATAGCAGTCTCAAGTGGCTAAGTAATTTACGAAATCCAACTGGACGTTTAGCCAGATGGGCACTTGAATTGCAGGAATATGATTACACGATCGAACATCGCAAAGGCTCAATGAATGTGGTTCCCGATGCGCTGTCGAGACTTTACGAAGGAGACGACGCAGAAGAGACACGTCCGATTATTGCGAGTATTACACCAGAGGATGAAACAACTGACAAATGGTACACCGAATTAAAGAAGGAAGTAACTGATAACCCGCTAGAATTTCCTGGCTGGAAGTTATTAGGTGGAAAATTATATACTTACCGGCCTGACGCATTCGTCGATGATGTTTTCGAAGATGAGAATGCTTGGAAATTAGTACTTCCGAAAGAGAAAAGAGCTCAAGTTTTGAACGAGTGTCATAACGAAGCGACGTTAGGTCATTTTGGCCGCAAGAAAACGCAAGAAAGAGTCGCCCTGTTATACTATTGGCCATCGATGAAAAAAGATGTGACAAATTACGTCCGAAACTGCTTGATCTGTCAACAATGCAAAGTTGAACAAAGAAAACCAGCTGGTCAGATGGGCAGTCGCAACTTCTCGCGTCGATGGGAAACAGTTGCTGGTGACGTAATGGGTCCGCTACCAAAGTCTACTCACGGTTATGAATATTTACTGGTGTTTCAAGACATGTTTACCAGGTGGGTAGAATGCATACCTATACGAAAGGCCAACGCTCAGACCATCATTAAAAACTTGAATGAACGGGTTTTTCTACGGTTCGGAACGCCAAAAGTCTTCTTTTCCGACAACGGAACAGAGTTCCGAAATAAGGCTATGGATAAATTCCTAGAGGAACGGGGAGTACACCATACGTACGCACCACCGTATCACCCTCAGCCTAACACCGTAAAACGTGCGAACCGCACGATTATGAACACGGCTACACAAGAATCACTCCAGACTTCTCTGGCGATGCTGAATTTTGGTAGACAGCCGAGTCATCCCAAATCTCTGCTTCGACAAGAGGAGATTGAAGCTATAGCCAACGAAGATCAGATCGCTATATCTGAATGGAAGGCTAGGATGGAGAAGCTGAGAGAACTCCAAGAAGCGGCTAACGATAACGCTCAAGAAGCGCAAGCGCGCCAGGCCAAATATTTCAACAGCCGACACCGAAACGTGTAGTACTCAGTAGGCGACGAAGTCTGGAAGAAGAATAGAGTACTGTCATCAGCAGCGGAGGGAGTGTCAGCTAAATTAGCTCCACCGTTTATCGGCCCCTTCAAAATCAGCCGTATACTGAGCCCAGGTATTTACGAACTAATTGACCGAAACGGAACGGTTGATGGACCGACTGCTGTCGAATATTTGAAAAAGTATCACAGTAGAGAAGAAAACGACTGTGAGCCTGTCGCAGCAGCAGACGACTGTGAAGTTACTGATCAAGTAGACGACATCAGGACTACGTCCGTCAACAATGAAGAAATTGAAGAAGCGAAAGAATCTAACGCAAGTAGCGAGCGATCAAAAAAGCGTGGTGGGCCGAGAAAAACGCGGTTACTTGTAAAACGCAAAACACTACCGGCGAAGATTGTAAACCCGACAAACACAGTAAGCGTCGAGGTAGACAAAGCGAAACGCGGAAGACCGAAAGGTTCGAAAAATAAACCGCGTGACGTTCCGAATAGTTTGTCTCCTAGGAAAACGCAAGCGCAAAAGGCGGCGGGTACGGTTGACAATTAAAATCATGCGATTAGGGAGCTTCATTCTTCTGTACACCGTCCCATTCTCCCCTCATAATTCCCTTCTTCCCACATAGACGGCTGAACGCAAGATGGACGACATCAGGGAGTTAGCAGAGGAGATTGTGCAAACAATCGTCGAAGAGTCGATGATTCACACGGTCGACGACACGCCAGCAGTACCGGCCAACGTCCCATCCGGATTAGAGGTGGGAAGCGAACTTCTCAACCGGTCGATTTTTGCTATCCCGGAATCACCGACCGAGATCGAACTGAGGAAGCAAGCTCTGCTGAAAGAACTGCAGGTGATAGAAGACGCACAGTTCGCTCAGGCTCTCGTCAGAAGACAGCAGCCGAGAAACCGAGCGACGCAGCTCAGAACCGAGCTGATCGCTACGCTGGAAGAAGCGATCGCTATGGGGTCGGAAATTAAGGAGAAGTATGGCCACCGGCCGGATTTACCTAAGGGAGACACAACCCTAGTAGAAACCGTGGCATTTCTAAAGGCCAAATGCAAAGCGAAGCCGCAACCATTGTCAGCGCCACCGGTTGTCCCGAAGACGGCTTCAACAGCCGTAAGGCCAGATTCGACCAGCCGTCAGCCCGACACGACGTCGAAAACCACGGCCGCTCCAGCAGCAACAGCCGTAAAGAAACGGCCGACTCTAACCAACGAACAGTTGAACAAAGAGTTCGACCGTAACCGTGAATTGAAGCGTCGAGCGAGAAACAGGCTGCCGACTTACACAGAACCTGGACCGCAATGCCCCATTTGCGGATACCGAGGTATTGCTCGATTGGACGTGTGCCCCAATTTCAACGTCCATGGAATGGACTTAACGTACGGCGACAAGTACAAGAAGAAGTAGAAGAAGAAGCTCAGGCTAACGGCCGAACCACTTCATTTCCTCCTTTACCTTACCTCAATCCCGTGCAATGAAGCATTTTGTTTTTTTTTTTCTTATTTCTCTTCTTTCTCTCTTAATGTTTTTTTTAGAGGCAAAAGACTGCCGTATGTAAAAAGAGAGGCGAGGGACTAAAAATGAACTATTCTTTTTGCTTCTTTCATTATTTGTATTATCTAATTAATGATGATAATAAAAAGTCAAGTTTTCCTTGTAAAAATTGATATTTATTACAAGTTCTTATTACCCAGTTAGATATGACTGAGTGCGAGCTGGTACACCTGGCAGGGTACACAGCGTATGGGGGAGGGTGTTGTGACGGCCGAGTGCACGTCAAATGTCTAACGGCTAATCATGTACTAATTGTAATAAGATTATTGTTTCATCAAGCTGCCAACGAGCGCCGAAACGAGCGAGAACGAGAGACGAGGCAAGATAGAGACAGAGAGAGAGTGAGAGCATAGGTAACGCGGTTGCCGCCTGGCCGCACAGCGTTGGCGAAATATGACAACGATGTGCCGACGGCCGGGAGAGCCGCGACTAGAGTTAGTCTCGCTGCGCTATCCACACGGGTAGCTCGCGCTTCTACTATACGCGGGTTTGTTGTGAGTCCTGCGAGCATCTCGAGAGCGAACGATATTCGTCCGTGTGTTACCGACGAGTCGCTGCGACGCCCGTCCGAA
The DNA here is from genome assembly GCF_009193385.2 of Nasonia vitripennis. Taxonomy (NCBI): domain Eukaryota; kingdom Metazoa; phylum Arthropoda; class Insecta; order Hymenoptera; family Pteromalidae; genus Nasonia; species Nasonia vitripennis. Next base: position 885,475 of record NW_022279614.1, on the reverse strand, counting down.
CTGTTGCATCTCCACGTCCGAGACTGGACCACGTCCGTTTGCGTCAAGTACTACTGCCACTGCTGAGTTGTAAGTACCTGTACTTCACTCTCTCACGTCGACAGGGTAATATCTTTCGTGTAAAAACACGTGCATGATTTGAGTCGGTCGAGCCGTGCCTTCTGCACGCCCGACGTTAATTTACAATAAACAGTGTCCTTCTGGCCCTGGTTATAACACGGCAGAAAAGTATTAATCGAGTGTTATAATGTACAACATATATATACAGTTTAGGCAAAAATTAAAATCTTCATTTTCGATTTCAAATAGAATGACCCATATATATATATATATATATATATATATATATATATATATATATATATATATATATATATATATATATATATATATATATATATATATATATATATATATACATCTGTCATTATATGTCTTATTTTCTTAGATACTTTAAATAATGTTATTTAACGTTATCTTTGTATTAATTACATTTTGATGATATCGTTTCCTCACCACCAAACGGTAGATATCTTGGCGCGTTTTTTTTTTTTTTTGTAAGGAAATGCGACAGTTTCACTTCCATCTGACGAGAGGTATACGTGAGTGCCTTATGCGAGAATTGACATTCGTCACGATAACACGCGCCGATTGCCAAAGAGACAAACAGAAAAAGGAACTCTGTACCTTGAAGTTACAATTCCTCCTTTCCGTTTTTTCTGGATATGCTCCATGAAATGACTTAAAATTGAAGCAATCTATAGTTATAATAACATTTGATATTTATTATGTTTCAAAGAAAAGTTCAACACTTAGTTTCCAAGTTATAATGGTCAGGATTGTTCGCGGAACGCGACTAAAATAACTAGTGATCGAAAAATTGCCATGAAAAAAACGCAGGTTTGTAACTAAAAATCTTGTTTTTAACGAATTGCTAAAACAGAAACAGAATAAAATGAGCCTAAGTATACATTAAAATGTATTAAATAGAATCTGAGATATAAGCAATGCAGTTTTCAATTATGAAATGTATACAGGGTGAGAAACAAAATTTGGAAGCTAAATATCTTCGAAACTAACTGGTATCATTAACAACCGAAAGAAAGGGATTAAGGTGCCATATAATGCTAACTAAATCCAAAATTTGAACTTGCTTATTGCTTTTTCACTCCAGTTATCGCGTCACGTGGAAAAATACTTTTTTCAGTTTTTGATGTTTTTCTCAGGATCTGCCCCATGAAATGACTTACAATTAAAATGAAGTATAGTCTTAAGAGGAGGTGGGAGCTATAGCTTCGCAAATCCGCCACGGGGTATTTAGTATCAATAAATCACAAGGCCAAACATTTAACAGAGTTGGTGTCTATTTACCTAATCCAGTTTTCAGTCATAGTCAATTATATATAGCATTATTTAGGGTAAAATTAAAAAAGAATTCAACAATTTTCCTTTAAAAAATTCAAGTTTCTTAAGTATACTTTAATATAATAGTAAGTACATATATATAAATAATTAATTAACAAATATATCATTTCCTATTTTAAATATATATGGGCAACATATAATCAATTTGCTGTGAATTATAAATAATAAATAAGTAAAATATGTTAGTTATTGAGAAAAGACATGAATGGCTTCACGGTACACAGGTACAATAAGTACACTTCAATATGATAGTAGAAGTAAATATATACAAATCAACAATAAAAAAATGGAATATCTCTTTATTTAGATATATATGAGCAATATGTAAACAGTGCACTTTGAAGTATAAATAATAATAAACAAATATATGTCAGTTGTTGAGAAAAGATGTAAATGGCTTCACGGCACACAGAAAAATTTAAATAACTCAAAATTTTTAGGCCTGACAATTTTAAATCCCAAAAATATTAAGGCCCCTTTATCCGCCTCATAAATGATGTCCAGGTGTCAGGGTAACTCCTCGATAATAAGTTATTGGGAAAAGATGTGAATGGCTTCACGGCACACAAGTACATTAAGAACTTTAATATAATAGTAGATTTCGTAAATAGAAAAGTTGTAGAGTATTAAATTACAAGAAGAAAAATTCTGGAAAACCGAAAAATTTGGCATTTTTTTCGAAAATTCGTAAGTTTGCCATTTATGAAGATAAAGAGCTAAAATTTAGCACAGAAGTAGATAGTTATATCAACTTTAAGTGTGCAAAAGGCAGGCACTGTCAGACCAATAGTTTTTGCGCAATTGCAATTTCAATTTTTGTAGGCATTTTTTTGTCGGGAACCCTTCTTGCGTTAAAAATGATCAGATTTTAATTTTAATACCCGCATTCAAAATTATAAGTAAAATACTGAAAGATGTATATTCTAAGTTTTTGTAGAAATGCATCGAAATGGTCGAAACATGCAGTTGAAAATCGGTAAAAGCAGCCGAGCGCGCGCGAGCGTGCAAAGAGTGGGGGAATGAGGGAAAACGCGCCTATGTAGATATACGGGTGCGCTGCGAGCAGTGTCGCATCTTTTCACTCGCTTTTCTCGGCGACAACTGCACCATTTTACCTCACATTACACGAATAATTGAAGGTAAAGCTGCTATTTTGAATTCCAAAGTGGCCTCAGAATTAAAAGATGGGAGACATATATATAGGTATATTATTGATTATATTATTGACTAAATGTTCTGTACTTTGCATGTTTGAACAAGTCACAGGGTAAATTTGAATATACGATTGTATCATCGACTAAATGATCTGTACTTTGTATATATGTACTGATCACAAAACAAAATCATAAGAGAGAGAGAGAGAGAGAGAGAAAGTGCTGACATTACTTCTCCAGAATATATCGTTGGTCCCTACAAAGAGTAGTACGGTTCAGATTTGCCACAAAGACTAGTACGGTTCAGATTTGCCGCGAAGACTAGTACATTTTAGATCTTTCCCACATGAAAAAATCCAATTGTTTTGGAGAAAAATAAATAGTTATTTTGGTTGAAACTAATAGAAGTGCAATATCTTTAAAGTTGCCAAAAAATTTTTTAAAAATTTCGAAATTTACACAGTTGTTATGAGATTTAATATCAAGTGACAAGGAAGCAACTTTTTTTTACAATAAACAAGCATGTCTCAACAAAAATGCTAAAATCCGTTTGGGATTCTTCAGCCCAACATGTTCAGACCATCAAGTTGGCCGCACACGGCTAGTGTTAAGACCGTGAATTTAGCAGCAAATATTGCTTTCCCACATACTTATACTGATCAGTGGGATTACTGATGTGACCACACATATACCGACCAGCAGAACTACGGATGTGATTTCATTTTTTTTTCTTACTATTTAATATTAAGTGGCGTGGTTGTGGTAGCCAGGGTAGCAGATGACGAGGTCTAGGTGGAGTGCACCGTGGTTTTTTTTGTCTTGGTGTTGTAGTTTTTGGTGTCTAGGTAAATAAATCATACGAGGATGGTGTCTAGGTGTACAGGGTGGCCGATGACAAAGTATAGGTGGAGTGCACTGTGTTTTTTTGTGTCTAGGTGTAAAAATCTTTCGAGGGCGGTGTCTAGTAGTACAGAGTGGTGTGCTTCGTACTTTTTAGTGTCTTAGTGTAATAATAATATTCGTAGACAGCGAAAATTTACACCTATCTAAATTTTTTCAACATACTTATCAATCATAGCCACTATACCAATATTTTGCTACAAAACAATCAGTGTTTTCATGTTAATAAAAAAAATGTTACAAAAAAACTATGGTCAAAAGGTGCTAAAGATGCTTATATTTTATATTTAGGACAAATATAAAATACGCAAAAACTTAAAAGGACTGAAATCTCTAAAAAAATTGACTTTTAAAAAAGTAAAAGATTAGGCGAGTTTGATATAATCCGCAACAAAATTACAGATAAAAAAGAACTAAGATCAATTGAACACAGTCAAGTTTATTATATTTAATCATAAAGCAAAGAAATAGTCTTGTTCAATCAAGGGCTTACTTAACTTAAAGTTAAGTTATATGTTGATCCATTAAAAACAACTCTCAAGATACTTACTACGTAACTTGCCATGCCCATTTTATTTTGTTTTCTGGTGAACAACAAAAATTTTCTTTTTATCTATTAGAACGTGATACAAACACCACAAGTACAATAAAAAGGACAGGGCAAGTTATGTAGTAATTATCTTGAGAGTTGTTTCTAATGGATCAACATATAACTTAACTTTAAGTTAAGTAAGCCCTTGATTGAACAAGACTATTTTTTATATTAAATATAATAAACTTGACTTTGTTCGATTGATCTCAGTTCTTTTTTATCTGTAATTTTGTTGCGGAATATATTAAACTTGCCTAACCTTTTACGTTTTTAAAAGTCAATTTTTTCTAGAGATTAATTTTTTTCTTTTAATTAAAGTTTTTATTACAAATTTTTTAAATTTCGAAATTATTTAAAAATTATTTGGCAACTTTAAAAATATTGCACTTTTATTAGTTTTAACTAACATAACTATTCGTTTTTCTTCAAAACAATTAGATTTTTTAATGTAGGAAAGATCTGAAATATACTAGTATTCGCGGCAAATCTGAACCGTACTAGTCTTCGTAGCAAATCTCAACCATACTACTCTTCGTAGGGACCGATATATGCTCTGCGAAAAAAATGCATCTGAGTATCATGGCTTCGGGCGAAAAATAGTATTCTTACGTAAACCCGAGATAAACTTGTTCATCTGCTTATTTTAGATACCAAGTTTACACATATTTCACACTTTTTGTTTACATCTGAGATGTATTAAGTCGAAATCTTAGATATGAGTGTGATAACAGTGTATATTATTATTGTATTGGAGTCAGGCTTATTCAGACCACCAGACGCATGGGTCTTTACTTAGTCCCATTGCATGTCTATAAGCATTCAGGCTGCCGTATCCTGTAAGGATCTCCACAAGCAGCTTGGTTCTTGCTCTTTTAAGTCTAAGGATTACTCTGGACCAGTTTTTCGCATTACCCTCTTTGACGTGACGATCCGTCTCAATAGCAGTCGATTTTTGCTCAGTTTGGCGTACGTCGGTCTGTGGCCCCGACTAGATCCTCCGGTCGACAGGTCGCTCGCCACCCCTCCCCCTCCCCCTCGAAGCTGGGGAAATGCATTTGTACGAGAAGCTCTAGCGTTTCCTCCTCTGTAGTAGCGTAATGTCCATTTGGAAGCTTGAGCGTGCCCAGGACAGCCTCGGGATTCCTCGCCAGGATCTTATTCATCCTGGCTGTCTCTCTGCCCTTTTGGATGTTCAGAATTTGCAGAAGTTTCTCCAGCTGTTAGAGGCCCTTTGTGTTTTCAATTTTAGTTGTTCCAGCCTTTGATTCTACCATGTGACTTCACCTTTGGACCTCACCTGTTTGGGTTCGCAATTACCCTTATAGGCTTGGATGATGGGCTTGCTAATCTGTCAGCTGCTTCATCCAGGGATGTGCTATCCTTGTCGTGTGGTATTTGGCGCATGACTTCCTTATCCACGTCATTCTTATATCCTTCCCAATTCGTCTCCCTGGGGTTTCCTACCCATTTGGGTTGTTCATCGCCAGGGGTACCGACCAAATATGTGATCAGAGATTAGTCCGATAACGATGGTTCGTCGCTCACTCGCCATTTGCTGATCAGATGTGCTATCTTGGTGGACGACAGAATTAAGTCTATCACCTCTTTCCTGATCGCGTTTTTGAATGTAGGCGTGTCACTAACGTTCATAATCTCCAGGTCAGTCCCTGCAAGGTTATCGAGCAGTTTGACACCCCTGGCATTGGTATCCGTTCTTCTCCATACTCTGTGATGTAAATTGGCGTCGCACCCTGTAATCAGTGGAAGGTTGTTAAGCATACTGCGTTCCACTAATCTCTGGACTTGTCGTCTGTGTTATCGAACGGTTGGTAGGCGGAGGCTATCACAATCCGTCTTACGTCCTCCAACTCTGTTTGAACTGCCATGTACCATCCGGATGATACCTCTCGAAACGGGCATGAGAACCCGTGAAAACGCTTCTATAATTTTTTAAATCTAATGTGTTTTTACCTTTATTTTACAATATTGACACAATATTGCAAATAATTTCCGAGCAATATTGTTATTGTTTTTTTAAAACGCAATCGAAAAACGGACATGACCCTTTACAGCAATATTGCTAGGCAGTATCTAGAATATTCAATAATCTGCTTGCAATATTTTTAACAATAATAATAAATCTGACAAATCTACCGATGAAACCTTTAGACAATATTATCAAAAGATTGGGTGCTATATGGGGAATCATTGATAGATGACTCGGGTGTCGATAGCTTCGACAGCGATCCCGAGCCAATGGATCAGCAAAATAGTAGCAGCAGCAGTCAAATCAGCAGCAGCGATAGCGAAGCAGACGAGCCATATGACCCTACAAGGGATCCGGAATGAGAAACCCGCTTGCATCGGCTTATCGGGATCTACAAACACCTGTGGCGGGTATGGCAACGTCTGCTCTGGCTTAAACACCGACAACATGTGATGAGCGATACAATCTGCCAGTAACATAAGTAGAGCCTCCGCGCTAAATAGGCCGAGTGTGGAGTTTGCAGTACGAGCCGCAGACGAGTACTGCAACCACACGAGGCCAAAAAGCCCGCTTAGCCCTTGGTGCACACTATATTTTTTGTAACCCATGTACTGATTTTTGCGTTTACACACATGCACACACATATATGTACACAATTATATATACACACATATACATATATTTGATATGAACTATTGACAATTTTCTTTAAAATATTTAAACGGGCGTTTTTATTTTTTTTTTGCCCGGCAGGTGTTTTTCATTTTTTTTTGCCTGCTAATGCGGCATATGCGGACAAAGAAAAATGAAAAACGCCTGTCGGGCAAAAAAAAAAAAAAATTAAAAACGCCCGCTAAAATTTATTTGCCCGCTGGTCTAAAAAAGTTACTTTTTACTAAGAAAAATGCGAAATTCTTGTTAGTCATCGTGCTAACGGAGACCTCCCACATTAGTCGCCAGTCAGCCGTCGAAACGTGGACACCCTAAAAAGTCGCTCTCCACAATGTCTTGAAAAATCTGAGGCACTTTGGATAAAGAAGAACAGGGAAATGAGGTTTTCTCCAAGGTGTCTCGAAAAATCAGAGGCTTTCGGATAGACAGAAAAGGGGGAGGAGTTCTCTCCAAAGTGTCTCGAAAAATCAGAGGCACTTTGGATAGACAGAAAGAGGAAAGGGGGCTCTCTCCAAAGTACAAAGGGCATCATAAAGAGTAAACAATTACGACCTTGACCTCCCCAGTGGCTCGAGTGGGTGTCAAGGTCAGCTTTATTTTACATTTTTTATGGTGCCATGGTACTACTTATTTGCATTATTTATTTATAATCATCTTAGATTTTATCTATCTTTAATTTTTAAACGAGTTCATGGTTGCCTTGTCAAGAAATAGTCATGTTAGCACGTATGAAAAAAAATAAATAAATAACAATGCGTTTGCGCGTTATAATTAATCAACTAGAGAAATGATTATTTGTATACACAAACGTCAATAATTATCAGACGTTACAAAATAGTAAATGTATCAACACTTTTATCAGTGATACTGTTATTTTTCATTACAAACTACTATATACTACCTCCTAAAAATAGTTAAGATTTATTTCATAAAATATGTGAGAGATATATACCTAACTTATAGCTGATATTAATTTTCCAATCAAAACAAAGTGAGTAATAATTGTAACGACTTTTATAATATTTGTCGAATGCACTAAACCAATAAGATACTGTATGAAGCACAAAATTGGAAACTCTTTTTTTTCAGAATTACAAGCATGAAATCTAATTCTACCTCTTCATCGCATCGTTAAAAAAAATCAAAAAGGTTAGTTCAAAACATGAAATCGAATTTAAGCTGTTTATCGCGTCGTTTGAGAAAATCAGATCGGGTAGGATACAAAATAATTTACCTAATATTAATGAATATAATCGATTACTAAAACGAGTTATTATAACAGGAGCCTCGATATTTAAAAGCAATATTAGCAATGTGCCCCGTTTGTAAAATGAGTTGTTCCAACTTTAATTGTTGCATGCGGTGAAAAAGTAAATTGCCAGCTAACGTTGAAAGCTTATGAATAATTTCTTATAAAATGTACGTTTATTTCAGTTCGGAAAATATATACGAAAAAAACTGGTTGGTTATGGTAACCAAGTACTAGGTCGAGATAACCACATTCCTTAAGAAAATACGCACTAACCATATTATTAGTAAGTTTTACCAAGTGGACTTATTAAAACGAGTAACGAATGATGAATTTACAAATATGTATCACTAAAACCAGGTCTATGGTAAGATTTCCTTTGTCACTTAGTGAAGACAATCAACATATTTCATTTACACAACGTTTTTCAACTAAAAATGTTGTCTATTTTTATTCTCGCAAATGAAAAACAAATTTTTTCGTTGTTCATATATTTATTTATTTAATTATTTTTATATTATTGTACTTATTTATTTAAGTACCAACACGGGCAGATCGCGTCTATGATCTATTTTTACAATTTTTCACAATTTCATTTGCGCGCTTACTAGTTAACAAATTTAAATATGTCCTCCTTATACTCTTCCCGGCTAATAATCGAATTAATAAACAATCAAATCTAATAAAAGTTTATAACACTTCTTACTGTTTGTGAGCCTCAATTATTTATTTTTTAATTATATCAATGTTTTTAAGCTTTTATTAGGTTTTATTACTTTTTTGAGTGTGTTAAATAATCTTAAAACAAAAAGTTTATAACAGCTATTAGATCTTACTTAGAGTTTAGTAGCTTTTATTAGTATCTGTGTGTATTAAAAATGATGAAAACGTGCGATTAAAGAATTTTTGTACGATGTGAAAACAAAGATAAGTATTAACTTTTAAAAAAGTAAAAGTTAGGCGAGTTTGATATATTCCGCAACAAAATTACAGATAGAAAAGAACTGAGGTCAATCGAACTTATGGTGTTTGTATGACGTTCTAATACATAAAAAAAAAATTTTACCTAGACACCAAAAACCATGAAGTGCTCCACCTAGACCTCGTCATTAGCTACCCTGTACATCTAGACACCGCCCTTAAATGTTTTACATACCTAGACACTAAAAACCACGGAGCGCACCACCTAGACATCGTCATCGGCCATCCTGTACACCTGGACCCCGCGTTCAAATAATTTTATTTTAATGCTTTTATACCTATAATATAAACTTTCAATTTAATACGACGCCGCAGAAATATTTTGCTTCCTCCTAAAGGAAGCTTTGTAATAGTAAAATTTTGAGTTTCATCGAAACTTTTAGAAAATACTTCTTGGTGTGTTAGAAGTTCAAATCAAGTGTTTTTAGAAAATGACCGTATGGGGGTGTGTCTGTGCGCGCGCGCGTGTGTGTGTGTGGATGTGTGTGTATGTATACCGTAATATTTCTGGAAGTACACGGTCAATATCAATAAAATTTGAAATGCATATCTATTTTTTGATTCTGAATTCGGGAAAAACAGTTATTTTTTATTTTCTCAACTTTTTTTTCTATCTTCCCATTGTTACAAACAATTTAGCTAAAATGCATTTAAAAGATAATAAATTACCTACTTTTCCTCGTTTGGTCTTCGGGATCGACCGCTTAGTTCGGCAGATAAAATTAATAAGGTGATCATTTTTCAAAAATTCATATCTCTAAAACTAAACGTCCTAACCTCACAAAAAAAATCATGTCGATGAGTCACGTGTCACACTATATCCCATTAAAATTTCAAGTGATTTGACTACTTATTTTTTAATAATAATTCGTGAACTGAGTTTTTTTTTGTGCCTTGATTACGGACGTAAAAAGGCCTTATTGCACTTGAGATTTTGTGAAAAAGTAGATATTTTATGTATTTTGGCTGAGTTTATTGCGCAGCTTTTAAACCCCTATGGTTCTTAAGATATCAATGTTTCAATTTTTTTTTAATGTTTTGATTCCTTATATCCTTAAAACAATGTAGACAAATGCTTCAACATTTTATTTGGTGATTTACCATAAAAAAGCTATCTGCTGTAATCTAAAAACTGATTATTTTCAAAATTTTTGTTTCTCTTATAGGAGTGTCGTTGCACGTTGTTAAAGTCCCTCCCTATGAATTCATGTCATACTGATATATATATATATATATATATCAGTATGACATGAATATATATATATATCAGTGTGGAAAGGGACCTTAAAATCTCTGCATTAAGACTGAAACTACAGGTGTACAAAGTATCCTCCTTGAATTTGAGCCCAAAATAACCATTCGTTTACTTGGAATCCTACGGTGAAACAATTCACAAAAAATTTCCTCGAGTGCCACAATGGGTCAGCAGGGATAATTTAGGTTTTAGCACGGTGAAGTTAAAAGTATTAGTAGATAGACTATAGGCATACTGGAACACACGGTTCCAAATACCTCCTCCCCTCTCAAAGTGTTGCAGAATCCGTACGGATTCTAAAACACCCAAGAGTGTTTTAGAATCCGAAGTAGAAAGGAGGGGGAGATGTTCCAGTATGCCTATAGTGTTCTCTACTTTTTTTTTACAAATATTTGCATGACTGATAGAATAATTTTATAAGTTTGACAGTGTGAAGTGCGCAGGCAGTCTTATAGATTGGATTATAATTTGTACATACTGTGACGCTCTTGAATGATGGTTTTGGTGGATAGCCATATTGTTGAATGTTGTAGACGGAAAATTTGAATCGTTGAAGCCATTTCTATTTTAATGCACAGATGACAAAAATTTTTGATGCGTCATGTAAAGCGAAGCAAGTTTCCAATTTGAGAGTAGTCATTTCCATCTGTTTTCCACCTTATGCCATGATAATTATGTTTAAGCCAATTGTTTTCCCTTTGCATTTTGTCTGAGAGTTTTTTCCATGAGAAGGGATTTTTGAACGTTAGAAAAACAAGATCACTATTTTCGTTGAGAGATATGATTGCTATTTCCTTTAGAATATAATCTTCTTCGGTTTGCTTGAAACCAGTCATGTCTACTGCATACTCCATTTTTCGGTGCAGCCTCGACGAGCTTCTTGACACCCCCACTGATAGGATTGTACTGAACGACGAGATCGTGTAAGATCAGGCAGTATGCTGAAGTGTTAGCAGGAAAATCGTTTTTAGCCTCAATTTCCAGACGTACATCGACAGGAGCGCTCTTAAGAGATTCGTTTTGTTGTGAACAGTCAACAACTACGAGTGGTGCTAAGTTGAGAAATGAAGACTGTCAGAAGCGGTTGCGGATCTTTTCTATAGTAGGATTTTTGAAAATTGGCGTACATATCGTAGAGAATGGCAAACTGATTTTAGATATGTCGAGATTCGTATTGTTGTATAGATAATATTGTGAATTCAAGAAAAGTTTCACATTACTCAACTCACAATGATCAAATCGACTGGCGTTTGCAGTTCTCGATGATTTTCTCTTTGTAGTCCAAAAATCACAAAACGAGGTTTTTCCAATTGATTTAATGTTTTCACCGTCCAAACGTGTTTATTAGTGCTCGGGAGAAGAGGATATTCAAATAACTCCCAAGAACGGAAACACATGGAGATAGGATTATCTCTACCAATGTAATTCAATAGCTGGATTTTTTGTTTATCAGATGCAACAACATATGGCATCAACTACTCTAGCTTTGTTACTTTTACTTCATAAGTAGTTACACCAGCTGCTACAGTACCTTCCTGTATTATTACTTTGAAGTCGCTTCTCGATCTTGTGAGAATGAGCTTATGCTTCATATTAACTATAATCTTTTTATAGTCTTCTGCAAAACCCAAGATCATACTCAGTGGAATGGCAACGTCAAAATTTCCCTTGTTATCTACAACTGATTTGATATCGTCTTGAATATCAAGCCAGCCTGCTTTCTCCAGCATATCATTCTGATTCAAATTAAATGAAATCAATCCTTTCGTAACACTGCTCAGACCAACATTTTTACTTTTATCTATCTCCACAGCATTAATCTCATAACGAATTTCATCAAAAAGATGACAAATGGCATTGTTGACAAATTTAGTTTTAGCAAGTGCTGCTGATCCACCTTTTACTTCCAATTTTCCACATATGTGGATAGAGCTGCGCGATGGTAAGAGGCATAGGTCTTGATGTTGGATAGAAATACGAATTTCATCGCTGTTGTCAAAGCTTAATGATGAGTAAGGTAGATGTGCGTGTACTTCGTAATAAGCAATAGACTCATCGAATACGACACCTGATTGAATGCTTAGAATTTCGTCCATTTTTCTGGAAGCAAACAATTACACACGTGAATTTTTTCCACGAACTTTTAGTCCTAGACTTTTCAGAAACTGAATGCTCCTGCGTGTTAACGGTTTGAATTTCTTCGGTCATCTTCGGTATGAGCTTACTAGCCGAAGCGCAACTTAAGCGCCAGCGCAACTAAAGCACCTAGTCTCTGCTCTTGAGCAACTTATGCCTTGAGCAGGTAAAAGACTTAGAATATTTTCAAATATTTTTACACTTATAAAAATTTCGAGTTAGGCACGATATCGCATCATAAAGCGTATCACTCCTAGACTTAGAGAAATTCTAATTCTTGTCAAAATAATTTAGAAAAATTTCGTTACTTAATTTAAACTTGTAAAATTTCGAATACGATCAGATAACGCAAATTTAAACGTATCTGCATGAAATCTCTTCTTGTAACAATACGATTCAAATCAGATTACGCAACTTAAACGCGTATCTATTTATTTTTGTTTGTAAAAATCAAAGCGGATTTACCCATTTAATTTTTATGATACTTAGAATATATGCAAGATATGCGCATTATTCTATTATTTATTTATTTGAATATATTTATTTTTGTTATAAAGAACAAAAATCTCTTTATTGCGATAAACCTCCACTAACTTGTATCCCGGACCTGAACTATCATAATTGAGAATTATTATAAAAATTTAAAATCTTTCTATTTAATCTGTTGTCAGAATCACGACGCAGATTAGTAAATGTTTGCGACTTTTCAGATAGTAAAATCAATAGATTTTGTATTCTTACATAAATTTAATTACTACAGGACCGAGATAAGTCGTGACCGTTTCATGTCTCATAATCAATCCATTCAAATTTTCCAACTGGTACAGGCTGTACCATTGCCCATCCATAAAGATTGTTGATATCAAAATATAAGAGAGTCTTTATTTTTTGATCCTTATCGTATGGAGAACCCATATATGGATTGTTTGCCTTGGCATACCTATTACAACACTGACTTATTCCACCTCGAATGCCCGATTCGATAAATATTAGCATGTCAATATCTGTAAGAAGCTCCAATTCTACCCTTGTCATTTCAAAGCTGCTGAAAAAGTTAGTCTAGGAGTCGTATAAAAGTGAGCAGGACATAAATCATAGGCTTTAAGAGATGTTTCTCGAAAACTCTCGAAAACGTCGGCCAATAGTAAAACATCGGTTTTCAGATAAAGATCTGAATATTCTCTCAACGTACTAATATTGAACTTATCCCAAACTTTGACAGCATGCTTATAGTCTTCTTCAGCAATATGAGAATCTGTTAGCTTATTATAAAAATCATTCTTTTCTGGCAATTTTGTAGTCGTCAACTTATCTAATCCATTTACAAAATCATATGGAAATACACCTTTTCGTCGAAAGAGTGAAGAAATCTATCTTTTCATCTGTAAGTCCATCTGATCGAAATCCCTTTACTGCTATCAGCACATTTTTCAGATATGATGCAAGCTTTTCCAATGATGACGGTAAAAATCGCCAAGAATCTATAAATCTAAAACTGATGTCATAGTCATCTATATACTTCGTGAATGGAATATATTTTTCTTTATTATGTGGTATTAAAGTGACTCGTCCTTTCATCAACGTTGCAGTGGCAATCTCTTTTAAAATAAAGCGAGTATCATAATTGAGGTTATGAAAAACCACAGGAATAAATCTTGAATCCTTATAATTCATGTTACATGAGTTGTGAGCTGCACCTCTGAAACTGAAGAAGAAAATCTATCTAAGAATTACAAAATTCGTTTAAGCTGTGTACAAATTTCTTCTAGCTGTGAAAGGATGGGATCTTTGATATTATTTTTAAACCATTCATCTAAATCTGTTGCCAAGTATACTGTAGCACTTTCACTTGTAAAATATTTTATGTCCGTAGTTTCTTCTACATTTTTCTGCATAGAAAATTCTGTAATAAAGTCTAAATTTATTTTCACAGCATAGTATTCTTTTAAGCATGTCTCTGTTTTAACTTTGAAGAGTTTTTGTGCGTCATTCAGGAAACTTAGAATGTCTACATGTTTTATATTTACAATCACACCACTTCTAATGCGATTTTGGAACGCAGACTGCACATCTCGCCACTCAACTCTAGTTTCTTCGGATTGTAAACTACCACCTTGATGGAGATGTTGCTCAAATTCAACTTGCATACATGAAAGATGTGTCATACAAGTTTGACATTTCTGTTTCTCTCCTCGTGTAAGATTAGATTTTACTATTTTCTCATTTAACTCCTTTATAGTAGAATTACATATGTCTAGCCAATAATTAATATCGTTAATGCTCATTTGGCCAGCATTTTGTAAAGTGTCACGAAGTAATTGAACAAGGCGTTAAAAAAAAATCGATTAAAGCCATCTTTGCTTATTGGAATATCACTTTAAAAAAAAATTCTACTAAAGCCAACTTACGTTAACTGCAACAGACTAACTGTACTCATCCATGGAACGGCTTTCCTTTCTAAAGGCAGCAAATGTGAAGAGAAGGGATAAATTTTCCCAGGAAGGGATGAATGTTCTTTCGATGAACCATCCGAAAATCATCTTTCGGCATCATCCAATGAGGATTGAGGTTTTCTTTTTTGGGAAAGATAGTTTTGACCAATGCTAAAGACGAAAGCTAGTCATTGACTCGGGAAGGGATGAATTTTCTTTCTCTGGAGCATCTAAAAAGCATCTTTAGTTAAAACCAATCAGGATTGAGCTCTTTTCGATCATCCAATCCTGAGAGAGCATAAGGCGGAGTTTCTAGATATAAATTTAGGATGTGAGAATCTTTCTCACCAGTCTCTGAGCTTTCTTCTTGTAGCGAAGTAAGCACAGATCTGCAACATGGATAGATCGCTCACTTACCATACAATGTTCAGAAACACCATATTGCAGTATCCAGAAGAATATGGTTGAAAAGAGTCACCATGGAATAGCATGGAACGCTGGAGATATTCCATATAATCATCTTAAAAAAATTTTACATGTCTGCTCGCAAGGCGTCAAAAATTTGTATGTTAAGCGTCAGCAGAAAGTAGAATGGTTGTCAAGTTTTTTACCAAATATGTAATTAATGAATTAATATTATGTATTTACGTTTGAACTTTACTTCTGCTTCAATCACGACCTCTGCATAAGAAGAAGACTTATGTGTGCCGTCTACAACGTTATTTCATTTCGGACTTGGTTGCTTCATTACTTAAACGATACAATGGGCCAAGATGAAGTTGATGCTTCTATTTATAAGGACACGTGTACATGCTTATACTGGAAATAAATTTAATTTTTAATTATATCATATTATTATTTTTTCTTATACTGGTATCATTAAACGTACGTTTTTGTTAACGTTCTTGAAAACAAAGTGGATTGAGACGGCAGGCCCAGCCCGGGGGATAAGAGAACAGCAACAGATAACTTGCCTGGCGTAGGCAAGTTACCGACCGAGTGGCGCTAGTAGCTACATGTAAATAGTCTACCTAAGCGCTGGTAGATGGCGTGCGCGCAAATAACACAGGCGAGAGGGAGCATCCCGGGTATATAAGGAGCCCCAGAGCCAGCAGCGAGCATTCATGTTCTGGCTCTCAACTGAGCAACGTGCGAATGGTAGTACTCGCTGTTTGCTCCGGACTCCACCATACCCAGTAGTCCATGAGCCCCAGGCTCTCGAAGAGTATATGTGCAGTCCACTCCCTCTCCCAGTAGACTGAGATCCAGCATCGCTTATAATTGAATATTGAATGATTAAATAAATAAATGAAAGACATTCAAAACATTTAAACTATTTCAACCCTTGTTTAGCATTCCCCACTCCCGTCCTCCCATCAGTTGTGTCACCGGTGTAGGATGGTAGTACCCTGCATTTAGGTGGCGCATCTGGTTCTCGACTCATGGTGAAATGGTAGTACCTCACACATCAGTCTAATAGCTGCGTGGTTTACCTAAGTGTGCGGGATATGCGTAGTGGGAATACCCTACTCATCTCCCTTTACACACGAGCAGCTCTCCTCTGGTGGCTCGGCCATTACAGAAGATAGGGAGGTCTTTCGTCCACTCAATAGATATTACCGGGTGGATCAAAGACTGCTATCGCTCATCGAATGTGCTTCTCCCCCGCTTTACTAACCTCGGGTCTCGAATCCTTCGCGTTCGCATATTAACCTTTCGCGGACCGTTTCAGGATAATAGAAGATCTATGCCCGTTCTAAATTTTTAGGTGATTTCTAATTTCAAAATCTAAATAATTTGAATATAAAAAAGATTCTTTTTTATTATATTTATTTAGAAAATTAAAAAAAAAATAATAATGGATGATTACAATTTATTATGATTATTATTATTTTTGAAATACAATTATTATTTATAAAAATGAAATATTTTAAAACATACATGATTATTATTATTTTTATAAATACAGATCACATTAAAAAAAATTTTTTTCAATCGATAAATGTTATATCCTCTATTATTCGCGGTTTATTCAAATTTCGACGGGGTGCATCCTGCACTACCCTATTTGATGATTGCAAGTCTCGACTCGTTCCCGGTGTTGGTTCAGCTGCTCTAGTAGTGTTGCTGCTTCTTGCTGCAGGTTCAGATGCTCTAGTAGAGCTGCTTCTCCCTGCAGGTGAAGATTCGGCTGCTCTACTAGTGCTACTTCTCGCTGCCGGTGTAGGTTCGGCTGCTCTAGTAGTGCTGCTGCTGCTTCTCGCTGCAGGTGAGGATTCGGCTGCTCTACTGGTAGCGATGGTAGTAGTACTGACGCTGCCGCTGCTGCTGATCCCTTGTAAACGCAGCCTGTCACGTTTAAAAGCGATTCGGTATTTTGAGTAGGTCTCGCATCCTCTGAAAAAAGTTTAAAAAATAATTAATATTTTATTATAAGTTATAATTTTAAATTATATATATTTTTTTTAATTTACCTGTGTTAGAAGATCTAGCCATCTCTGGACTCGTTTCTTCGCTTTTTCCTTTATTTTCACCACATTTACCTGTAAAGGACAAGAAATTAAAATTATTATTTTAATGCAATAAAATAAAAATAGAAAAATGAAATATGATTTACCTTGGGATTTTCTTTTCCCTAGTTTACTGCTTGGTTGTGCTTTGCTGCTGTTGTTGCTACTGCTTGCTTGTGCGTTGCTGCTACTGCTTGCTTGTGCGTTGCTGCTACTGCTTGTTTGTGCGTTGCTGCTGCTCGGTTTATCCTTATTACTGTTCGCTCGTATCTTGCAAGACGAGCAGCTTGCAGAAGTGCAGCTCGACGATGATGAGCTACTGCTCGAGCTCGAGCTAGAACTCGAAGTCGAACTTGAACGGCGTCTAGAAGTCGAACTTGAACGGCGCCTCGAAGATGATCTTGGTTGGCCGTTTTCTTAACTTTGCATCGCTCTTGGTTGGGCGTTTTCTTAGCCTTGTGACGCTCTTGGTTGGGCGTTTTCTTCTGCTCTCTCCTCAGCGCTCTCGACTGGGCCGATGAGCTGCGATCTTCATCTTCATCTTCTCGGCTGCTTCTTGGAGATGCATAAGTATTATATAACTGCTGCATAGCAACAAATGGCGGTAACGGTGGCACTGTAACAAATAAAATATGATTATAAATAACAAATCATAATGAGAAAAGAAGAAGGAATGAACAAATACTTACGGGATTCAATAGCCTCCATGGCCCAAGAAACGTGCTCCAACATCATGAGGTGCTTCGGAGCATTACCAATCAGCCATCGAACTCTCTCCTGGACTGTTTGCAGACTTCTTCTTCTTCTTCTGCTGCTGCTGTTGCTTATGCTGCTCCTGTTGCTCCTTCTAAAAGCCATTTTCTTCCTTGCGTCACTGTCAAACATGCAATCTGAGCATTCTTTGTTCCCGGCCGTGGTGCGTACGCGATTTTACATCCCCGGTGGTCGGAAAGTCACTTTTCCGGAAACTGATATGTAAAATCCTTTTCCTTTTTTTTCACACAAACGTGAGGGGGGGGGGGGGCGCTACGGTAGGGTCTGTTGCGCATGAGGTGACATAATTGTGTATACATTTCTCCGCAAAGGTCACACAGCCTACGCTTCTTTCTCTTGGTCAGTAAATTATCTCAAACAGAGCACTGAAAAAATCATTTTCTTTTATACCTGCTCGGGGTCTGCTGAGCGAGGGTGTATTGCGCGCGAGGTGGAAAGTAGTGTATACATTTTCTTTTTATACCTGCTCGGGGTCTACTGAGCGAGGGTGTACTGCGTGCGAGGCGGAACGCAGTAGCATAATTGTATATACATTTCTCCGCAAAGGTCACACAGCCTACGCTTCTTTCTCTTGGTCAGTAAATTAACTCTAACAGAGCGCTGACAAAAATCCTTTTTCTTCTTTACACCCGCTCGAGGGCCTGTTGCGCGTGGGACTATTGCACGCGAGGGTAAATAGCATTCAAATATCGCTTTGACTTGTGAAAACATTTTTCTAAAAAAAAAGGCCAGCAGTGTATTTATTCTTAAAGAGAGCTGAAAAATGCACCTACTGTATGAAAATGCTTTCTTTTGCGCAAAAGGAAATACATTGTACACACTTTCCCTGAGAACGAGAAAAGTCTATTTTTCCCTTAGATTCTATTACTTTAGAAAATACGAAGAGCTGCTTTTTCCCTCTCTCCTCAGAAAACAGCCAATAGATTTTCTTCTGATCTAGAGCGAGGGCCGTGTCGGAGAAGGGACAAAAGAAAAACCTACTACACTTTTTTTGGAGGGAAGGGGAGATGGATATGGGCTTATACGCGCGACGGATTCTAGAACACTCAGAGAGGGGGGATGTAGGAGGAGGGTACTACACATTTGTAAAGGGAAGGGGAGACGAAGATTGACTTATACACGCGACGGATTCTAGAACACTTTGAGAGAGGAGGGGGTGTTCTAGAACCCGTGTGTACCAGTATGCCTATAGCCTATCTACTAGTATTCATACTAAAAATCACTAAAAAAAGTTTCGAATAATTTACTTCAGTTTTGTCATTTTTACTCATAATTCTTTTTTTCAAGATTTAAAGGTGTTCTGTCCCTTGAATGCCTCTCTAAAAGGAATTTAGGTCGTTTAACCTAAAACCTAGTACGAACATTTCGCCAGAAACGTGTTTTTCCTACTCCTGAACAATACCTAAAGCGTTGTTCACGGTTTCAGATCGTCTATTTAACGTATGTTTGTTTGAGCGAAAATTTGGTTGACTAGATATGGAGGATCATATTTTGTATTTTTCTAAATGAATAGAAGGGTTATTAATTAACCCCCTTCCCCCTGCTCACTTCGCTTGTCAAACCCCACTTTTTTGCTCCTAGCTCTTGTTCTAAAATTAAGTGCAAAATGTACATACGTAAATATACAGACTTTAATGGGCCGTACACGTGCTCACATAATACTTAAAAAAATAAAACCACAGGTTGTTTTTTTCAAATATTTTATTGCTGTTGGTTAGAAAGTGTCAATATATAATATATTGGCCATAGGAATAACATATTTTGAGAAAACATATTTATCTCATTTAAATATTTTTAGTGTTTCTTATAAGTATTAAAACCTTTTAAGAGATTTAACCTCATAGTGAATAAATAAACCGCTTCCAATTCATTGGCACGTATCTCCCTCCAACTGAATTTATAGTCCAATAAATAAAATATTGTTTTAATGCACAGTATATCTGCCTGCTAATGTATAAGGCGGTTTTCGATACATAATTTAATATATAAGTTTTGGATGGTTCATTGTCCAAAAGTTTGCAGACCCCTCTGCTTTTTTATTATAGAATATGAAGACTGCCGTCAATTTTTTTCACAGAAATTCACGCATGTTTACATGTGTTTCTAACCAACCTAACCATCATAAAACAACAGGCGATTCATTCGATAGGTCGCACGCGCAATTTTTAAGAAAACGATTTTTACATTTTAGCTCTTCACTTGAAAACCGATCGACGAAATCGTTTAACATATCAGCAGCAGAAAGCTTTTTTTATGGTGAATCACTAAATAAAATTGAAACCTTGATATCTTACGAACCATAGGGGTTTGAAAGATATGCAATAAACTTAGCAACAACACATAAAATATCTACTTTTTCCCAAAATCTCAAGTGCAATAAGGCCTTTTTACATCCGTAATCGAGGCACACAAAAAATTCATTTTTTAGTTTTCGATTTATTTCTGAAAATATAAATGGCCAAATCACTTGCAATTTTAATAGGATATAGTTTGATACGTAACCTATCGACATAATTTTTTTTGCGAGGTTATGATGTTATGATGATGTTTAGAGATATGAATTTTTAAAAGAAAATCGCCTTTTTCATTTTATTTGCCGAA
The DNA here is from genome assembly GCF_009193385.2 of Nasonia vitripennis. Lineage (NCBI taxonomy): Eukaryota > Metazoa > Arthropoda > Insecta > Hymenoptera > Pteromalidae > Nasonia > Nasonia vitripennis. The sequence goes on along the minus strand of NW_022279614.1, from coordinate 864,807 downwards.
GAAAGCAGTCGATCCCAAGGACCAAACGATGAAAAGTAGGTAATTTTATTCTATTTTAAATGCATAATAGCTGAATCGTTTGTAGCAATTGGATAATTGAATAAAACGCGAAATAGTGTTTTTCAAAAATCGAAACATGGCCATGGAAAAAAATAGTTAAGAAAATAAAAAATAACTGTTTTCCCGAATTCAGAATCTAAAAATATATATGCATGTCAAATTTTATTAATATAGTTTCAGAAATATTACGGTATACATGTAGGAGATGGATGGTCGGGATGGCTAAGTAAGCTAGACCTGGTTGTCTCGACTACGTTTATTGTCGCTCTCTGTCTCTCCAGACGTGTGCTCGCGTGAGCGGTCAGAGTGGAACACTGGAGCTGTAGCGCTCGCTCGCAGCGTGAGCTGCACTCTCCCCTCTCTGCGGTCGGACGTACCGCCCCCTATCGGTGGGGTACCTATAGTACTCCCCCCGATGGAAGCAAAAATGAGAAGCATTTTTTTGTTGATTAGGAACTTACATAATGTTGCGAGAGAGAAGAGTTTACAAAATCTTCGAAGTGTTATGAAAGAGAATTTGTCAATGTCTGGAGAGTGATTACAAAAATAAATGGTTTGCATTTGCTTAAAACTAGTTGTTCGAACGTGTGAAAAATTTTTGCGCTTTGAATTACCAATGTACTAGCACTAAGATCACAGTGTGATGATTGTACAACTATTTTCTTGTAGTGTAAAGTAATATGATACAATGTTTGTATTGATGGTTTCGCTCCATCTGACTCGAAACGCTTCGTTAGCGATAGCGCAACGCGAGAAAAATAAAATGCAAATTATGCTATAATTACAGGTTATATCGAATGCAGATAGAAATTAGCTTTACCAAGCTGTCATTGGAGACTCGGTTCCGTAGCGCGATTAGAACGTTGGTCAAGTTTAGCTTAGGCGTTGAGTCGGTATTTTCAGGTATGAACGTCCTGACACTTGGTTTTGCCACAAATGAGACTCGCTTTTTAGGGGCCTCGCTGCCCTCGCTACGCGACTGAATCGAATCAGTCTGTTTGTTCCGTCGTAAAATGTTCGGCACAAACTTCGTACGTTTGGGAACGGGTGCTTGAGTGGGAGGTACAGGTTGATCCGGAGGATTGGTGGTAGGAGGACTAGGAGGTAAGTCGTCAGCTGGAAGCTGCGTGGGTTCGGGAATCTTGATCGATCCAGGTGTAGTATTTTCCTTATCGCCGTCAGGATCCTCTTGCAGAATGAACGCAGGCTTCACGCGTTGCAAAGACACTGTTTTCTGTGTGCCCTTGATTTCGATGACTAAGGTCTGGTTCTCCATGTTGCGCGAGATGACCTTGTGAGGGCCGGTGTAGGGCCGTGACAATGCTGATTTGATTGGTTTTTCTTGTAACCAAACATGAGAGCAGGTTTTCATGTCCTGATGTAGGAATGGCTTGGTTACCGTCTTGTGATTAACTCGAACTGGTCTCAGTTGATGCATTAAATCGCAAAATTCGTTGTAGAAAGTGCGAACATTAGGTTCTTCGTTGGTAAGAGGTGAGAAATCACCAGGGATTCTCATTGATTTTCCAAAGACTAAGTCAGCTGGGCTGGCGTCTGTGTCTAGACGAATACGTGTGCGCAGTTCCAGCATGACTGTTGGAAGTAGTCGAAACCATTCCTGGCTGTCTCCGTGGCACATGAGAGCTGTTTTGATGTCTCGGTGGAGGCGCTCCACCATGCCGTTGGAAGCAGGATGGTATGATGTTGTGCGAATCCTGTTTATTCCGAGGATTGACAGGAGTTCGGAAAACAATCTGGACGCGAATTGAGCACCCTGCTCTGTGGTGATCGTTGTTGGTGCGCCATAGCGGCAAATCCAGTTGTCGTAGAACGCACGAGCTACTGTTGCTGCAGTAGTATCAACAATTGGAATAGCCTCAAGCCATCTCGTGTAACGATCGATAATGGTGAGAAGATGCGTGTAGCCGTGACTTTAGGCAAAGGGGCCTACGTGGTCCAAGTGGACGTGATCAAATCTTGCATCCGGAGTAACAAAATGGTTGGAAAAAACTTGTTGTGCTTTGTCACTTTCGATTGTTGACAAGCTACGCATGTTTTGCACCAAGTGGCGATGTCGCGACTCATGTTAGGCCATAGTTTGAGATCTGGTAGCAGATGGTAGTGTTTCAGGAGATCTGCTCCTATGATCGAGTGCGGAACGTCTGCAATGGTGAAGTTCCAAGCCAGTCTGTGAGGCAGGCCAACGTCTAATTCGAGGCGTCTGACGCCATAGACGTCTATGGTCGTGTCGTTGAAAGCATAGAGTTGGAAGTCGGCTTCCTTGCCTTGCCAGTTGCTGGGTTTTGGAATCACTGAGATGTCAGCGCCAGTGTCTATTAGAAAGACTTCGTTTGAGAGTTTGTCTCTCACGTGGAGGCGTGCGGCAGTGTGTGACCCGCTGTCAGCCTCCTTGACAGCCGGATCATTCAGTTTTCCTGACTTGCTGAGTAATCAGGATTCTTTACCTTGTATGTGTCGCCTGGTGTTTTTTTTTCAATCGCACGGAAGGAAGCAGTGTTTGGCCCCCGATCCGTATTTCCAACTGTACTTGGTGTTTTGCCGACCTCTGGATTTAGATCTGGCTGGTGTCGAGTCTCTTCGGTTTTCCGAGTTGGCTCGAGACTTGTTTTTCCAGTTGTTGGCTCTGGAACGGTTGTTCTGTCCAGAACTGTCCTGAAGCTTCTGTACTGCCTCTACTAGCTGCTCGATTGTGTCAGCTGGGACGAAAGTAGACTGATTGCCTGCCTTTAGAGCATTCAGTTGGTTGGATTGGTGCAGAAGCTCGTAAACCATGTCTGCGCTCTTAATCAGTTCGTCCTCCGTTTTATAATTCCAAAGCATGATTTGGATTTGTGGAGGTAGGCGTGATTTCCACACCGAGACGATGGTTTCTTTCGGAACTTGGTTTTGCGCCAGGCTCAGCATCTCTGCGAAGAGATCCGAGGGTTTTTGTGATCCAATATCTAGACCTTTGAACAGCCTGTCAAGTTGTTGATGTGGAGTTTCGGCGTAACGCGAAGTTGAACTTTGCTTCGTCTTCATTAACGTTCTTCGCTGTGAACAAATCCTCCAGCTGCGTGAATCAACCTTGAGGATCGTGTTTGTAAAAATTCCAGAACTGCAAGTGTCTGGTGCTTGAGTAGGCAGGGCTGTAACGTTGCTGATCTGGTTGAATGTTTTGTGCTTGACCGTCCGTATTTAAGTCCGCCTGCGTGTGTGGTGACAAGCTGGACTATTGTGGTTGTTGACTGGGTGTTGCTATAAGAGGAGCAAGGGAGTCCTGCAGCAGTTTTGCGAGCTCGTCCATCTTGCTGTTAATTTTCTGATCCACTGAAGCCATGACCTGGTCGAGGTTTACTGTTGTGGAATGTCCGTCTTCTGGCAGCTATTGCCTGTTTAACCCGCTGTTATCTTTAGGCTTGGTTACTGAGGTTTGGAATGGGCCGTTTTGACTTTGAGGCATTCCCAGGAAGTATTTGTCGTTCGGTGGTGCCGTCGTTGAAACATGAGAGTGCCTGTGGTCTCTTTCAAAATTGAAACCGTTATTCGCTGTGCTGGGCCGCTGGCCTGTGCCGAAATGGAAGGCGTTTTGGGTTCCGTGGAACGGCTGGTTGAACCCTGGTGCCATGCTGGCCGAGTTTGTAAAACTTGAAGCGCCAGCTGTAGTCGGACTGGTGGGCAGCTGTTGATTTTCTTGAGGTATCGCAAGAGGAGTGTTCAACTGAAAGACAGTCGTAAATGCCGATGTGTGCTGCGGTGTCTCCGAATTCGCAGTTGTGAACGAAAAAGTTGGACTTCGTTGTTCGTCGCTTATGGTGGTTATCAGAACCGTTTCGTTGTCCTTGCTTGCGTTACCGCTTTTGGTAGGGGTGTGCTGCAGCGGCATATTGGGTTTCCTTGTTCTTCTTAGGTTACGGTTCAGGAAAGGAGAGGTGGGAACCTGTCTGCCGGATCGTAGTGTGCAACGAGTCGCAATGTCTGACTAACCTTGTGTTGAATCAAGACGTACAAAATTATTAGAAGACTAAAGTGTACTCGCAGGTACGCACAATAGCAAAGCAATGTCTTGTTCAATACGCAAGTCCTTAGGCAAAAGGTTGCGCGAAAAGAATTCTCCAAGTTCACTGTTAGATTGCCAAGTTCAATGTTAAAACGCTAAGTTCAACGTTAATTCGCGAAGTTCAGGCCAAGTTCAGCGTTAATTCGCGAAGTTCAGCCGCTGCTCGTTGAGAGGACTTAGCACTTTTCTTAAAATTCGGCTTGTTGCCGAAGAACGAACCGCAGTTTTTTGTGTCGCGCGCACTTTTTTGAGAATTGTTTCACTGACGACGACTAGTCGTTGTTCGTTAGTAAAGCCGCGATTTCACTGTTACCTGCAGTTTTTTTGGTGGATCGCCCGCTACGACGCTACGACGAATCCGTTGATTTGGCCGTTGTGAAGGTGTCGGTGGTTTGACGCCCAAGACCGAATCCCTCGGCGAATGCTTCCGCGTTGTGCAACGTTGTAGTTGCATTGGAGAAGGCGCCGGTGACGTTGCCTTCACACAAAATCCTTTTTCCAACGGCGACTGCTTCCACATTGTGCAACAAAGGTTGCTTCCTGGGGTTATCAGACGGACGTTAATATGAGTGTGCGCCGGCGTGACAGCACGCATACTCGTCGTTGCGCAACGTGACGCTGCTTTTTCCAAAACGCGCGTGCACGCGTGTGGAAGAGTCTTGAAGAAGAAAAAAAACGTCTTCATCTTGAGGCTTCCTCTTGTTTTTCCCGAGAGTTGACGAGAGAAGGCCATGAAGATGATGCTCTTTGTGTGCGCCGGCGTTCCTGCACGCACACAAAGGAAAGATGGAGGCGGGCGCAGACCTGTTGCTGCGCGGCAAGACGCTCTGGACGGCATCGTACTACCGCTGCCAGAGAGGTCGCCGAGCCGCTCGTTGCTGCTCCTGGGATGTTCCAGTCTGGGTCGCCAATGTAGGAGATGGGTGGTCGGGATGGCTGAGTAAGCTAGACCTGGTTGTCTCGACTACTTTTATTGTCGCTCTCTGTCTCTTCAGACGTGTGCTCGCGTGAGCGGTCAGAGTGGAACACTGAAGCAGTAGCGCTCGCTCGCAGCGTGAGCTGCACTCTCCCCTCTCTGCGGTCGGGCGTACCGCCCCCTATCGGTGGGGTACCTACATACATACACACACACATCCACATACACAACTCTGCTACACCGGTCCCAAGCCCCGGGCCCCATCACACAAGAGGTGGAGAAGGAGGGGTGGGAGGAGTAGCAACCTCGTTGAAATAACGAAGGCTCATCTGGCCTGGATGGCAGCACCTTGTCAAAGGGCTCCTTCCTAGGATACAGGATAAGGGAAAAAACTATAAATATAAATTAATCATGATCAGTGAGTTAATAATAACACTGCCCCAAGCGGGTCAAGCTTTACAGCCCACTCCCGCCATTGGTTCCGATTGGGGAAAAGCCCCGGTGGCCGATGTAGGCTCCATGGATGTTGGGGGGAGCCTATTAATTCAAAGAAGACAGGAGGTTATAGAGGTGGGTCACTCGGCCCTCAAAGAAAGATTAGCCACAAGTGACGCATCAGCATGTGACGGAGTCATAAACAGGGGAATGCACGAGGTATGATCTAAAATTCAGACAGCAGATCGTGCGGAAGAAGAGTTGATGGACAAGATTCAGAACCATCTGGACAAGATGGATGCTATAGTAGGTCCGGCCAAAAACATTCACAAGAGTGTTAAGGATGATATGAGAAAAGTCATGTCTTTCTGGAAACAGCTCATCAGCGTAAGAGAAGCGTCGAACAAGACCAAGTCTAGCTTTGGACTGATGATGTCAAATAGCTCACGGACCTCGCTGACCTCAGAAGGAAAACGGGAGGTAGAAACGCCAAGGAAGAGGAAGGAACGGCCTCCTACACAGAACGAGACCAATAAGAAAAGAAAAGAAGAGGACAAAACGCCAAAGCATGGCCAGAGTGTGCCACTAGCGACGACTTCCAGCAGTACTCAGTGCCCATCGCCCACAACAGGGACATTACCACCCTAGCAAAAGAGCTAAAAAGAAATACTATAAAACCGGAAGAGGCCAGGAAATAGTAGATGCCCGTGGACAAGAAATGAAGGACGCTAAGAGGAAGCTTAAGGGAGCACACCACCTTTGAAATTAAAATCAAAATTTTTCATTAAAAATTTATAAATACTTATATAAATGAACCAATTTTTTATTACTATTCTTAGATATAATTATATACAACAAATAGCCAGCACCTATGGTTTGTTATAAAAGACCGATGCATACACAACAATAGGCGCATTCGTGCGCATTGTTGGAAAATTTGAAACATGGAAAATTTCGCAGCAATGGATCTATTACGTGATTTAAAAAAATACATGATTATGGTTGACAAACCAATAGTGAAAAATTAGGACGTATTTTAGTTCTAGTAGATTAAATTTTTTCTCTTTATACACATCCCATAGAAAGAAAGAGATGTATTTAATTAAAAAAGCATTTAACCTCTTTAAAAAAGAAACTTCAAAACACATGCGCACGTGCAGTTCATCCTTAGCAGTAGCTCTTAGACATCAATGTCTTGCTAATCGTAAAAGCCTTTTAAAGAGCGTCGATCATTGCTGTGCCTGTTTATTTCTCTCACTATCCGCTTAACCTTCCAATCTTCTTACAAAAATATGCAATATGGAAAGTGCAGAATTTTAAACAAGATTGTAGAATCGTATATATACTATTATTTACGCAAAAACAATCATAACGCCTCTCAGGTAACCGTTGTTCCGTCACCGTGTTTTGATAATATTTGATTTGATTTATTGAACAACGGTTACCTCAGGAGAAGTTCTGTTATGTCACTCTATATTATAAAACAAGTTTTGCCACCACTAAAATGTTAGAAACTAGTTAAGTATAGTGACTAATTAAATATAATAATATTAGATAAAATTAATTATAAAATATATTAATTGCGATTTTAAGTTAGAAACATATTTAATAATTATTATATAAGCAAATATTGTTAAATTTATGAATAATTAGGTTACAACAAAAGAAAATTCGAAAATAGTAAAGATATAGAGGGTACTGATGCGGACCCAAAGGGATAGGCCTGCGGTAAAAATCGCGGTAAAAATCGATTTGAAAGGTAGAAGTATGTTCAACTATCTAATGTATTAAATACATATTTAAATGTTATAAAGGTCATGATTGTGCTTTTGTTAAAATTCGTAATGCACCTTAGTGCAAAAAAAAATGTACTAAATTGTAATACGTTTTTGTACACTTTCTTACATTTTCAGATTTGTTAACTTTTTTTACATTTTATTACATTTTATTACATTTTATTACATTTTACTACATTTTATTACCATATTATAAATAATTTTATCACCATCTAAAGAAGAACTTCCATTTCATATGCGTAGAAAACAATTTCCTATTAGATTATGTTTCGCATTGACAATAAATAAATCACAAGGTCAGTCATATAATAAAGTTGGCGTCTATCTGCCATCACTAGTTTTTAGTGATGGTCAGTTACATGTGGCTCTATCTAGAGTAAAAGACATACAACATTTAAAGTTGCTATTAATGAATAATGCCAAAATGGAACATTCGAATAGTAAACATATCTTTTATACAAGGAAATATTATAAACAGTAGAATATTATAACAGCTGCACTTTTTTATCAATACAGCGTTTAAATGCAGCGCAGGAAATATGAGAATCGACTGCAGCATTTTTCAAATTCAGCGCTGGAAATATGAGAATCGGCTACAGCACTTTTTAAATGCAGCGCTGGAAATATGAGAATCGGCTGCAGCATTTTTTTAATGCAGCACTGGAGATATGAGAATCAGCTGCAGCATTTTTTAAATATAGCATTTAACTAATGTAGCACCAAAATATGACTCTCGTAAAATTAATCTTACCAGCACGTCCCCGTCATGAGAGTCGGGCAGCACATTATGCTGGCTAACGCTGGGAAGATTATAACATGTTTACCTTGCTTAGTATTGCAAGTAATTTGACTACTTAGTTTTTCAGTAATAAATCATAAACAACGTAAATTTTGGGAAAAAGTAGATATTTTATGTTGTGGCTAAGTTTATTGCATAGCTTTCAAAACCCCTATGGTTCGTAAGATATCAAGGTTTAAATTTTTTTTTTTAATTTTTTTATTCCTTATATCTCTAAAATAATGTGGTCTAATGCTTCAAAATTTTTTTGGTAATTTACCATAAAAAAGCTATCTGCTGCTAAAATTCTAAACGATTTCGTCGAGCGGTTTTCAAGTAAAGAGCTAAAAAGTAAAAATCGTTTTCTCGAAAATTGCGCGTGCGACCTATCTAATGAATAGCCTGTTGTTTTATGATGGTTAGGTTGGTTAGGAACACATGTAAACATGCGTGAATTTCTGTGAAAAAAAATTGATGGCGGTGTTCGTATTCTATTATAAAAAAACAGACGGGTCTGCAAACTTTTGGACAATGACCCATCCAAAACTTATACATTAAATTATGTATCAAAAACCGCTTCATACATTAGCAGGCAGATATACTGTATATTAAAACAATATTTTATATATTGGACCTATAAATATAGTTAGAGGAAGCTACGTGCTAATGAATTGGTAGCGGTTTTTATATAATGATATTTTATTATCAGGGGATGTTGATAAAGGTCATAAGGATGGAGTTAGTTGTCATAATTTGAATTTTTAGAAAGAATTCGAAAAATAGTATAATAATTTGTTTTGTAAAAAAATAAGAATCACTTGAGTAACTAAAAAGAAATTACATCCAAAGCATTAGGAATTACACTTACGTCAGAACAAGAAAGAAGTATTAGGACATGAAAACGTGAAGAATATGCAATAGAAGGTAAAAGTTCCGATAAGAATTTGTAATTAATCAATAAAATAATGATGAACTATGTATGCAATTTTCACTTTTGATACACTTAGAGCACTAAAAAAATACAAAAATCTCAAAAACTAATAGTAACAAAAGTCAAAAAGAAGATTTAACGAATTGAAAAAAAAAAGATATTACTATTAGGACGTCAAAATTCGTTGTAGACAACCAAGAACAACGTACGTCTGAACAAAAAAAAAGATGATACAAAAAGAAAATCTGAAATTCAGTGCTGCAGTACTGAATTTTATTGCTACTGGAACGGATCACGAACTGAATTTCAGTAACGTAAAAAATAATATTACTGAAATTCGGTAAAATCCGATGTGAGAAAGATAAATAAGACGCCAGCACACTGAATTTCAGTAAAGCCCGAACTGAATTTTATAGACCACGTGACTTTTATGCGCAGAGAACGCTCTTTCGTCCAGCATCTATTTGAGGCAACCAAACATGGTAAAATTTCAAAATATAATGTCCTAGTATATTTGAGGTTTAGAATATTAGTTTATTGGTTATAATATTTATGCATCACATTTATTAGAAATAATAGTAGCGCGCTCCCCTGGTTTTCGATGTATTAATGTAACTTCTGCTCGAAGATGATGAGTACGTCAACCGGAACTCTTGTAGACGATGTTCAGGTATCTTTTAGAGAAACAAAAATGAAATCGAGGTAGCGTGCTCCGTGGCTTTTAATACGTAGATATGATTTATGCTCGAAGAATATGAGTCAGTCACCCGGACCTAGACGATGTCCAGGTGTCTTTCGGAGGAAAAAATCAAATCCGGGTAGTGCACTTTGTGACTTTCGATACGTATATGTAGGGTGTGCTCGAAGATGATATAAAGCAAGTCACCCGGGACCTCATCTTCGGCACAATTAACATCTACATACGAAAAGCTACCGGGCGCGTTACCGACTTGATATTTTTTCTGCCCTCGAACACCTGGACATTATCTACAAAAGTCTAAAAATTTTCCAAAATTTTCCAAAAATTTTTCAATATTTTTAAACAGTTTTTGAAGTCTTGTATAGTAATTATTTCTACAGGGCGAGCAACCTATATAGTTACGTCCGAACGTCGGCGCACAATGTAATATTCTCCGTTTTGAGTCAGCTTCCGCTGAACTCGGGATGGAGTCGCTCCCTTATTTATTTTAATATTCTGCGTGAATTTATTCAAATCTTTTCCCAAACTAATGAACAGGTCTCGTTGAACTGTAGGTCAAAAGGCCTCCGACAAGCGAGGTTCAGTCCACCCTCCAGGCAACTCGACAAGTTCTTCCAAAATATATTTATAAAATAAGCGGTAACGTTCAAAGCCTGCTCACTTTACAAATTCACAAACCTTTAGATATTTATTAATTAACTTATATAATTTTCACTGACTTTTCTTGTTAGAAGATTACAGCAAATTCAGAGTTTACTGGATTGTTAACTCCTTCCTTCTTGTTTTTGATAAATGATAAAATTTTTAGTGATTGATGTATGTCCTAAAAAAATAATTAAATAAACTTGACTGAACTTTTTTTCGCACGCTTTTCTTCCCTTCGCCCCCCGCGTCGCATCTTTTCCATAGGCTCATCCCTTTGGGTCTGCATCTGCGCCCTCTATATCGGTCATGGACCTATAGCATCGCTGCTTTCCGCTTGGCTACCGCCTCTTCCGATCTTCTTCCGCTCCACCTTCGCTATTTTCAAGCCTTACCGATTTCCCGCAAGATGATCCTCCCTGTACCATTTTCAACTTTTCTATTTGTTATTTTATAATAATTTGTAGATTTTACATTTTTGCTTATATAATATAATAAATATCAACTATGATTTTAATTTACTATTGCAATCAATTCAAATTTATTATAACTTAATGTTTTTAAATTTCAAACTTTATTATAATATTCTATTATTATTTAAACTCGATATTATTATAAACCTAGCTGCTATTTCTAACTAGTTAATTATAAACTATCTATTCAACTAAAAACATATCGTAAAATCTGTGCGAGTATAAATTTCTTCCTACGCCACGAATACGAATTCTACTTTATCTTTGAAATAAATAAAATATGCACAGTTGCAACTTAATACTTTTCAACTGTCCGTACTTTATATGAATCTAAATTTTTATTTAATTTATTATAAATATTCTACTTTTAAAATTTAAAATTTGCTTTGCACGGCTTCGCATTCTGTGACGCAAAGACTCTAAAACTTGAGGCGCCAGATTGTCGCTCACAATTTCCCCAGATACTTTGGTTTTTTCCAGCTGCGCACAAATTCTACGATGGAGCCGCTGCCAGATCGTTGTACCTGCGCGCGCTCTTAATGGCTATTTCTTCAGACTGCCTAATTGCGCTGTTCAGACGCTCGCCTGTTCTTAAGCTCTACGGAAAATATAATTTTTTTTTTGTCACGCAGCTGCGTCGTTATTTTATTATATTTAAATTTTTATTATTTTTTTATTTAACCTATGACGCAACAATATTTTATCACTTTTCTTTCGTCAAAGACCTAGACATCGTCTACGTGCAAAACTTACATTCATACTTCAAAACCTACGGAGCGCACTACTCAGGTTTCATTTTTTCATACCGAAAGCCACGGAGCGAGCTACGTAGAGTTAATTTTTTTCTCCGTTGAACACCTGGACATCGTCTACGAGAGTTCCGGGTGACGAGCTCATCATCTTTGAGCACAATTTACATCTACATATCTAAAGCTACAGAGCGCCTTACCAACGTATCATTTTTTTCACTCTCGAACACTTGGACATCGTCTGCGAGAGTCCCGGGTAACGTGTTCATTAAGTACTGTTCAACTTTAAGTACTGATAGTACTGAATTTCAGTTCACTATTAAGCAATTTCCAATTCAGAACAGGCAGTACTGAATTTTGTTGTATTGCTATTTCAGTTCGCTTCAGTACTGAATTTCAGATTTAATTTTTGTAGTCAATGGAACAACTTAATTAATCTATTAGGACAACACTGGTTACATAATGAATGTGAAACATGCTGAACTTATGAATGATAAACGTCTAGAAGTTACAAAAAGACCATGTACAAATATTATTTCGAATCCTCTTAAAGCATGTTAAATTGCACAAATCATAGAAACCGTAGTCAACAATAATCAAACAGAACAACAAAATTTGACTTTAAAAATTCAAATTTATTGAAATATATGAACGAGAAAAACAATAAAAGCGTAAACAATCTGCTGTTAAAGTGAATCGTTATCGTTGCTATAAGAAAATGAAAAAGGTATACAAGTTTTTAAAAAAAAGGTATACAACACTTTTTCACTGCCTATCTTTTACATTTTTATAATTATTAATTAGAATCCTCTTGAAGCATGTAAAGTTGTACAAATCGCTGAAATTAAAAAAAACAATAATGAAGAAGAACAACAAAATGAGACTTCAACAATTCAAATAGATTTCAAAAACCGCTGACAATTAATTGGCACGTAGCTTTCTTCAACTAAATTCATAGGTCCAATAAATAAAATATTGTTTTAATATACAATATATCTACCTGCTAATGTATGAGGCGGTTTTAGATACATAATTTAATGTATAAGTTTTGGATGGGTCTTTGTCCAAACGTTTGGAGACCCCTCTGTTTTTTTATAATAGAATACGAACACCGCCGTCAATTTATTTTTCACAGAAATTCACGCATGTTTACACGTGTTCCTAACCAACCTAACCATCATAAAACAACAGGCTATTCATTAGATAGGTCGCTCGCGCAATTTTCGAGTAAACGATTTTTACATTTTAGCTCTCTACTTGAAAACCGCTCGACGAAATCGTTTAGAATTTTAGCAGCAGATAGCTTTGTTAATGGTAAATTACCAAAAAAAAATTTGAAGCATTTGACCACATTGTGTGCAATAAACTTAGCCAAAACATAAAATATCTACTTTTTCCCAAAATCTCAAGTGCAATAAGGCCTTTTTACGTGCGTAATCCAGGCACAAAAAAAATTAATTTTTTTGTATTTATGATTTATTACTGAAAAAATAAGTAGTCAAATTACTTTCAATTTTAATGGTATAGTTTGACTCGTGAATCATCGACATAATTTTTTTCGCGAAGTTATAATGCTTAGTTTTAGAGATATGAATTTTTTTTTTAAATCTCCTTTTTCATTTTATCTGCCGAACAAAGCGGTCGATCCCGAGGACCAAACAAGGAAAAGTAGGTAGTTTTATTCTCTTTCAAATGCATTATAGCTGAATTGTTTGTAACAATGATGATACTATAAATGCTGATGCATTGACTGCCGTTTTAAATCGCACAACTATGTTGTTGGATTATTTATAATTAAACACCAGATCAACAAGTAATCTATATAGATAGACCAGGTGGAACTAGAAAAACCTTTGTATATAATACTATTTATTACGAAGAAATGAATCAAATATTTGTACTATGGCTAGTACAGAAATAGCAGCAACGCTGTTACCTAAAGGAAGTACTGTTTCTAAAGTATCTGGATTACCTATACACTTTTACCTGATTCATCATTAAATGTTAAAATGCAATCGAAAGAAGCTATTCTTTACGAAATACAGATGTATTTATGTAAGATAAAGCGCCTATGGCATCATGTTATGTTTTAGAAATTATGGATCGAACTTTAAATGATATAATAAATAACGACAAATTATTCGCTAATAAAATCGTTGTTTTGGGCCGCGGCGGTGCGGTGCGTATACGGCTGCCTTTCAGTACTCGAAGCCATCAAAGGTATGATCTTCGAGTACACCAAGGATATACTGGAGTTATACCGAAGGTATACCAGGGGTATACCAGGAGTACCCGAAGGTATACTGAGGATACTTAATTTTGTCATTTTTACTCATAACTAGGTATTCTTTGATTAAGATCAAAATTTTTTATCATGATTATATAATAGTATTATTATTTGTTATTTTTAAAGTATATATTATTTTGTGATATCATTTAGAAATTAGATAAAAGTTAGTAAATATTTAAATTATATATGTATTAATAATGTAGTAGCATTTTTTAATACGATTAAAAAAACAAAGTAGTTACAATAATAAAAATTCATAAGCAGCACTGTTATAATAACAGATATCAAATGTAAAACACTGAAATTATTAAAAATTTAAATTGAGTTATAAATATAATTTTATTTATTTATTTATTTTATTTATTTGACCAGAAACGAAAATATAGAGATCTATACAAACTCCGCATTCCTGTTAAGATAAACGAGGTTATTTGACCGCAGGGCTGGCATAAATTATTAAAAGATAAAAAAAATAACAAAATTACGCAAAACTAAAAATTATCCTACATTCACACAAAAGATACTACCTCCATACTACTACTCTGTTACTTTAGTTTTAAAATCAATTCTTTATATACATAGGTTTTAACTGTGACATCTTGTCTTCGATTTCCAAGATATATTTTTTTAAGGAATCCCAAGATCGAACTTCAGACATAGCTACATATAGTTGTCCATGATCAAAAACATCTGTTTGCAAATCATAATAATATTATTGAATGCTTGACCTTGTGACTTATTAATTGTCTTTGCAAATGCTAATTTAATCGGAAATTGCCTCCTTTTAACGTAAACGGATATTCATTTTCACAGAATAATGTAATTCGGTTTATAAAAACGATACTTTCAGCTCTATCGCCAGTTAAAATTTTACATTTTAATAAATGATTCGAAAAATCAATTATTCTTAATCTTGTGTCATTAAATATTCCTTCATTGATACTTATATTTCTAATGAGCATCACAATACAATGTTTTCTTAATCGTTATTCATAAGGATAAGACTGGATGGATTTAAGGAACACAAGTACTCTGGCAAAAGTACTCCATCTAATTCACCGTTATTACAATTCTCAGTGCTATCTATAGTAGTATATATGCGTTCAGTATATCTAATAAGTTTGTAACTTGTCTGTTAATTCCATTCACTTCAATATTTCGAGCTGACAATATAGCACATTTACTCATATCTTCAAATCGTTTTTCTTCAATTAATTTGCCGAATAAATGATAGGCAATGTTACTATTTCCATCAAGAATGTAGTGTTCAGGAATATTCATGTTATCATGTATATCATTTAATGTTCCATTACCTACTTCTAACAAATATATTGCGAAATTTATCTCATTAGGTATTACTCTCATATTGGTGATACGAGTAAATTTTTTAAAATATTTCCATAATTCGCTGTATTTAATACAAAGGATTAGGGTTTAACACTGAGTTTCTCTAATTTCAACTGGCAGAAGTTGTCGAAAATCTCCTCCTAGAAGAAAAATTTTTCCTCCAAATAGTAAATTAAACAAGCAGATAAATACATCAGCTTGTTTTAGAATTAAACCTTCCTTAGATTGTGCCTCAGTATCTGATGACAAATCGTGATTCATAGGAACTGGCAACCAAAATGTTTTGTAAACTGTCTTTCCATGTGAAATTAATGTCGCAGCAATTCCAGTGAATGCCATTGAATATACTTTAATATTTTTGGATGATAAAATATTATATAAAGTAGTATAAATAAAAGTCTTTCCAGAACCTCCTGGACCATCAATATATATGCAGTTATTTCGATCATGGTCATTAATATCAATCGCACGAAGAATTGTATCAACAATTTCCTTTTGTTCATTATTTGATTGTGTATATTGCTGCTGTCCAAGTTCTGCTGACTGCGCTAAATTAGCATTAATAGCAACATCATCATATCAGATATTTTGCTATACTCTTTGCTCCATGGTGGGGAACTCAGTTAAAGATCTACCTTCCATATTTAATAAATCATTAAAATGAGAATAAGCTTTTTGATGGCTAACGAAGACGCAACTCTTTATTTGGTATCGCTCTGAACTGGTACAAAAGTTAAGGATTGAATATAGTAGTACGGGTTTTTCACGACGCGGTATATGGGAAAATAAGCGTCTGATGGGCCGGGGAAATCGCATAACTCGCGAGAATACGCCGCGACGGACGCGCTGGTCGTCGGGGCCGGTAGACGATCAGAGAGGCGAGGCGGGTATTCGCTCGTACCGACAAGCCGGCGGACGGCGCGCTGACGAGCGTGGCGGTGGCGTTGATTGTTCGGTGGGTGCGGGTGATCTCCCCGGAAGGAGGTTAGAATTATTAAAATCGTTGCGGGGCCGCGCGTAGAAATTCGCTCTTACTCACGATGACCTCTATTCGGCGGCGTGACGTGCCGCATAGTAGTTTAGTTAGTTCAGCGTAGCGCCTCTGGACTGTAGAAGCAGCAGGTTTTCGGCAAGTTGCCGTGGTTGTTAAGAGAAAACATGAAGAATAAATACGACATATCATATCAGCAGCAAGCCTTAATGAGCTTTATGACCCACGACCCTGTTCGATACTCCACCCATCCCTTAGAACCAGCCGAGCTCATCTCCCACGACGTCAGGTCCCAACACACGGTTGCGCTCACACGGAAAGGGGATCGCGGGATCCTTGGCATCTCGATGCCTGGGGCCCTGGGCCGAGGCGGCCCGCCACCGTGTATGCATTGGAGTGTGACGGCGCGCGAATATAGATTTAAGAACGCTGGGCTGCGCTAGTAGACCCTAGTGTTTCAATTTATAAACGCTTTAGATTAAACTTAAACCTTTTCTATTGTTTAGGAATTTTGTTTTATCCAGACTCTTTGTGAAGATGTTTGCTAAATTACATTTTGAGTCAACTTTTACAATATCTATTTCGCCCTTTTCGTAGCTTTCATTTATATAATGATATTGCACTTCAATGTGCTTTGAATTTAAAGTAAAGTTTCCGAATTTCGCGATTGCAATTGCTCCTGAATTGTCTTTGTAAATAGTTGTTGGTTCACTTAAATTTACATCAAATGATTCGCTCAATAAATTTCTTACAAACAATATTTCGGAGACTGCCTCTGATAAAGCTACATATTCTGCAAAAGTTGAACATTTTGTTACCGCACTTTGTTTGTGGGTTTTCCAAAAAATAACATTTCCGTATAATCTAATTACATATCCGGTTGTGGATTTTCTATCTACATTATCACCTGCGAAATCGGAATCTACCATACAATCTAGTATTTCGCTATTTACATTGTCACAATATGTTATTTTCAAGTCTTTAGTCTTGTACAAATATTTTAAGATTCGCATCGCATACTTATAGTGAGTTTGATCGTAGCAACTTTGATATCGACTTAAATAATTTACGCTGTACGATATATCTGGCCTTGTGCTTGAGCTTATATATAGCAGTTATCCTATCAAGTTTCTGTACTTTATTCGTTCGTCTATTTGACTAGCTTGATCTAATTTTAGATTAGTCTCCATTGGAGTATCATATAATTTTGCATTTTCTAGATTATATTTAGCAGCCAAAGATTCAATATATTTTGTTTGACTTGAGGTCATTTTGTGTCTATCATTGCTGTAATCTATATCAATGCCTATATATTGGCTAATTTTGCCCATATCATTCATTGCAAATCTTTCCATTAAACTAGCTTTGACTTGATTTATTTTATTTTTATCATTACAACAAATTAGGAGATCATCTACAAATACTAATATATATTTTCGATCTTTGCTTGTATTTTTTATGTACAGACAATTGTCATAGTTGCTTCTAACAAAGTTTAAACTTTCCATGTATTTATTAAAACAATTATACCAAGCTCTAGGGCTTTCTCTGAGTCCATAGAGTGCCTTTTGCAATTTACAAACTTTATTGTCTCCAGTTTCATTACCTTTCGGTTCATTAACATATACTTCTGTTTTTACATAACCATTTAAAAATGCCGTCTCTACATCCATTTATTTAATGAATAAATTATTCTTACAACAATAAGACAATAAAATTGTTAAGGTTTGCATTTTTCCTACTGGCGAATAAACATTATCAATGTATTCCTTTTGTTGAAAACCTCTAGCAACTAATCTAGCTTTATAGACATTATTGCTTTTCTTTTTGTACACCCATTTTACATCAATAACCTTTTTATCTTTTGGCCGTTCAACAATTTGCCAAGTATTATTTTTCTTTAAACTATTAATTTCGGAGTCCATCGCAATTTTCTATTGTTTATATTCATTTGAGTTTAACGCCTCCTCAAATGTATTCGGTACATTTGCATAAATGTGATTTACATAGATAAAATGAGTTACAGGATTTCCATATCTATTTACAGGACTTTTTTTTCTATTAGATTTTCTTTTTACTTTTAAACTTGAATTATCATTTTTAGCGATATCAAAAGTTAATTTGTTATCTCTACTTTCCCCGAAGGTCTGAGTAGAGATAAGAGATTTTATTTGATTTGAATTTACATCATATTCATCAATTTTGGATTCTTTTTTCAGTATTTCATTTTCTATGTTTTCAGATTCACTATTTTCCAAATTTCTATCTTTTTCATCATCAAGTTTTTCTAAACAAATAATTTTAGTATTTTCCTCAACTACTTGTACATGCCTAGCATGAATGACTCTACCATTGACTAGAACTTTATAGCCATTTTCTAGATAGCCTACTAGTACACCTAATTGGGCTTTATCATCCCATTTACTTTTTCGCAACGCTTCTGGAACCCTTACAAAGACTTGACTACCATACATTTTCAAATTTTCTACATTAGGTTTGATACCAAAAAATATTTCATAAGAAGTTTTGTTCTCCGCTGTATTAGCAATTGTACGATTCTTTAGATAAGCAACAGTTTTCATTATTTCGGGCCAATAACGTCTGTGAATTTTAGCTTCTCGCATTAAGCATCTACCCATATCCATTGCGGATCTGTTGTATCTTTCCGCTACTCCATTTAATTCATGGACGTACGGTGGGCATGGCAGTAATTCAATTCCTTTAGATTTTATAAAATCATAGATTTCACGATTCAAATATTCTGTACCATTATCACATCGTATTTTCTTAACTTTTCTATTGAATTTATTTTCTACTAAATTTACAAATTCTTTTAAACAACTAGCAGTCTCTGACTTATTTTTGATACAAAAGATTCTAGTGCATTTACTGTAATCATCAACAAACGTTAAAAAATATTTATAGCACGCTAACCTCAAAATGACAACTTTATTGTCGATTTTGAGGTTGTCGTGCTATAAAATATCGTATGAGACTGTTGTGGGAGGTGTTTTTCTACCTTGGTAGAAGGTAGAAGGTAGAAAACCATCTTCGACAACAGTGTCATAATATACTATTTTCGACACCATAACTAGTTGTGTTATGTGGACCATTCAAATCAGTATGAATCAATTCTAGAATTTCAGTAGTCTTTGTTCTGTTATTTTCAAACGGTACATTCGCCATTTTACTTTCTATACAATTTGCGCATTTCATTTCGACATTTTCGATTTTTTCTGGCAGTCCTTCAACTAATCTATTAGTTACTAATTTATTTAAATATTGAAAATTTACATGGCCAAGTGCCCTATGCCATTTTTCTTTGTCAGTTAATTTTACTGAATTTACATACATTTCATTACTTGCTCTTTTTGATACGAAACCTTTCAAATAATATAAATCATTAACTTTATTTGCTACAGCTATTAATTCTCTAGATTGGTTGTAGATTTTGGCATTATCATATATTGATATGACTGTATAATTTTTTGTGATTTTAGAAGCACTTATAATATTTTGTCTAATGCCCTCAACATAATAAACATTTTTTAAATCGACTTCCTTTTGATTGAAGTAATTTTTTAATTTGATTTTTATATTGCCAAGTTTAGTTGCTTTTAACATTTTACCATCTGGTAATTTTACATTTACGGGATCTTCCAAATTTACATAATTATAAAAGAATTTATCAGTATTCATAATATGGTCTGTACAACCACTCTCAAACAACCAATATATTTCGTTACAATTTTCACTAAAACCTGTTACATGATTTATTTCACTTGTTCTATTATTACTATACGTTTCCCGAGGGTTGGTATAGGAATGGTTAAATTTTTCGCTATTTTCGTTATAGCCTGTTACCTGATTTATTTCATGATGACATACTTGCGTTGCCCACGACTCTGGTGTGTAGTTGCCCTGTTGATCGCCTGAAGAGTCACCTCTGGGTTGACCTTGTCCTCTGCCTCGTCCACGACCTCTGTTGAATCCACCTCTATTGAAGCCTCTGTGTTGACCTCGTTGACCTTGATTGGATTGGCCTCGTTGACTTTGGTTGTAATGAGCACCACGACCCCGGTTGCTCTGCTGCTGTGGCCTCGTGCATTCGCTTTTGTAGTGGCCTGTTTTCCCACAGTTGTAACATTTGCCTTTGATTTGTGCCGCAAAGACACTGGCGTTACTTTTGTTGTCTGACTCGGGTTGAGTCATATTCTTCTCCTTAATCTTGGATTTTACATAATCAACTGTTATTTGGTCTTCGGGGATAACGTTTATAAAATCCCCAATATAACTGTAGCTTGGTGGGAAAGCTCTGAGTAGATATCTTAACTTTTCGGTTTCTTCTAATTTTCCACCAGCCGTTTTGAACTCATTAGTGACCTTTTCGAATTCTACAAAAAATCTTCCACTGTTTTGTAGTTATTTAATTTAATTTCTTCGATTTTTCCTCTGCATATAATTTGCAGGGCTGTAGACTGAATTAAATATATCTTGTCGAATTTGTTTATCATCTCGAAAGCCGTTGTGCATTCACCAACATATTCTAATTGTTTATCCGATATTGTGCATATAATTATTGTTCTGGCTTTTAAATCCATTTTTTTCCATTTTGGTTCGTCCTTTTTGTCATCTTCAGTCATTGCTCTGACTGCTGGATCTTTACACTCTTTATATTCTAACAAAATCATTAGTCTGATTTTCCAACTTGAATAATTTGCACCATCAAACACTGGTATCATAATATCTTCAATTTTTGCTTGTTTTCTTCTTTAACTCTTATATTTTCGAATACTTGATTTTTTAACACAATTATTTTCTTAAGTCTTCTCTAAAAATATTCTTCGAAACTGATTTCTTGAATTTTCGTTTAATTCAATATTTATAACTTCTAATTCGTTTTCTTGTTTTACTTTAGGCTTAAGCCACAAAGACATGTGCTTAACCTCAAAATTAGCCACGTGCTCTGATACAGCACTTCACCACGTGTTTCGCTTGCCGACTTTAATCCATTAACATCGCACTTTAATATTAATTATTTTTCAAAAATCTTCTTATTGTTCGGTAGCTAATGAATTTCCCTTTATCTTTGTGCGTTTATTTTTCAATACTAATCAATCAAACACTTTGTTTCATCACTTTGAAACTTTTTTTCACCACGTGGCTCTAACCTCACTTTTATTTTACACTAATTACCCTCATATTTCCTCGAAGGTTAATATGAGTGTAAGTTTGAAATACCAACCACGCTCTGCTACCGTGTTGGAGTGTATGGCTAAATAATAACACTGTGAGGTTAATTAATAATCTAATATATTTATAATAGTAGTGGCAATATAGCCTAGTCGGCAGTGTGTCCGCTCACATCGGAGTCTTGTAGTAGAGAGAAAGAATATGTAGTACAGTGCGGTATAGTCTGACTCTACGAACGAGAGTGTACAGTGTAGTATAGGCGCTTAGAGTATAGTCGCGAGGCATGCACGATACGCTTGCTCTCGCGTGAGCTTGTCTGACTGCACGAAATCGTCTCAAACCAATAGATTGCGCGACGAGTACCATTTTAAGTATTACGACTGTATAAATTCACATATTATAACAAGCCTAAAAGTGGTAGGACCGTGAAGTTGGCCGCACAAGCTATTATGTGTAATAGAGTTGGGTATTGCTTTCCTACAGATTTCTATAAGTTGCGCAGAGAAAATGTATTTACATTGTCTGCTTGAATTTAAGGTTATGTTTTTGAACAGCTGCTGCACTGTCGCTGTACAAACTTTCTGAGTATTCGGGGTCACTGATGACGGGGCCCAGGAAGTTGATTTCGTGACTTTTTGTGCATACATGCAAATATCGTTTTGCGGTAGCCGGTCACGCTCAATATCTAGGTGCCAAGGGTCTTCGATGACGAAGCTGTCGATATATATTGCGTGCTGTAGATTTTTGTATCCACGTGTCAATATCGGCCATGAATGCGGTCTAAAGTGACCAATAACGGAGTCATTGCGCACAGTTCTTGGTGCAAAAATGTTCAAATTGGTTATAAAGATTGGTTCGTCTCTATCGATCTTCCCGAGGCAGGTTTAGACTGATAGAGACGAACCAATATTCTTGATTACCACCGAGGGACAGCATCAGATAGAGAATGACCATTTTTCTCTAAATATATTTTCAAATTGATTATGTTTATTGTCCAGGTACATGCGGTCGACACCGACGCGATCGAGGTAGTGCGTTCTATAGCTTTCATTGTCTAACAAGTAAAAACTGATTTTAGACATCGAAAGCTATGAAGTGCATAAACAAGACCCTGTCATCGGTGACCGCATGCACCTGGATACTATATACGAGAGATATCGATATTTCCGTAATAAAAATATTAGTGTGCCTACCCGAACTCCATCATCATATATTTTATCTTTAGAACAAATTTAGGGTACATACTTGAATAAGTTCTCTCAAAAAGACATGAAATCTCTAAAAAAAAAACTTAACCAAAGTAAAAAGGTTAGGCGCGTTTGATGTGTTGCGTATCATCATCAATGTCAATAATTATTTTTACTGTGGTTTGGTTAAGTTTTTTTTAGAGTAAAATAACTAAGTCATATTATCTTTAATCTATAAACTAAAAATCACGGGTACAAGACCAGATCTCAACTTTCTTTTAATTGTAGAAAAATAATAATTTACTATATATTAGTCAGCTCAAATGCTATACAATTTTAAGCAAACATTTATATTAAAATAATGTAAAATAAAACATTTTTGAAAATTAAAGATATAATTGTCCCCTTAATGAGTTTCAAAATATAATTTTACATTATTTTAACTGTGTTAGATTATCTGTAATTATAACTTACAATACTACAAAATGTATTTATGAATATACATATTTAAAATGTATTTATATATACGATCGTCATCGACATATTACCAAGCGAGTGTCAGCGAGCGAAGCATCTGCTGCTAGTTATCATTAAATGAGAATTTAAGATTACAAAATAAAGATTACGAATTTAAAAATTGGCTTCTTGATGTAGGAGAAAATAAAAATGCAATAAGATTGGAATTAGAAAATAATGTTAAAAGAATACCACAATAATTGATCCGAATTACCATTTTTAAGAAACGAAGTAATCTTATCTCTTTTCAATTCCAATATATTGAAAATTGATGAAAATATAGTTATAAAAATTGATGAAAAAAGCTTTGTCTTTTATAGTGATGATAAAATTAAAAGTGAAAATGATGACAAACTTATAAACGCAATACAAACTAAATTTCTGAATTCGTTATCACCAAATGGTTTACCACCTGCTAAGTGACGAAGTTCCTGGATAAATTATTTAGAAACATTATATAAAAATTACACAAAGCCAGTAAAAAGAAGATCCAGAAACTTCGACGCTTCGAAGCCTCGAAGGAATGTACCCGAAACCAAAACAAACTTCTCCCTCGGCTGAAGCGCGCGTGCACAGCCGACGCTGCAGTTTAGCCGTTGATCATAGTATTAGGCCCATAAGGCCTAAAGAGTAAGACAAAGAGCGCGTCTAGGCTGAAGTAAGAAGAGAGGAGAAGTAAGTACCCCGCGTGGGAGAAAGCTTCGACTCTCTCTCAAGCATCTCCTCCCCCGAAACGTCACTCCAGGGTGTGCGCTCCTAGAGAAAGGACGCTAATTTTAAGTGTTTAGATTTTGAGTAATTTGCCTTTGAGAAATTCAATAAGTTTTGTTTCATTTGAGTGTCTGATTTAATTTGTGTTTTGATAAGTTGATAATAAACATCACTGCAATCCATGTGTTGAGTTTTGGAAAATAAGTCATTCAGAATACAACTAATTTTGAGCCATCCTCCGTTTTGCTAAAACATCTTGCCAAAAAGGAGATCTAAACCCCGCAATCTTTTCCGAGCAGTCATCCCAGTTTTTCTGAGCATCCTTTCGGGTTAAATTATTTCTCAAATTCCAGAAGTCCACAGAACAAAGTAAGTAGCATTTAATTCAATATTTCTGAACTTTGACATTTCGGTTAAATCAAACAGTTCTGCCTCGACAAATTAGTGTTCTCACTGATCTCCCCCGTATGGGAGAGTAGCTAAGCGCCCACGTTTTAATAATATTTCATTGTTAGCTGGTGGAATCGGTCCTATCCTAACACCACCACATAAATTAATATTGAAAAAAGGGTAATAGTTAGTTGTTGAAGAAATTTAGATATTGCTGGCGGTCTTTGTAATGAAACATTGTTATTAAAAATATTAAAAAATATTTATTTATTAGTTGGAGAAATCATAACTGGTAAGTATTCTTGTAAAAACGTCCTATTGCCACGAATCAATCTAAGTCCATCATTAAATGAAATACCGTTTCGTATGATAACAGGACAATTTACGATAAGATTAAGTTTTGCTATGACTTTAAATAAAACTTAAGGTCAATCTTGTGACAAAGTTGGAATCTATTTATGAACTCCAGTATTCAGTCGTGTTCAATTATATGTTACTTCCCCGTCAAAACGATCAACGTTGATTCAATGCTGATTTCAATATTGATTTCAGTCTGAAATCAGCGTTGATTCAATATTGAATCCACGTTGTATCAACATTGAATTTGTCCGAAAACGTAACGTGGATTCAGCGTTGATTTCAGACTGAATTCAGTGCTGGATTTCAGAGTTCAATCAGAGTTGAAATAAATAACTGCAAAAAAAAATATCGCTAAAACCTGGGCTCGAACTCGAGACCTTTTGAATAGTAGACGAATAACTTGACCACTTAGCCATTTCGACATTACATTTATATCTCATAATTTAACATAAACGGAATCCTATAGAGAATAACCGAAAATTAACCTACTCTATCATGATTTTTATAATAATACTGATTGAACTTGGAAATCTAGCACTGAATTCAGTCTGAAATCAACGCTGAATCCACGCTGCGTTTTCGGACAAATTCAATGTTGATTCAACGTTGATTCAATATTGAATCAACGCTGATTTCAGTCTGAAATCAATATTGAAATCAGCATTGAATCAACGTTGATCGTTTTGACGGGGTTTATGAATAGCGACATCGAGAAATAACTTTAAATTATTTCTAAGTAAAAAGTTATGAAAACAATAACGATTTATTAGACGATAGAAAAATGAACAAAATTAGATATTAATACGAAAATACAATAAATTGTTGGCTGTTGAGCATAAACAACATTCTTAAGATATCCCCATAAGTAAAAATCGGGAGGGGTTAAATCAGTTGAACGAGGGGGCCAGGCAACTGGGCCACCTCGCCCAATCCACCTGCCATTGTAGCGGGTGTTTAAATAATCACGAACAATGCGTGCATAATGTGGTGGTGCTCCATCTAATTGGATCCACATTCTTAGCCTTGTGGCTAGGTCTACATTTTCTAGTAATTCAGGTAAAATGTCTCGAAGTAATCTCAAAAAGTTTACCCCATTCACGTTCTCTTCAAAGAAATAAGGACCAATCAAATAGCCATTGATGATTCCACACCAGACCATAACACTCCAGCGGTGTTGATTGTCTATGGGCCTGAACCAATGAGGATTTTCATCTGACCAATAATGGTAATTATGTCTATTCAATTCTCCAGTGTTTCTGAATGTTGATTCATCTGAAAAAAGAACGTGCCTGAAAACGTCTTGATCTTGTTGAATCATTCGTATTGCCCATCGACAAAAACGTACTCGCAAAATCATATCATTTGGAGTTAACTGTTGTGTTAATGTTATGTGATAAGGATGATATCTTCTCGCTCTCAATATTCGGGATGCTGTTGATTGAGGTATACCTGTTTCTCTTTCTATTTGTCGAGTACTAATGTGAGGATCAAGATGAATAATCGCTAGAATGGTAATAACACGAGGATCGTTTTCGTCGTATTCATGATGACGGCGTTGACGAACAAAAGCTCCATTTCGAGCTCTCTGAGTTAAGGTTTGAATAGTAACATTACTTGGGTGTCTCCTATTGGGATAGCGTTCAGCATAAAGTCTGGCAGCTGCTGCATAATTATTTCGACTTTCTCCCAAAATCATGATCATATCAACGATTTCGTTGGGACCATAATCAGCCATGATCAAAATCAAAATAATTTGTTACAGACCAGTAAACAGGGAAACAGATTTTATTCAATAATAATTATCGATTTACAAGAAGTAAAAAACACGATTAAGCTTTTCTGCACTAATTTGCTATCTACATAACTGTTAAGAGTAGTTCACTCTCAAAAATTGACACTAATACAAAATAATGGAATGACTTTGAAAATTTTTGAAAACTGAAAAAATTTTAGAAAATATTGAAAATTTCTGGAAATATTGAAAATTTTTTCATTTTTGAACGCATGTCACTCTCTTTTCATTTATGGGGCTAAAAGTAGGGGTTTCCATTTCAAAAAATCAACTTGACCTTGAAATGCCCTTGAAGATCCTGTTTAACGACAGGGTCAAGATGACCATTCGTCAGCCCGGGAGAAAACTGAAAGCTTTTGTGGGTAACATTTTCTCCTTGAATGCATTCGAGTTCAGCTAACCAGTTGTACTGTTATCGACATGACCAATGACCTTGACCATTGAATTCAAGATCAAGGCAAGGTCATATTCAAACGTAAAATTTCCCGCTCTTTCCATTTCTGGTGCCAAAAGTAGGGGTTTCTATTTGAAAAAATCGACTTGACCTTCAAATGACCTTGAAGGTCACGCTCAATGACATTGTCCAGGTCATCATCAGATAGCCAGGGAAAAATGCTAAAACTTTTACCCGAAACTTTTTTCGCTGGCATGCTTTGCCAACGAGATAATTGAGATTAAAGATTAAAATGACTCACCCTGTATATACAAAAAATATAGAATATTCGGACATTTTTTCAAAACGATTAAATTTTTCAAAAATAAAAAGAATTACATAATATTTATGTACAAATTATTTGGCTAAGTTATTGCCATTATAAAGTCTAAATATATAATACTAATATACAAAATGTTTGGCTTAGTTATCACCATTATTGTTCTTAAATATATACTATAACAAGTAATTATTTATTTCTTGGCTGAATTATTGCTATTGTCATTTTTATATATAACATTAATAATAACCGCTTAATAAAGATATAAATAAATGTATTACATATGATAGTTATGATACTGGCTGTGTTATTATGATCATAAATTTTATCATTTTTATTCAAGGGTGATATTTCAACTATTTTTTATATTATTTCCAATTATATATTATAATATTTATAGTAAAAAATATTTACACAGTATATATAATCACAGTACATATAATCGACAGATCCATTATTATATTTATTTGATTTAAATATGAAATGATAGTGCATATATAGCATATAAAAAACATATTCATGTTGTTTAATATATATTAAAACACTTAAATATTTCATTAACATATTTTATTGAAAAATATAATATAATTTATAATATTTAATTATTTTAAAACGTGTTTCACATTAAAATTTAGTGAACAAAACAGATAATTCACCAGTAAAACTATTTATTTAAAATATAGCACGTGCAATAATGAATCAAGTACGAGAGTTCAAGTAAGTTCCAGGTGCAGCGCGTTAATACTAGGAAGTGCCAACGCTCGGACAAGCCAGCGACCATCCCGACGAGAGGAGGAAAGCTAGCTAGTCCGCTACCAGGTCCAGGAGAAGCCCAGGAGACATCGACGTCCACGAGGAGCCGAGAGAGAGAAAGAGAGAGAGAGAGAGAGAGAGAGCCGTCAGCGGACTGGACCTGGACCTGTGGCTTGCCGTCTGCTGCACCGTAAACATAAACCATAACCATTGTGTGTGATTTTTTTTCTTCTCCTTAGCGTTCGCTCAAACGTGTCGATGGCGCCAAATCCTACGTTTAAGAACA
Source organism: Nasonia vitripennis (assembly GCF_009193385.2). Lineage (NCBI taxonomy): Eukaryota > Metazoa > Arthropoda > Insecta > Hymenoptera > Pteromalidae > Nasonia > Nasonia vitripennis. The sequence goes on along the minus strand of NW_022279614.1, from coordinate 836,738 downwards.
ATCCTAGCGCATGCGAGGCTCTAGGTGTTGCGCATCTGTGTTGGGAGGCACAGCGTTGCAATATTGTCTGTGATACACCGCACTAAATATACAACAAATATACAAAAAAAAATTTTCACTTTCAGTAGACGATGTCCAGGTATCAAAATCTCCTCCCGGATGGCGAGACACGGTTTACGATACAATGCACTAAGTATATAACAAATATACAACAACAAAAATTTCACTTCTAGTATACGATGTGCAGGTGTAAAAATCACCCAAAATTCTTTACATTAAAATATTGCAATATTGGTCCACTAAAGAAAAAATAAATAAAACGGTAGGAATATTCTAAGATGTTAGGACTCATGTTACAATTAAAAAAATTTCAATAAGAATTGGAGGAATTTGAATAAATTGAACTTAAAATGACGTTTTGGATAGAAATTTAAGTAAATTACTATTATGTAGAAGAAGATGTAGATAGGTTGTAACGGGCGGGGATAGCGTCCGTAAGAGCTAGTCGGCGTGAGTGTAAGGTAGTACGTCGTTGGCTCAGTGGTTAGAGCACGCACCGTGAGATCTCGGAGACGCGGGATCACTTTTGTGCGAAATAGTTCCCGGAACCCCCGGTACAAGATGAAGATATCAAAAATAATTGGCCTTTAAAATAATAACAAAATATATTTGTTCATTGTTCGTTGTTGTTTTCTCTCCCATTTTTATCCTGAAAAGAAACCCGTTGTTAATTTAAGTAATTTTGATTGTTATTTTCATTTAAAAAATATCATACTCTGATCAAAAATATTTCATTTTGGGCTCAGATAATATTTTTAAATGATCAAAACTGGTAACATTTAATTTATAAGTTTTTCCTAAAAATGATTAAAAAATTTTTAAATACATTATTTTAGTTTTTATTTGCTTTTCAGCTTACTTTGAAATTTTATTTTTTTTGTAACATTAATGAAAAAATGTATCATTATCTTATGTCTTCACTTAATTACAATTTTGTACCCTTTTCAATGTCTATAGTTTCATCTTGCTTGAATGAAAGAACTTCCAATTTATATTGACCATCAGTTATTGCTCCGAAAAATTCATTATCCTTGTTTTCATTTTTTTGTACAAAAACATTTCGTAAAAAACCTTAAATTTCTATTCAAAATTTTTTAGTTCCTTTTTTTGTATCTAATATTTATAAATTCTTTTTTTGAAGGTATATATTTCATTATTTTCTGGGGTTTCTAACTTTGGAATATTAAGTCTTCTAAAGGTCACATACATTTCCTTTAGTGTAAGATTTGGTTTTGCTTATTAACAAACTCACGCAGATTTATCTCCAATTTCGATTTTAAAAATTCAGATGTTGAATACGGTATAATTTTTCTTTTCTTTTAGAGGGCAATGAAACTTTTTCGCAAGAACACTTGTTTAGTCACATTTCAATTGAGTTTTTTACTAGAAAAAAGTATTAGAAGAACTAGATTATTTTTAAATTATTAAAATATAGTAAATCAGTAAAATTAATGCTTAACATTTACATGTTTTTTTAAATGTCTTTTCCCAACACGCGCATGAAATGGGCCTGTTCTCATGCCTAAAAGTAGCGTAGAAAATCGTCCATTCTAAGCGTGTTAGAAAAAGTTTGAGCTCAAGCGGGGAGAAAATAATTTAACACATCGTAGACTAATAAAACATCGTAAACTATACGACGACGGGACGGCAAGTGTGCATTAAAATAATATTTTTGAAAATTGTAACCTTTTTTTTAATAACAACTTATCAGCTGATCTTATCTCACCTGCTGAACTTTAATATTTGATGCTTAACATATATAAAATTGATTTCACTACATTCATTAGCGTATATTTATGATCTGGTAGAAATGCTTACTAACGGTAAACTGTTGGCCAAAGTGACGGTTTTAGCAGGTTCGTTGGCCAACCATAATCAACTGTTGCTCTCTTTCGGTGCCCAGTTTCCAGTCCACCTATATGAACCAAGGGACACAAGATGTTCGCTGATGTAGAGCACGCTGCTGTTTACTCTCTGGATTCACACGTTGTGTTCGTGGTGATCCACGCAAGTGCTTGCGTCGAGACTTGGCAGGTGTTCGGCGCCTAAGTATTAGACACATTAATTTTGTCGAAAGGTACACTGGCGGTAGTGTGAAGATTCTTTGATAAACGCACGATCATGCACAATCACACACAATCACGCACAATAGACAGATTCGCGAGAGTTTGTGCGCACCATGCAGCTCCGAAACACCACTGTTTTAGGCTATGTTTATGTTTACACAAGGCCGGACGTACTCTGCTGCTGCGTGTGCCTATGTCCTCTTAAACAAACACTGATGCACGTTTGTAAACGCTTAGCGGACACCTCTCTTACTCTTTTACTATTATAGAGTTGCACATAATTCATATGTTCTGGAGTCATTCGCTACTAATCTTATTGTAACCTATTATCATGACATATCTTGTATTGTTGTACTTAAAAAGATGAGAATCGCACATGACCAAAATTTTGAGAAATTATCGCAAATTAATTTTTGATCATAATTATTCTGCTAAAAGAGACATTTTTGAAGCAAAATATTATGATCATTAGAAAGTTCTCATTAAAATCTTCAAGATACATTACTCAAACATAAGCATCTAAGACATATCAGACAAGAAATCATTGGAAATAGTAAAACGCATTTAGGTTATATAGCAAATTCAAAGTATAATAGGGTCGCGCTGCTCCCCGACGGCACAGTGTATAAATACTTATACTCGTCATCGGGGCGCATACCTTGATGTATGTAAAGATCTGATTTTTTGTATACACATTTTTTTTCCAATAATGAAACAATCTTAAATGTTTTATTCATCTCAAGTGATATACTTTTAATTTCCATTCGAACATTCGTCTAAATATTTGCGCTAAAATACCCACTGATAATGCAAAATTACAAAAATTAGTTCTAAAACGTATGTTGCATGGACCATATGATAAAGATTCAGTGTGCTACAAATCTGAGATTTGTACTAAAAAATTCCTTAAACATTTTCAACAAGAAACAACATTTCAAAATAATTGATATCCATTGTAACGGAGCAACTGGACTTGTGCACAGCGGCCGCGAAGTAGCTTTCGGATTTTTCATAATACAGAAAAAAATGCTTATCGTTACTGTTCGTGAGTTTTTTTGGCTTATCAGTATGTTTTCTGAGCTAAACTATGGTTTCCAATGAAAATATTTGTTAAAAAGCCGTTTTGTTTAATAATAAACGAGTCTATATGTCACGAATGCTCAAAACAGTATCTCTACTTTTTTCTCAGAGTTGTAGGACCGTGAAGTTGGCTTTCTAGCCTAAAAGTGGTAGGACCTTGAAGTTGGCCGCACAAGCTATTATGTGTAATACACTTGGGTATCGCTTTCCCACAGATTTTTATAAATTGTACAAAGCAAATGTGTTTACATTGTCTACTTGAATTTAAGGTTATGTTTTTGAACAGCTGCTGCACTGTCGCTGCACAAACTCTGAGTATTCGAGGTCACTGATGACGGGACCCAGGAAGTTGATTTCGTGACTTTTTGTGCATACATGCATATATCGTTTCGCGGTAGCCGGTCACGTTCGATGTCTAGGTGCCAAGGGTCTTCGATGACGAGGCTGTCGAAATATATTGCGTGCTGTAGATTTTTGTATCCCCGTGTCAATATCGGCCATGGATGCGGTCTAGGATGACCGTTAATGGAGTCAGACAGTGCGCACCGTACTTCTTGGTGCAAAAATGTTCAAATTGGTTATAAAGATTAGTTCGTCTCTATCGATCTTCCCGAGGCAGGTTTAGACTGATAGAGACAGCATCAGATAGAGAATAACCATTTTTCTCTAAAAATATTTTCAACTTGATTATGTTTACTGTCCAGGTACATGCGATCGACACCGACGCGATCGAGGTAGTCCGTTCTATAGCCTTCATTGTCTAAGTGTAAAAACTGATTTTAGACATCGAAAGCTATGAAGTGCATCAACAAGACCCTGTCATCGGCGACCTTATGCACCTGGATATCATACACGAAAGATATCAATATTCACGTAATAAAAATCTCAGTGTGCACTACCCGAACCCCATCATCATGTATTTTATTTTTAGGGCAAATTTAAGGTACGTACTTCAATAAGTTCTTTCAAATAGACATAAAATCTCTAAAAAAAAAAACTTAACCGAAGTAAAATGGTTGGGCGCGTTGGATAGTTTGCGTACCAGTAATAATACATGATTTTAGAACTTCAATAATCAAATGCACAATAAAATATTCTTCACTTTGGCCTTTTTCCGTGTAATGAAATTACACAAAAATATACGGTCAGAAAACAATAGTACATTGTACAACAAGGGGCGAAAATGGGCTTTTCCAATCGAGGATGATGTTTCAGCACGAGTGGTAGTCGAGGGCGCCGTAGGCGAAAACGACCATTTTCGGTCCGCTCGATTTCCGATTCTCCGATTATTGTAGGCTCGTTCTACCTATATAGGGGGCGAAAATAGATTAATTGATACATGTATTGTTGTCAGGGACTCTCGCTCTACTTTTTGTGTGACGCTCGGAAAACCCCATTTTCGGCCCAGTTTATAGGCGCCGAAAATGGTCTTTTTTATGCACGTGTTATAAAAAGAATTTTTAATCTTTCTGTTAGAAATTAGGGATGGAAAAATGAATCCTCTTAGAATACCAGATTCGTGGAAAACAAATGATATATGTTCAAAAATTTATAATAATAAATTTATTTTATAACTTTTACAATTATAATTACGAATTATTTACATTTTCCTTTTTTAAATCTTTTTACTCTCTTTAAATTTCAGTGTTTGTGTTCACGTTTGTGTGACCATATCTGTGTACTGTTCGCGTAGTGTATACTTTGAATTATTAAAACTTTGCTGTTAATTACTTATTTGAGAACAGTTTTTAGCTGAGTGGCATTTTTCATCACAGACTTGACATTGAATATTCGTTGAAAAGGTTTTATCTTGTGTTGCGATACTAATATTTTGACTTGTTTACATTCTATGGCTTTATGGTCTTCTGCATTACAAATTGAGCACATTATAAATCTGTTAATTGCAATCGGACTTTTTACTAACGGGCAGTTCTTTACTAGATGTTCAAGTTGATTACATCGTTTGTATATAACCTCTGGGCATGCTTTTATCGTATGGCACGCGCTATTGCCAAATTCACATGAATTGCTAACATCTGCCTTTTTTGTACATGCAGTTGGATCATAACTACTTTCCTTGCACTTCCAACACAATTCATATTCTATTATAAATGGGCATTGAGTTACTGTATGGCCCATAACCTGGCAATATTGGCAATGATTGCCTGTCACAGATTTGATACGCGTAAATAGTAGCATTACTTGTATTGTGATTATTCGAATTGTTATATATATTATTTATTTTATTGCATAAAATTCCTCTTTTATTGAATTTCGATTCTATTTGTATCGCTTTTGTAATGGCTTATGTTAAATCGGTTAGTGCTCCCAATTCTATTCTGATTTCTTGCTTTAATCCTTCCTTAAAACCGCGAAAAGCATCATTATTTATTTTCGTTTCAAACGCGGCCTTTTCTGTTGCTAAGAGACCTTGTACTTCTTTGCTGTCCTTAATCTTCAGCACTAACTTTTGCAATCTATAGGCAAAACTAAGAACCGATTCGTCTGGTTTTTACAATATTTCTTCAATTTGCCCATACAGAGAGTGCATATTCTCAGTAGATGGGTATATTTGTCGTATTGCTTTTATGAAATCTTCAATAGTATTGATTGTTGCATTCAACCTTGCCTTGTAAGTTACCCTTTTAATTTAATTTTTAAATTTAATTAATTTAATTTAATTAGAATTAAAATAATTTAATTTAATTAGTGTCACATCGGATTTAGTCCTTTCGAACCAAATCCGTTCGTTTTAATCTTAAAAATAGTCTCGGTAGAAAATTTCTAAGAAGTGTGTCGCTCCTTTTTACCCTTGCGTTGCCGCAAATAGGAAGGATGAGCTGTCGCGTGTGGTGTGATTCAGGAGTAGTTATTAGAACGGATAGAGTGCTAAATTTATTTTTATTAAAATTATGCACACAAAACAAGGGATTGTATTGGATGATTTTATTTTAGAAATTTGACTAACTTTGGAGTGACTGCTAAACAGGCACAAGTCCTGAACAGTCACTTGCAAGATTAGTATAGTATTATGCAAAAGGAAAAAAAAATATTCACGGTTTGAGTGTTCATATTCAGCACTGTGATTAACAGGATAAGTATTATAGAATTATTGTTAAAGTTCGCAGCACTAGTAATAAAACTGATTTATTAGCCAACCGACACTTGGCTCCTACTTTCTAGCGGTTAGAAAATGATTCTAATTCACACAGTGGTGAATGCAAAAAAAGAAAGTTTTTTAGTATCAATAGAGGTAGGTATAATTAGTTACTTACTTTTTTTTTATCCTTGGACCGTGGACTGCTGAAGTAAAACCTTGTAGTAATCTCACACAGAGTTGTAGAAGTATATCGAATTGTGTATGTCGTTTGGACCGATAGGTTTGAGAGGTATAGAAATGAATAATTAATTTGAGACGTTTTGTAGAGTTTATAAATTGTTTATATAAATGAAAAAAAGAATTTTTCTTTCTAAATACACGAATAGTATATTGTGGACTGAGCGCGTTTGAAATATAAGTAAAAAAGAGAAATGCGGACTAAGCGCGTAATTAAAAATAAAAAGACATGCGGACTAAGCGCATAGTTAAAAATGTAGATGCGGACTAAGCGCGTTTGTTGCTTCCGAGCTGACTGAGAGCCGAGACCGAAGTGATTTTGAGTTGCGACTCGAGGATACTCATAACCTTTGGCCCATCCCTCGATTTCCCTCTTCGAGAGATTTTCGGAGGATTTTCCAATGGAAAGAGAGTTTCCTCGAGGGCTCCTCCTACGCTTGGGTCTGGAGACCCCCTACTCTAACTAAATTTTCCGGGGGAGAGGCCAAGATAGGTTCTCTGTCCCCGAGACAGATGGCGACGCTTGTGCCATTTACAAATGAGAAAAATAATTTTTATAAAAGATTGTTTTAAAAAATATAGCTTCATAGATTAGTTTGTTATTATTAGTTAAACAGTTTCGACTATTATCTTGATTAACCGAAATAATTAAATTCAAGTGCAGACTCTAATAAAAGAAATTATAAATATTGAAAATAGAATATTTATTTAATATTTGCTTTTTAAGGAAATGTTGCTAAAACAATCTTGTATAAATTTTGGTTATAATATTCCTAATTACGAATGTTTATGTGTCGTAGATAGTTTTCGAAGAAAAATCGGATTCACCTATGCGTCGTTTTACCCGCCCTTCCCCTTCTATGTAAAAGATTAATTGTTAAATAATCGTTAAAGAAAACACGGGTAACAATCTGTTAAAACGCTCAGTCCGTTATGCGCAACTTATTTTTTTACTTAGAAATAATTTACAATAATGAATTATAACAAATAGTTGCAGTTAATTATAATAGTAAACTTCTAAAATTTTTTGGAAGTATTAGCGTATTTTTTAGTGAGTTACAGTTCTTGCGTTAAGCATTTCTGTATTATTTAATATAACTTGATGTGTGCTTGATAATTAATAACCTTTTATTGTTGTTTTATGACTTCTGTAGAATAAACTTAACTATTTTTTTTAGTATACCTATACATATATATATATATATATATATATATATATATATATATATATAGACAAAATATCAATTATAAAATCATTATTTATATAAAAAAAACTACTTATTAATTTTTGATTCTATTACTAATATAATTAATTTGCTCTTACCTCAATCAAAACAATACGATTTTCTCTTATTTTTCTACAGAAGAAGAGCAAATAGTATTCCTAAGAAATCAACGGGAAAATAGAGCTGAAAACCAAAGACACAGACGCTAGGCTGCCTGAAATGCTATTATCGATGAATCTAGGAATAGTCAAAACCAACCTATAATTCATAATTAACCTGTAGTTCCAGATTATTTAGGGACAATGAATATTCTATGTACACACTGTCAAGCAAACCATTTTGCAGGGGAAAAGTTTCTAACAACGGATTATCTTTTCAAGATTGCTGTAATCATGGAGAGGTTGTTTTAGAACCTATGCCTATTTTTCCTAAGGATCTGCTTTATTTGTTTAATGGATCTCATAGAAAATTAAATGATTTTTTTTTTCAACATATCCGCGTGTACAATAATTCGTTGTCATTTGCTTCTTTTAATGCTAATATTGTTAATTTTGATTCAAGACGACCGGGACCATATTGTTTTAAAATTCAAGGACAAATATATCATCAGATCAATACTGCTTTATATCCACAAGACAATTATGCTCCTTGTTATAGGCAACTTTTTATTATTGATACATTAGAAGCTATTCAGAATATGGATTTCAGAATGCAACAAAATTCTGATCTTCAATAAGGAAACATTGGAAATTTTAGATAAAATAATCAGAGAAAACATTTTATTTGCTAAATCCTACGAAATGATGAAACAAGAAATAAATAATCAACAATCTTCAATAAATCTAAATGAAACGGTTCCAGAATTGCAATTATTATTTACATTAAAGCCAGGTAGCGATAGACGAAGATACAACTTTCAGCAAACTAATGAAGTAGCTGCTGTTTTTTCGACAACACATGATAGCGAAATTTCCGAGTCTTACGTAATTATTAGAAACAAAATCACTAAAACTTTGCAATACGTAAGTACTATGGACCCTATCGTTGAATCATGGGTTTATCCGTTGTTTTATCCTTATGGTACTCTAGGATGGCACCAAAATTTACAAATAAATAGAAACAATGATGATAATAATCGGCGCGTAACACGTTTAGCTTATACAATCTAATAGCTATTTAATCTAATGGATTCAATTCGTTTATTTTGGGACGTAGATTGTTTCAATAGTATGTCATTGATGCTTATGTAAAAATTGAAAAAGATAGAATTATGTACTGTAAAACTCATCAAAAAGAATTTAAAGCAGATACATATCAAGGATTACACGATTATATGCAAAATTCTGCTAATGATATTAATGGTCAAGTTGCAAAAACTGTAATTCTTCCATCAACATTTATTGGTTTACCCCGCCATATGCAACTATGTTATCAAGATGCGATGGCCGTAATTAACCGTAAAGGTAAACCTGATATTTTTCTTACAATGACATGTAATCCCAAATGGCCAGAGTTAGTAGAAAATCTTTTACCTCATCAACAGCCATCTGATAGACCCGATATTGTTGCTAGAGTGTTTCACTTAAAAAAGGAACGTTTGTTATATTTAATCATCAAAAAGAAATTTTTTGGCGAGATTGCAGCATATGTATACGTGCGACGGTACGTTATCCGTCGCAAAACCACTCTTTATCGGGTAAATAATAATTGCTTTTCGCAATTATTAATCGCGATTTTCTTTGTTATTTTTTGTGCGAGTGGAGAAGAGAAGGAACGTCAACACGAGGACAAGGATATTCGAGGGAATCGCCGACAAGCGAGGGTCAGTGGAGAGTTCGCAGAAGACCAGCGAGGGGAGAGGATTCCGGGAAAGAGTGTCGCGGACGCGAAGTGTAGCTCTGCTGCGACAGAGCATCGTATTCTTGTCCGTGTGTGTGAGAGAGAGAGTGAGTGAAGACGCGCGCGGCAACGGCGCGGCCAATCGGGCGGGCGAAGAGCTCGAAGTCCGCGAGGGAAGGGGCAAGCCCGCAGAAACAGCACGATTTCAGACTCGCAGCGATCTGCGAGGCTCGTCGGCCGACGTTGCGGCCCGAGGGGAGAGCGCGCTGACTGGTCGCGAGCGGAGAGCGGGACTGAGCACGCTAGTCGAGACGCACAGCGCGGCATTCGGCAGCTAGCATCGAGTCGAGACAGATGCGTTTTCAAGTTTCGCGTTTTTCGTGAGCCGAGGATTAATTCGAGGTGCGTCTATCCGGGGAATGAAGCGACTACCTCGAATTGCCATTCTTCGACGGACTTATACGTGAGGCTCGAGGATCTCGCGGATATCCTCGCTGAGGGGGTCTACCGGGAGTGGAAGAGCGCGGTGTGTGTTGCGTGAGGGTGTGTGGAGAGAGAGAGAGAGAGAGAGAGAGAGAGAGAGAGAGAGAGAGAGAGAGAGAGAGAGAGAGAGAGAGAGAGAGAGAGAGAGAGAGAGAGAGAGAGAGAGAGAGAGAGAGAGAGAGAGAGAGAGAGAGAGAGAGCTACGGGAAAGAGCCAAGCAGAGGAAGTGGACGAGAGCTGCGAGGGTCTAGGGAAAGATCGTCACGTTGCTGAGTCTTCCTCAGACGAGAGAGAGCGATAGTTGCGGAGGAAGTCGACGAATGAGGCCGAGGGGAAAGTCCACCCAGGAGTAAGAGGCTAGGAGACGAGTGTAAGTGTTCTTACTCAGGTGCGGTCACGAGGTGAGAGAGAGAGAGAGAGAGAGAGAGAGAGAGAGAGAGAGAGAGAGAGAGAGAGAGAGAGAGAGAGAGAGAGAGAGAGAGTGGAGAGTGCGGGGAATGAGAAAGTGATCGGGGGTTAGAGTGTGTGTTCTAGAGAGAGGAAGAGTGATTGAGAGAGTGAGTGAGAGAATAGAGAGTCGCGGGAAAGCGCGAGAAGAAGACGAGAACAAGGCGAGAGGGAAAACGCAAATAGTTTGTTTGCCGAGATCGCCACGTCACATACGTGATTTAATTTCAAAAAAGAGGTTTACCACATATGCACTTATTGATTACTTAAGCTCATGGTTTCAAGATTACCACTCCACAGCTTGTTGATAAGTTTATTTCTGCCGAAATTCGAGATGCGCAAAATCCCTGATTACAAGAAATTGTATTGAAAAATATGATACACTGTCCATGTGGTAATTATTGCAAGGTGGACGAAAAGTGTTCTAAAAAATGTCCTAAAGCTTTTTTAAACGAAACAAATATGGATAAGAATGGATACCCTAATTATCGCAGGACAGATACTGGGATTTCACATAGACAGGCTACTGGCGATGAAGTTGATAATAGATGGCTTGTACCATACTGCCCAATCTTATTAGAGAGATTTACCTAGTATTTTAACGTTTAGATAGTTACAAGTATTAGATCTATTAAATATTTGTATAAATATAAGAACAATCATACAATCAAGTTGGTGGTCATATATATATATGGGACGTTCCATCTATTAAATATTTGTATAAATATAATCACAAAGGTCATGATGTCGCTAATGTAATAATTGGCGAATCTAATGAAGACAGAGTAATTGATCACGATGAGATACGAAACTTTCTAGAAGGTCGATACGTCGGACCCGTTGAAGCATGTTACCGCATACTTAGTAAAATATTACGAGATTAAAGTCAGATTGCCACTCCATTTATCATATCAACAATTTATAAGTATTATTGGCAACGAAAATAATACTAGAGAATATTTAGATTGTTACTAAATTATTTAGTATTTATATACAGATATTCCAAGCTTTTTTGTTTATAAAAAGATAAAGATGATGGTTTAACAGTTACACGCTGGCAACACCGTAAGCAACAAATTAACTGTATTATTCGAATGTATTTAATCAGTCCAACTCAAATAGAACTATTTCATTTACGGCTATTGTTATTGCATGTAAAAGGAGCAACTAGTTTTGATCCTTTGAAAACTGTCAATGATATCGTACAACCGACATTTACAGCAGCATGTTTAGCTTTGGGTCATATAGAAGACGATAAAGAATGGGTTGGAGCTATGGAAGAAGCGACCGTGTGGATGATACCAGTGCAACTTCGTCGATTGTTTGTTCGTATTTTAATGCATTGTCAACCTGTTCATCCTGAAAAATTATGGGATAAATTCAAAGATGCAATGTCTGAGGATTTTTCGCAAACAAATGAATTGGCAAATGAATAGACTCTTTAAAAATGCATAATATAACATTTATATGTGTTGCTTGGACAGGCATTGCAGCCAATTTGTTAACTAATGTAAAAACTGTACATACGACATTTAAATTACCACTTAATATAACTGACTGTACTACATGTAATGTAAAACCTAACAGAAAAGATGGCAGACAAGTGAAAGATGTACAAATTATAATATGGGATGAAATATCAATGACATCCAAATTTGATTTTAAAGCAGTTAATCGTCTATTACAAGATTTATGTGATGTTAAAGAAATTTTTGGAGATAAAACCATAGTTGTATCAGTCGATTTTAGGAAAACGTTACCTGTCGTTTGTCATGATAGTAGTATAGAATTTATTGAAAATTCTTTCAAACATAGTTGTTTATGGAAATATTTTGTTCGAATGATATTAAATGAAAATCTTCACATATGTAATAATGATAATAGTTTTAAAAAATGGCTATTGAGTGTAGGCGATGGCAAATACTCTAATTTGTACGAGAAAGAAAATGACTTAATTAAAATTCCGATCGATATAATATCCAAAGAAGGTGACATTATTAAAGAAATTTTTGGGAATAAAATAACAATAAATGATAAAACATTAAATGATTAAGTAATTTTGGCTCCAAAAATTATGATGTAATTGATATTAATTATAAAATTCTAAATATAATAGAAGGATGCTGTTTTGAATATTTAAGTATTGATACAGCAGAAGATTATAATGGAAAAAACTTATGTTACCTACAGAATTTTTAAACTCATTTACTCCCAATGGACTTCCTCAACATAAGTTACAATTGAAAGTTGGTGCTATTGTAATTTTATTAAGAAATTTAAATATTATGGCAGGTATTTGTAACGGTACAAGATTAATTGTAAAGCGATTCTTAAAATATTCAATTCAAGCTGAAATTTAGTGGAAAAAATATTGGTAAATTAGTTATTATTCCACGAATAACATTATCACCATCTAAGGAAGAAGTACCTTTTAATATACGTCGAAAACAATTTCCAATTAGATTAGTCTTTGCAATGACAATCAATAAATCACAAGGACAATCATACAATCAAGTTGGTGTATCAAACGTAACAAAGCTCTGTCCAAAATTCCTTTTGAACTAAAAATTTTTTTAAATATGGAAAATTTAGCATTTTTTATGTACTTTCAATTAGTGAGGGGCGTTTTTTAAAATGTTGTTCCCAGACAGAGCTACGCGTTTACTAACCTTAAAAAATTACTACTTTACGAAATGATCAAGCTGTCAGAAATCACAGGGGCTCAGAAAAATTCTAAGCAATGACTATTTTCATGTATTTTGAGCTGCTGAACAAGAATCCGACGGTATTTTTTACCGATACCTCAAGCGTCCGTCCCTAACCTCAAAAAACACCCCCCAAAATTTGCTTTTTCACGCAGTTGAGAGGTTTATCCTGTGATAGACGGGAGGAAAATTTTTGACAGAGAGTATTTTTATGTGTTTTGTGTTGCTGAACACAAAACCGGCCGTCTTTTTTACCGATACCTCAAGCGCTCGTCCCTAACCTCAAAAAACCACCCAAAATGTCTGTTTTACGCGGTTAAGAAATTTACGTCTAGAGGAAAATTATTGACGAAGGCTATTTTTATGAATTTTAAGCCACTGAATTCGAACACGAAGCTTATTTCTTTTGGTTTCTATTAGTTAAGTACATTCCATTAAAACCAAATGCCTTTAAAACCTAAATAATAAGATGGACGTACCTTTACTTTATACCTGTTAAAAATATTTTTGGTCGTGTATACTGATTTATGGATTCAAAGAAATAAATAGATGAAATGGACTGATTCCTTTTGGAAAATGATTGAAATACCTGTCATTTTAGAAAATTTATTGATTTAATTATCTCGATTACGTCAATTCCATATGGCGTTCATAATGACCAAATATTACTAAACTTCATAGATAATCAGAACAAAGCCTGCGTTGTAATTGAATTTATTCTGAAAAGCCTTAGTTGGGATATTCTAAAAATTACCAAAATAAAAAAGAAATTTAGCTGTTTAGCTATAAAAGTATACTAAAAATAGTAGAGAACAGTAAAGAAGCATGGTTTACAAGATTTTACAGATTTCTACCCTTTTATATTTAATATTTTTTTTACGTGTTTCACATTTTGTGCAATCAAACATCTTTTCTAATTTTTTATTTTTCTGCAGTTTATGACATTTTTAAAGATTAAAATTTTTTTAATTTATCAAATTTAGAAATGTTATTAACTGCAAAACAATGTAAAAATATAATAATAAAAATAAATATAAAAAAAATGTAAAAAGTGTATGATTCTGTAAAAAACTGTAAAGCATAGTCTAAATACCCCTACTGAAAAAAATCAGATGACAATCAACTGATAATCAGCTGATAATCAGCTGATAATCATGCCAAAACGTCAGCTGATTATCTGGTGAATTCGGCTCAGTATTTTTAATAAAGCTGATAATTATAAATATGCGTTTATGTGAGATAAAATGTTGATGATAATCAGGTGATAATCAGGTGATAATCATTCAAAATTTGTAACCTTTTTTTAAATTGTTAAAAAATAAAAATTTTGGAGCTCACAGCTAGAGTTTTTGTGTTATCATCCTGACTAGTACTGGCCCTCATTATGTGAAATTATAAATTTTACTTATTTTAAACAACTTATAATAAATATATTAAAGGTTACAAATTTTGAATGATTATCACCTGATTATCATAAACATTTTATCTCACATAAACGCATATTTATAACTATCAGCTTTATTAAAAATACTGAGCCGAAATCACCTGATAATCAGCTGAGGTTTTGGCATGATTATCAGCTGATTATCAGTTGATTCTCATCTGATTTTTTTCAGTAGTGACAAACAATCTTTTATAGTGATTAGCTATTTTTATTAGAATTTTATAACAATTTATAGTGTACAACTTTATAACATTAAATAAACGTTTTATCAAATTAATAAAATCCAAAAAGTGTGGACATTCGATCGTTTATTTATAGTTTTTTCCAATATTTCTTAAACTTTCATTCCAGCGTTTCAAAGTGTGGTATTAAAAGTTTTTAAAATGTTTTTAGAACCGTTTCATGTTAGGGCTACATTAAAACATTCACTAAACATATTTATTATTTATTTTATCATTATTATTGCCAATAAGATATTATGTTTGCAGTATACTTAATACTATCAAAATTTGGTAATATTTTGATACTTACTAATGAGAATTTTTATTGTAAAAAATATCAAAATATTTAATTATATTTTAATTTTAAATATTATGACATATAGTAAAGTTAGTTTACTGTACTTAATTTTTTTTAAAAAGATAATTTCATAGCACCTGCACGTTCGGTCTCGCTTCGCTTGCGGTAACATATTTTTCTAATCAAAATTTTTATAATAAAAAATATAAAAATATTTCTAAATTATGTTACCTATTGTAGAAATTGCTTAACTATTATATTTAAAATATGTTTTGCATAAAACGCGTTTTATCAAACTATGATAATATTTTGCTACTTCGTTGCTATGTATGTTTATTTGGAAATATAAGTTACAAAACCTTCTTATCGAAACAACTTCATCTGCTGTCCAATGCAACCAACAAAGATTCTAAACTTTAAAAATTATTCTGAGTTTATAATTTTTTAATGATATTAATTGAGTTGTACTTGCTACCACTGTGTAAACGTTGCAGACGCTACTCTTGTCTTTGAAATATTTTCTGACGGTAAAGTTTTAGTAAAAATTGTATCACACGTTGTTTTACCTAGAATTCTTTTAAAATATTTAAATGAAAGTTTAGATTATTATTCTCATTTATTAAATTTTGATTTCAAGTATATTTAAAATAATATTATTTTGTATACTGTTGTAGTCCAGAATCTTTCTCTATAGTTTAGTTTTGTTTCAAATTCTAAAAAATTCATTAGCTGTTACTTTCCACATGGTATTTTTAATGACAGAAAAATTAGTTTGAAGCAGACACAATTAACTTTTAAGCTGATATAGCTTTTGTATACTTGACCATGATTAATTGAAGCATCCAAAATATTTATAATGTCTGAGTCTACTGCAAAGCATTTTTTTCCAACAGTTCATGTTGACAGATGTATTAATCCATTTAATATTAATGGACATAGAGGTAAAGGTCTTCGGAAAGTTTAAAACAAATTTTGGTTAGTGTTGGGTTTGGGGTGAAGTAATGACGACTGAGAGTTCGGTTAATGACACTTTATTATAATAACGTAGGCTGCGCAGCGTAGCGTCTGTTCTGATTGAAGGCTCGGAGTGTACTGGCTTGGGGAGGTGGCGTGGGAGGCCGCTTGGGTCTGAGAGATGAAGGGATGGGGGAGGGACGAGCGGCTGAGAGAGCCATCTGAGGGGTGTCGGAGGTAGCCGGTCGAGTTGCATGGGGGCGCCAAGATTCAAATCCAACATCCCGCCCGCCACGTTCCGTGAACGGAATAATTGCCGCCGCCGTGAGGGCTGGCCGCCCGCCGTGCGGGTTTAGCCGTCCGCCGTGAGGTGGTCAGCATCGAGGGGGACAGAGGTCGGGCGAGAAGATCGTGGCCAAAGGGCCCGCGTTGGGGGCGGGGCTGCGATGATGGTTCGGTTGCATCGCATCAGTGGTTGTCGGGTTCTTGGTCCGCGTCGGGTGTCTTCTGGTCTTCGTGATGAACGGGGAGCTGGATCAGCTTCGCCACGGGCCGGGTGTAAGGGCCATTGGCAGTGCGGACGGTAGCCACTCGGACGAGGCCGTCTTGTCCCGGGTGGATCGATGTGATTCTGCCGAGCGGCCACCTTCCGTTGGGCCTAGCGAGGGGAGGGTCGATGATGATGACCATGCCGACGATCCAGGCTCGCTGGATGGCGTATGAGTACGTGATCCTAAACCCGGCGTGTAGGCTGCGGCGGTGGGCCCAATCAATGGTCAGTTTTGCGAGGGGACTGCGCCCGCACAAGATGACTGGGTGCATCTCGTTTGCCGGCAGGAGCGAGTTGCAGAGTCAGCCTCCCATGCGAAGCAGTCCGGATTCGTCGAAGAACGGGGAGAGCGTTCTCAGCGCGCTATCCTTGCTGATTGGCCGCCCGAGCTGAAGCTGCCTGATCTCGGGCCCGTAGTCCTGTCGCTGGCTGAGTTTGGCACAGATATGGTCGCCTCATCTAGGTCGGTGGCGGTCACTGGGGAGAGGATGACCGGAGTCCGCGGATCGGTGCGGCTGCGTATGAGGTGTCGGCAGCGCGTCATGGCCCCCAGTAGCCTGTTGAGGTTCGAGAATTTGGAGGCTGGATGGTGATCGGCCTGAGTGATCTGAGCGGCGTTGCACTGTAGGTTGACTTGCTCGACAGGCGCCGGCGGGGTGCCGGGCAGTTGCTGCGTGGGCCAGCTAGCCTCCGCACGTTGAAGCCATTCCGGTCCTTCCCACCACAAGCTGAACTGGCTGAGGCCTTAGACGTCGGTGCCCCTGGTAGCGATGTCGGCGGGGTTCTCGCCCGTTGGGACGTAGCGCCAGCTGATCGTTGGTGCGAGCTCCTGGATGTGGGCAATGTAGTCGTCGACGAAGTTGTTTCCCGTCGGGCTGTCCGATCTCAGCCAATGCAGGACTACTTGCGAGTCTCCCCACATGTAGCAGTTCGACAGGGGGACGTTCAGGCTCGTGGCGACGTAGCGGAGCAGCTTGGCGGCCAGTAGGGCGGCTCTCAGCTCGAGGCGAGGTATGGTCATCCTGGTGGGAGATTTCTCGGCGGGGACCAGGCTTCGGACCGGTGAGAGTTTGCTCTTCGCCCACAGCAGGCTGACCGACGTGGTTTTGCTGCGGGGGTCGGTGGTCCTGCAGTACAGTGCGGTTGCCATTGCGCGGCGGGTCGCGTCGGCGAAGGCGTGCAGCTCCACTCGCCGCTGCTTGTCCGCGCCGATCCAGCGGGGGATGATCAGCTTGTCGACCATACGCATGCTCTCTTGGAACTCGAGTCAGCGGCGGGCCCAGGGTTAAGGCACGTTTTCATCCCGGTCGAGTTTGGCGCGCCAGAGGTCTTGGATGATCATCTTGGCGACGACCGTGACTGGCGCCAGCCATCCGGCCGGGTCGAAAACGCGGGCCAGCTCCGCAAGGATCGTCCTTTTCGTGAGGCGGTCGTTTCCAGCCGGGCGTGGAGGAATAAACCTGAAGCAGTTCTGAGTTGGGTCCCACGCCATTCCGAGTTCGTTGACGGGGCCGTCGGTGGAGAATTGGAGCCAGGTTGGCCGGAGTCGGTCCTCCGTAGCTATGCCTGCAAGCAGCTCTGGGGAGTTGGAGACCCATTTCTTCAGCGTCATCCCGCCGGCATTTAGGAGCTTGATAAGCTGGTCCCTGCGGCGGCACGCGGACTCGACGTCGTCAGCTCCGCTGAGGAAGTCGTCCACATAGAGTTCTCTTTCGACGGCGTCGACGGCTTCTAGCAGGAGTCTCGGGGTTGGGGCTCCAGAGGATTCGCTGCAAATGCACGTGCTCTTGCTGGACTTGGATCTGGCGGAACATCATCTTGACGTCCACGCAGAAAACGATCCGGTGGGTTCTCCAGCGAGTCACGACGACAGCGAGGTCGTTTTGTAGCTTGGGCCCCGCGTGCATGACGTCGTTGAGGCTGTACCCGCTGCTAGTTGGCCGTGACGCGTTGAATACGACGCGGAGTTTGTCCTCGGTGTCGCCCTTCTGCCAGATGCCGTGATGACAGATGTAGCAGACGGCCACCGTCAGGTCCTCGACCTCGGAGGGGGTGAGCCGTCGCATGTGACCCAACCGGATGTAGTCCTCCACGAACCTGACGTACTCCGCTCCCAGCTTTGGGTCGCGCTTCATGCGGCGATGCATCGTGGACAATGCGATGCGAGCTTGAGTCAAGCTCTCGCCCAGAAGTGAGGTTCCGCCCGCCTTGAGCGGAAGTGGGACGATGTATCGTCCGCTGGGGTCGCGCGAATGTCCGCGAGCGAACAGCTGCTCGTACTCAACGTCAAACTTTGACTTCCGATCGGTCTTGGGTACGTCTTCCATCGACCAAAAGCGCTGTAGAAGCTCGACGAGTCGATCGTGGCATGGCGGCTCCTCGGTGGCCCGATTCAGGGTGCAGGCTGTGGTTAGCGCCGGCGGGGTTTGATGGTTGGTTGTTGCGCCGGTGAGCGCCCACCCGAACACGGTTTGCTGGGCTAGGAGGCGTTCTCTGTTGATAGCGCCGGACAGAAGCACTCGCGCGTAGACGTTTGCGCCGAGTATCGCTTCTACTCATCGGGGGACATTGAACTTGGGGTCGGCGAGCTCGAGCCCCTGGATGAAGCTGATCTCGGCGGTGGGCACGGGCTGCGCAGGCGTGATGATGCCGATCCGCTGCAGTCCGTAGACCTCGAGTTTCAGCGAGCGATCGTGGGCGCGTCGTCCGCGGCGGGAAGGACTGAGGTCGTGGCCGCGACCAGTGATCGTCGAGGCTGCTTCGACGATGGCTGTGCCCTGTCGGGGGCAGCAGGACGTTTTTCGGCGCCCTCGTGGATCAGCGTGTGGTGCTGGCCGCTGCAAGTTCGGCAAGAAGACTGTGACGGGCAGTTTCGTGACGAGTGCCCGGCCCTGAGGCAGTTGAAGCATAGGCCGTTGAGCTGTCGTGGCGAGCCTGCGGATCACTCGGGAGGCTGCTGGGTTGCGCATGCCGTGTTCTTCGAGCGACTGCAGCATCAGATGTCGGCGTTGGAGAAAGCTCCTGAGTCGGTCGTAAGACGGGAAGAACTCAGGGGAGGACGGGTCGGCCGCGCCGATCTCAAGCTCCCAATCGCGCCGCGTGATGGGGTCCATGTTGAGGCTCGCGAAAGTCACGAACCAGTCATCCCAGTTCGTGCGTCCGAGCTTAGTGAGCTGTGATCGGTGCTTCTCCAGCTCGTCGGCGATTCGCTGGATGCCCGCGGCCGACTCCTCTTTGAGAGGCCGCATGCGCAGGATCGCTTTATAGTGGTCCTGCACCAGTACGCGACGTTGGTCATAACGGGACTCCAGTGCCGCTCAGGCTGGCGCAACACTAGAGCCGATGATAGGGTAGCTGTCCAGGGCGGCCTTAGCTTCGCCTTGGACGGCGGCTTTAAGGTGGAACAGGCGCTGAACGTCGTCGAGGCCCGGGTCATTGTGAACCAGGGCTCGGAACAAGTCCCTAAATTCCTCCCGATCTTCGCGCCGCCTGCTGAACTTTGGCACGTCGATCTTCGCTGCTCGGCTGGGGGTTCGGCAGCAGTGAGTTGGTCCGTTGGCAGGCGAGGGGGCGGCGCCGGCCTCCGCGGGAGGGGGCGTCAGCACGTCGAACAGTCTGCCTCTCGCTGCGACGTAGACTCTCTGTACCTCCGTGAACTCGTCCTCCAGGAAGTACTCCGTATCTTGGACCTCTGGCTCTCGCAGCAGCTCGACGTGGGTGTCGAGGAAGGAGCCCCAGTAGCCCTCGAGCATTCGAAGGTTGCTGTCGGCCTGCCTCTCGTCCAGTCGGCCGTGGGGCGCGCCAGGATCTCCTCCGCCAGTCGCTTGGTGACTTTGCCGAGGGCCCACTGAGCGTGGAGCTGCGTAATGCCTGAAATTATTGAAGTTTGGAGTTAGCCGACGGGTCGCGTGAGCGACGCCCTGTGACCGAGTGTGCGACGCATCCGATGTGGCTGCGCGCCGTTCCGTGGCGTCAGTTGGCCAACCGTGTGTTGCTTCAGCGCCAAGGTGGCTTCGCAAAGTTCCGTGGCGTCAAAATGGCCGACCGTGTATTGCTTCAGCGCCTAGGTGGCTTCGCAAAGTTCCACAGTCCTGATGTAGTGGGCCCGCCGCCTCGCTGCCACTCAGCGTGGGGACGCTATCATGGCGTTACCGGCGGTCGGTAAATCAGTCTCCCGCGCGTGGCGTGGGGATGCTATCATGGCCGCGCCGAGCTCGGCGGACCGGTCCCCCCGCGCGTGGCGTGGGGCCGCCGCCTTGGCGACGCCAGCGGCCGGCGGGACGCTCCTTCGGCGCGTGGCGTGGGAGCGCCGCCATGGCCACGCCGAGCTTGACGGACCGGTCCCCCGCGCGTGGCGTTGGGACGCCGCCATGTCAGCGCCAGCGGCTGGCGAGACTATCCTTACGCGCGTGGCGTGGGCACGCCGCCATGGCGACGCTAGCGGCCGGCAAGACGCTCCTCACGCGCGTGGCGTAGGAGCGGTCCCAAGGCTTCGCCGTAACCGGTAGGTCGGTCTCTCACGCGTGGCGAGGAGATTGCGTTGCTGTTGGCGTCACGCGGGCGCAGTTTGGCGACCCCGCGTGGGCACAGCATTGACAGTTATAATTGTTAGTTTGCTTACTAAAAGTAAGTTATCTTCTTTACCTCCAAATGATCCATTGATAGTTTCTATTTTGACAATAGCACCTGAATGCTGGATATTACGCGATATTGAATCAGAGTTTAATGAAGAATGTCCATAATTTCCTATCAGCTTTAGTAAATTCGCCGAACTACGTCCAAAATGGTGTGTTTTGGCTAGTGAAAGAGGCATGCATAGTGTGTGTATGTGTAATACACCAAAATTTCAAGGCCATGCTTGAAGCATCCAAATTGATGATTCTTACGAAGGGATCTGGTGATCCAATAAATGGTTATATCGATTGCTTTTAGTTCATCTTATGTAGAAATCAGAATCCTGCTTGTTTTTTAGGAAGTTGTCAAAAATGTAGTAATTTTTTAAGATTTGAAGAACATGTATCTGCCAGTCAACAAATAAATGTACTTTAAAAAGAGAATGTCTTTCGGTGGATGATTTTTCGTCTGACTTGTCTTTGAGTTTAAAAAAAACTTATACCACATCATTTCATCGCAAAAAATCAATCTAAATATATAAAAGATCAGAAGAACAATTTACAAGAGAACGAAGGGCTTCTGGAGATGGATTATTCTGAAAATTTTGCTTACGTCGTTCAGGATGATGCTCAGCAATTTCATTTTAACAATGATCAGTGTACAATAAATGTTGCAGTACTATATTATAGAGAAGATAATGAAACAAGGCATTGTAGTTTTATAGCACTTTCTGAATGTACTACTCATGATACGACCGCAGTTTATATTTTACAAGAAAAGATTATTTCTGAAATAAAGAAAAGATTCCCAAAAATGAATGAGATTATATACGTCACAGATGGTGCAAAGCAGCACTATAAAAATAGATATCAAATGATGAACTTGGTTAATCATGAGTTAGATTTCCAAGAATGGCGGATTGGTATTTCCATGCGACTGCTCATATACCGTCTGTTACAAAAATTTCAGAAGGACATGCATTTTTAGTTTCTGCCGACAAAAAAATTAGATGTGTTTAGATACTATAATGCACCAAGTCCATTAACAATAGTACAATATTAATAATTGAATTTAAAATATATTCAACAATATAATACAAATATACAAAAATAAAAGTAATAATTAAAAAACTTTAAAAAATTAAAAAAAAAGAAAGTAACGCGGGCTTTGTAATAAAGACAGTCTTAACCCTGTAAAACGCAGAGAGCTTTCATAGGAATCAATAAAAAAAATTGAAGAGTATAAACCATATGATCAGTAATCAGTTACATTACTTAAGTGCACTGAAGTAAAAGTAAAAAAATAAAATTTAGTTTCGTGATCAAATTTAGTGGACCAAAATTCATAAAAATCGTCAACGATTTTCCTCTAGACGTAAATTTCTTAACCACGTAAAACAGCCATTTTGGGTGGTTTTTTGAGGTTAGGGACGAGCGCTTGAGGTATCGGTAAAAAATACCGTCGGATTCTTGTTTAGCAGCTCAAAATACATGAAAATAGTCGTTGCTTAGAATTTTTCTGAGCCCCTATGATTTCTGACAGCTTGATCATTTCGTAAAGTAGTAAATTTTTAAGGTTAGGGAACGCCTAGCTCCGTCTGGGAACAAAATTTTAAAAAACGCCCCTCACTAATTGAATGTACATAAAAAATGCTAACTTTTCCATATTTAAAAAAATGTTTAGATCAAAAGTTACGTTTGACGTGGAACGTCCTATATATATATATATATATATATATATATATATATATATATATATATATATATATATTATATATATATATATATTATATATATATATATATATTATATATTATATATATATATATATATATATATATTATATATATATATATATATATATATATATATATATATATATATATATATATATATATATATATATATATTATATATATATATATATTATATATATATATTATATATATATATATTATATATATATATATATTATATATATATATATATATATATATATATATAAGTTGAGGTTTTAAGCACTTTTTGCATTTTTCGCCTATTTTCAATGATTTTTAGCTCATAAGGGATGCATTTTTAAGTAAAACTGTCCAGATCCTTTTTTTTGTCAAATTTTTCAATCAAAATACTTTTAAAGCCCAATATGTATGTTAAGGCTAGCATATTTGCATTTTAAACCTTAAAATATGAAAATCTGAATGTTTGGTCCGGACTCCGAAAACCTCAATACAGTAAAAAGAGACCTTTGTATAGTAAATAAGTAGCTGTAAAGTTTTAGAATAGGTCTGACCTTCTACCAGAAGGTACGTAAAAAACAAACATGATATAATGGCTAATAAGTGGTTTTACATTCTAATTAGACACTTATAACCTAGAACATTTCATGACTGCCGATACCAACATGTGTTTGTATCGGTAGACATGAAATTCACTTTGGTTATAAGTTTCAAATTATAACCTAGTAAATTTTATTTTAATAAAGTTGTTTGCACAGTTTTCCGTACATATTTTCACATAAAATTTGATTGTCTTTTTGTGATTTCTAGAAAATTCATAAAGCAAACAATAATTTTACTGTTCCGGATAGAATCGCGCGAAGTAGATCGAAGATACCGAGAGCGGTGAATTAAAGTAGCAGGCGTTCCTCCGCGGCTGAGTCGGCATTGCATGGATCGGCAGTGCGATCCATGGCTGTCAGGCTATCTAGTTGGGGGTGGTCTGACCACCCTCAGACTGTCACCGACCTCACCAGGAGCTTGCTCCGCGTTACTGAAGGTCACCTCTGCGCGGGAGACCGACGGGTCGACCCGTGGCTGCAGGCCACGCTGACAAAGCCGTGGGAGGCGCCTTGGGTACGCACACGCGTACATTTAAAAGTAAATGCCATAATTAGTATAGTGCGAGTTCACGCGCTCGGTCATCTTCGGGCTCCTTCGGCGCTCGCCGGCAAGCGCACGTTCGGCGTTGCGATTTAGCGATAAGCGCGCGATCGAGCGAGAGAATGATCGACATGAGCCAGTCATTTCGTGCCCCTTGACCGAGATCCATTGTCGCGACTAATAAGCATTCGACGTTGTAACCTTCCGTTGATTCAATATAATCATTTTAAACCATTTACTCTATTGTACTCATTTATTGCACAAAACCTCGCCTTTTTCCAGAAGATTTACATAGTTATTATTATGTAGATAATAACATAAAAACTATGGTTTTAAGTTTTCAAATTGCAATTTTGGAAAAAATTAAAACTTTTGGTATTTTAAACCATAGTTTTGGTGTTCCCGGTTGAAAATAATTAGGTGAATTTAGTATATGATATTGTTATATAATTTTATTACATGTTTTTATTATATGATTTTTCATTCCCAAATATTGATGTAATAAAATCATGTACAAAAATTATATAATTTGTAACACAGCGAAATTTCGCAGTGCAACAACCGTGTTCGGCGTGGTCGGGGTAAACCATCTCAAGGCTTTATGAATGAGAGAGAGAGTGCATGTCATTTATTGCGCTGTTTATTTTTTCGAGTAAACAGCGAGAGAGGAGTAGTGGCTGCGACGGACAAATAGGACAAAGTACGTCACCGATTTGCGAATAAGAAACGCGGGGAGACGACGAGCAACTTTGGCGCAGCAGCAGCAACCATTTACCTCGACCGTAAGACAGCCGATGCAGGTGACAGAACCCTCCGTGGGGTCTGCTTACGTAAGAGTCTGATGTAGCAGAACCAGCGTAAAAGCAGCTTAGCCGCACGAACGTCAGGAGCAAAAATTACAGCGTCTCGATTTCGTAGTAACAGATGCCACCCAAGTCAAGGGCGCTGACGACGGGGCACTGGGAATCTTTACAGGTTCCACGGCCGAGAGCAATTTTGGTTGTGTGTGAGTAAAAGGCTGCCTGTATGTTGCGAGAGTTTGAATTTTGCGGTTTGAAGTTTATACAGTCGATACCATTGCATGAGAGAAATAACATTATATCTGCAACATTTAATACTCTGACTTGTGTTATATGGTTTGAAAAAGACAAACCTGATATAGAACATATATGTACAGTTTAGACAAAAATTAAAATTTTCATCTTCGATTTCAAAGAGAACCACCCATATATATAATTTTTTAAATTATAAATATAAATAATGAATTAACAAAATTATATGCTGGTTAACAAAACCAACGAAGAAATATTTCAATATTTTACTGTATAATTTAAGAAACATTTTTTATATAATCTTTATTATTCTTATAAACATATTTATACTGTTACGAGTGCAACGAAAATGTGACGGACCCCGGGCTTGAACCGAGATCCTCTGGCTTGCAAGGCAGACGTTCTGTCATCGCGCCACGGTTGCCACCGCATTGCACTCTTTTACTCGTCTTCTTATAGTTATTAGAAGCCCGTGACGTGTGCACACACGTGACAATACAAACAAATATAATTTATACACGTTTATTCTTTGATAACATGCTTCACAACAAAATATGTTAACCGTGAGCGAAGCGAACGTTTTTTGCTCAAATATGTACATACTTATTGAAGTAGTTACAAAAAGATACATTTTATTTTTTATAAGCATCAGTCATGATAAAATTTGTTTTGAAAATTAAATTCTTATGTCATGTTTTCTATGGATTAGAGCTACAGGAGATACAACAGCTCTGATGACAATATATATTTTTTTTAATTTTTAGTGATCTTTGTTAACACTTTAAAAATATTTTCAAACTCTCATATTTATTTCATAAAGTATGAATAAAGTATTAAAAATTCACGAATTAAATACATCATTACTTGTTAAAATTAACGGATCACACCTTAAAACTAAAATTTTAAATGTTTTATCGATAAAGTACAAGATAACGGGGCGGCAAGTAAGCATTAAAATATTAATTTTGAAAAGTACAACTATCTTATTTTTTTATAAACTAGTCAGCAGATTCTAGCTTACCTGCACTGCCAAAAATTATTTCTTGCTTCAAGAAGAACTAAATTAACTATAGCTACAAGAAGAAAACCCGCTTTATGTTACATTTATATTTAGTTTTTTAACTAAATTCATAATTCTTTGTACCATCCCTATGTACATGTTTGCCTCTATAGGATGCCTCTCTTAGGTATATGTATATGGTTAATAAATAGATAAATAAATAAAAATCAAAACTAAAGCGGGGGTTGACGAGCAAAGCAAGTAAAGAAGTATCCCCCTAGTATATGTATATAAATTTAATTTATATAATAACATACTTAGCCAATGCCAAAGAACAAATGGGATTCTAGAATGTCGTAGCTTCGAGAAGAACGTCCGCGGCCGAAACCTTTGTGAATTCTTTATTAGGAGGATAATCTCACTTCTACTGGGTTGGGAAACTGATAAACGTTGGTTCTGTCCTGTCAGGATGTCGAATTCGTAGTAACAGTTGATTGTTTATACCTACATCACTTTAGGGGTGAAATAAATCATCCAAAACCAATGATCCTAAGCCTCGCATAGGCCACTTGAGGTAGTGCTTGCGGTAGAGTAAAATGCAAAAATTGTTCGTATTTTACTTAAATGTAATTTAAATTAAATATAAACCTATGTAATGTATACTTTACTGTGACAATAATTATTTATGTACCGATTGTTATTCTTATATTAATTGTACGTAAAAAATTCTATTGTTGTCTATTACTATGTAGTAGCTTTTAGTCATTGCTTAAACCTAATATTTAATTTTCTTAAATTCGTAGTTTTGACCTTCATGATAGTGCAGTATATTCAGCATAAAACTAGTACTTCGAAATAATAGTTTTGTTAATAGATTAAAAGATAATTTGAATTCAAGAAGATCGCTATTTTGAAGTACTATACCAAAATCTCGAACGTAATCACTTCAACTAGTAATGCATAACAGTTATTTATTAAGATGAGTAAGTATGTTTGTACAATAATTATAGTGTATGTCATTCCAAGAAAAAAAAAGTTATTACGGATAAGTGTGAAAGTCGTTACACGAATAAAGCCAGGGTGGCAATCACATTGTCCAGATTGTCTTCTTTCTGTCCATAATGTACAACATATTATTTATGTAATTTGCGCGGAAATTATTCCTTTATATGCATGTAATTTCGAGTTAAATTATTATTTTTCTGTACTTTTATGCACATTGTCCTGCATCCTACTCACGTCAATTTTTTAGTAAATCAATACCGCGGGTCGACAACAGTTTGGTGAATTACTTTTTACAACCCAGATTCCGAGGAAGTTCATTGAAAATAGTGAATTTTTTAATCTTAATGGTTCTCTGTCTCACAGTGGTTTCGAAAACGGACTTGAAAAAAGTTGGAAAAATAGTGGAAGAGAAGACGAAGACAACAACGACGACGATGACGAAGAGGAAATCGATGATTTTCAAAACAGTAAAAGTGATTCTTTGTTAATGATGGATACAATTGTAGCAAAAAAAAGCAAAACGGCGTCAGCAAGCAATAAAAGTTCTCGAATATCTACTCCTATAACTAAACGTTGGAATGAATTACGGTTGAAATGACATAATAATAATGATGCAAATAATTAAAAAACAATATTTTGATTATATTTCTCTTTTATTGCGCGCCGAGAGTTTGGGTCCTACGTAGGGCTATAAACCTATCGCCCCGCCGCCGACGCGGTGGCCGACCCGACGACGACGCTGTCGAAGTCCGAAGGGCCTAGGGTAGGGATAATCCTTAACAGATTTCGAAAACTCTGACATCTTCTACAACATGCGCTGGACAGTCAGTCGAGCGACAGCCTTTGCAAAAGTAACTGCGTTTACTTGGTTGTCGTCTCTAGTTTCCCTAATTGTATTCACTTGAGTTATAATTAATAAATATTCTATCTTTATTTTTCTACTAAACCGCATTGCATTTATTTTGCTTAAAGCTTAAGCAGATAAATTCAATAAAGTGACTAAAGCATTTAAACAAATTCTAAATAAACATTAAAACCTGTTGTTGCGCCTGCTGCTGTTGCTCCATTTTCGTCCTTTAAGGCTGAAACGGTAACGACTCTTCTCGGTTCGTAGCGCATATGAAATTTTAAATTTTAGAGAAGAGCAGTAATCATTTAACGTCGGATCAACGTCCGAATTTTGACAACAGATCATAAATAGGAAAGTAATTATATATAGTAGTGTATTATTTTTATTATCATATAAAACAGATCCGGGATACCAGGTCGTGGAAATTCATTTCAATAATAAAAGTTTTTATAACAAGATAAATATATTCAAATTATAAATAACGATAAGAATATTGCATTAATTGTTGCATATATTCTGTGTCACAAAATAAATGAATAAATCCGCTTTGATTTTTACAAATAAGATTTTAAGTAGATACGCTTGAATTTGCGTTATCTGCTTTAGTTCGAAATTTTTATTAGTATTTGACAAGTCTATGAATTTCTGACAAGTGTAGGATTGATACGCTTTAAGATACGATATCGTGCCCTCAAAATTTTATAAGTATAGAAACGATACGAAATAATTCTAAGTCGTTTATCTTCTCAAGGCCTGAGTTGCTCTTGAGAAGAGACTAGTCGTTTAAGTTACGCTGGAGCTAGTGAGCTAGTACGGGTCCTTTTATAGGCCACGGAGAGAGCGGGAATCGAGCCGCCGGAATAACTACCACATTCATACTTGCACACACTTATTCACACCTATATACAAAAATCATTTACACACTTATAATATGATGCGCATGCCGCACCGCCGCTCGCTCTCTACTCCTACTCTCATTATAATTACGCCGCTGCGCTCGCCGCTCGGTCTATTTAGATATAGGAACGTGTTGCGCGCTCTCCCCGCTTTCTTGCTGCTTGTTGCTGTTGCCGCTGGCTGGATCGTGGCGCTGCTGTTGTACTGCTGCTTTGAGCTAAGCTGTCAGCTGTTGCGCGTAGCTTCGTATTTGGAGTGGGGGAGCATAAGATGCTCTTGTATAATCTAAAATATTGTTTCATATAATTTAGTATTTAATATTTATACATTTTTTGCGGAGCTTGTACGGAGTGTTACATAGTCCCCTGGTGAGAGTTGGAGAAAAATTGTTCGAAAAACGAAAAACTTTCACTTCACACCCGGAGAAAAAATGATTAAAAGTATATTCATGAGTTTAAACCAAAAAAAAAGTGCTGTTTAAAATGCATGCACTCAGAGCTGCATATACCTGTTGCGGTGACCTTGGCACTTACTCTCCTCTTCAGCCTCGCCTCCTCCTTACCCACTGCCTTCCAGGTGTCCTCAAAGTCAAGCCTGACCTGCCGCTACGAGACGCTGTTGCCGTACCCGTAGGTAGCGTATGGGTTTAGCTTTTGCGCTGGCTTGCGTAGAAGAGCTTCCATGACCTCGCTCTTTCCGTTCACCAAGGTTATTTTTTCGGTGTTAGAGGTAACGAGAGCTGGCGTGTCGAACAAAATACGCAGCTTCGCTTCAACCCGGCGAGCCCTCTTCTCTGCAGCCCGTGGGCTCCTTTGTTTCGAGCGTTGTCGCTGGTATTCGGCCAAGTTGATCTTGACTGCTTGGATGCTGGTGATGCAGGGTTTTGTTGGAGCTGATGTGGATGATGGCGTGGGAGGAAGCGTGAGGCTTTCCTGCGAGAGTGTAGGCGCAGGAGCCGGTGATACGCTTATTGCGTGCGTTGCAGGTGTTTCACCTGATCGAGGAGGCGGCGGAGGTGTGGAGTCATACTGCACGGCGCGGCCGAATGGCATTCGCACACCGCGCGACTTCCACGTGTGCGCTAGGCTTGCTCGCTCCTGCGACGACCTTGGTGTGATAACGCGATCTCCGGGATGGCTCGTCTCCTGTCCTAACGGGACAGTCTGAACCAAAACGTGCGTGGGTAAACCACGGACTTACGTGTAAGTTGCGCTGAGCGCTTAATCGTGCGGTCCATGGCTAGATTTTTTCTGGATGCATGGTTTAGATGATATTAATATATCCGAGCCAACCGGTGTGTTTCTCATTAGTAAATGTACGAAAAAATCTACCGAGCTCCTTATTAACTCGCTCAACGATGTTACTTTGTGGATGTCGGATAGGTGAAAAAACTAAATCAATATTTTGTTCTCTCAATTTCTCGATCCACGTATTTGCAGTGAACTGTGAGCCGTGATCACATGAAATACGCTTCGGTTTTCCGTATAACAAAACATAATCATTAAAAATTTTCTTTATCGCTGTAGTACAGGTTTGTCTACGAATCGGATATAAAACAACGAATTTAAAAACGCGTCTATAGTTATAAGTATATATTTCATACCGCCGCGCCCTGTCGGTAACGGACCATAGAATTCGATGGATAACAAATCATGTGGCGCTTTTGGAATTATCGACTCCATTGGCGCTGTACATGGTCGTGTGGAAATTGTACTTGTCTGACATGAGTCACAGAATGAAATAAGCTTTTGAGCTTTATGTCTCAAATTTTTAATATAGAAATCTTCTTGTAACATACGAATGACTTTTTTCGCGCCTACATGGCCATAAGTGTTTCAAGAGTAAGTATTTTAATAATTTCTTTTGGAACCATAATTTTGTATTGATTCGCTTGATTCTTTTTATAAATCATATCATTTTCTATTAAATAAGTAGCATGATTGATCTGATTCTTTTTATCTTAATTTTTTGTAAATAATTGATTTAAATATTCGTCATCGTGTTGTAACTTTGCCGAATGTTTAAATTTAAACATTAAATTTTTCGTGAATTTATATCTTTTAAAGGTTGCAATAATAATCTCTCCCGGTTTCTGTAGTTTTTCTGAATTAAAGTTAGGATGTCGACTTAACATATCGGCTACAACGTTTTCTTTACCCGGAACGTGATCAATCACTAAATTATAGTCTTGTGTGCCCAAAATCCACCGACAGATTCGATTGCCAACAAATTT
The DNA here is from genome assembly GCF_009193385.2 of Nasonia vitripennis. Taxonomy (NCBI): domain Eukaryota; kingdom Metazoa; phylum Arthropoda; class Insecta; order Hymenoptera; family Pteromalidae; genus Nasonia; species Nasonia vitripennis. Next base: position 805,499 of record NW_022279614.1, on the reverse strand, counting down.
GCATTTGAATAGGAATATTAGAGCTTTGTGATCCGTTTTTATGTAAACTTTTGCGCCTCCTAGATAGGTACTTAATTTCTGCAAACTCCATACAACCGCGAGAAGTTCTTTCTCAGTAGTAAAGTATGTTTTTTCTGCTGCTTTGAGCGTTCGACTGATATAAATAATAGCCCGCGTTCATCACCGTTATCGTCAATTTGCTATAATGCACCGGCAATTCCAAAGTCCGACGCGTCACAACGAAGGATATAAGGTTTGGAAGGGTCGGGATATGCTAGACAAACGTCTTTTTCGAAGAGTTCTTTGACTCGCTCGAAAGCTTTTTGATGACTGTCCCCCCACTCCCAGGATTTTTGTTTTTCTTTTCGTAATAGCTCTAATAACGGTACTAACTCATGCGCATGATTTTTTGCGAATTTCGCGTAAAAATTTATTGTGCCTAGAAAGGCTTGTAAGTGTTTTAGATTCTTAGGAATTGGATAGTTTTTTATCGCTTCAATTTTATTCTCTTGAGGTTTTATCCCCTTTGTAGATAGAATAAATCCTAAGAACCGAGTTTCATTTTTGAAAAATTCTGATTTTTTGAAACTTAAAGTGAAATTCCATTTTATTAAACTTTGAAATAACTCTTCTAAATGCCCCAGGTGATCTTTCTCACTTTATGAGATACATAAGAAATCGTCTACGAAATTTAATATAGAATCACCAAGATTTTTTGTTACGTGAAATAAACCGCGTAATAAAGCAGCGCTGCTTATCTTTGTACCGAAAGGAACTACTTCGAATTCATACAGTCTTCCTTCGAACATAAATGCATTATATTTTTTACTCTCTTCACAAAGAGGTATTTGCCAGAAGCGTGATGTTAAATCAAGACTCGACATGACTTCTACCCCGAAACATTGTTGTAAGAGTTCCTCAATATTTTGAGGTGATTCTAGATCATCCTCAAACATCACGTTTACTTTACGTGCGTCTAGGCATAAACGAATCGACCCGTCTTTTGTGAATACCGGTACTATCGGACTTATAAAATTGCTGCTTGAAAGACGTATGATTTTCCAATCCATCATTCTCCCAATTTCTTCCCTGAGTTTACTTTTCATATTAGTTTCTACAGGATATGGAGGGATAAAAAATGGTTCAGGATTTTTTACTTTGATTTTGTATTCGTATGATGCTAATCTACCTGGTTTCTTATAGAATACTTTTCGATATTTTTGTAATAAATTTCTGAGTTTATCAATCGTTTCTGGACTTTTTGTTATACAGAATTTTAGTTTATCGTCGATATCCTCATTGGATATATCGTAAGGATCGACTAATGAATTACGGTTATTATATAAACTAGTTAATTCATTTAAAAATTTTTGGCATCGGGCTTTGTTTAGCACTGGCCGGAATGGTGAGTGAAGATCAACATCATTAGTTCTATCTTCCTCGATAATTTCTACATAACGATGATCCATTTTCGATTCTAATAAATTCTGATTTACTTAAGATATTTTTTCAATTGTATTCTCTATACGAATTGTTATTTCATCGTATTTTGTATCTATAAGAAAACCGAGTTCTTTGATTGCATCGATTCCGATAATACAATCTCGTATTAATTTTGGAATAATCAAGAAAATCAAGTCTTTTGTATAATTACTGATTTCTGTAGTGCACATCAATTGTTTATTTAACCGAGTCGATTTAATCCCGTAGCACCTCTGATTATAGTACCTACGATAGGCAAAGTCACAACGTTTTTAAATTTTTCTAAGTTGGAATTATAGAAGTTTTCAGAAATACACGTAACTTGACTACCGGTGTCAATTAAGGCTCTTACTGAAATATTGTTGATTTTAATTGTAATTTCCGGGCAGGGACAAATTTCGTCGTTTTTAGTGTTATCGTCAGATTCATATAATAAATCATCTCGTGGATTATTGAAAATTGTGCGAATTGAAATCTGTTTATTAGTTGTTTCTTGTATATTTGAAATTTTATTTATATTATTTTCCGAGGCACAAGAAACAACCGTTATTGGTTTTTTAGCAAACCCCAAGTGTCTTTTAAGCAATCATTTATATAATCTTCTAATGAAAAGTTAATCATAGTAGGTTTAGAAGTTATTGTTTTGGATTTTGTACCCGTTTCTTTAGCAGGAGCCTTTGTCGTATTACAGCGTTTGTGTCTGAAGAGGTTTCTTTTGAAAATTTTTATTTTGAAAATTTGTTTGTTTATTTGCAAGTTTATGTGTTTTATAATTGCCAGAGGATTCTTGCGTTCGAATCATCAGGATTGGATTTTTTCTTAAATAAAGATTGCCTTTGACTGTGACTGTTGTCTTTAAATGCAAGTAATTCGAAAAATTTGTCTTGAGTAGTGATATTTTGTGATTTTACAGTAAAACGAATATCCCAGTCGAAATGGTTTGAGATTTTTCGTACAAGCTCGGTTTCCGAGAAATTTCGTTCTAAGTCTTGTGCGAATCCCCACACGTACGTAGCGTATTCGAGATGAGAGTATTTTGAGCCAGAATTATATCTGTTGTACTCTACTTTTCGTGACCACTCATCTTGAATATCCTCGTTCCAGAATCGTGCTTTAAATTTTCTCTCGAAATCTGACATAGTGTTTATGGTTTGCTGTGCAATGTCGAACCACGAGGAAGCTGTATTTTCTAACGTTTGACTAATTATTATATTCATTTCGGCGCCGTCCACGTTTAAGACATCTGTATATCTTTTAAGATCGCACAAATACCGCATAGATTTTTCTTTGCTGTCGGCTTCGAACGTTGGCGGTTTTAATTTAGGGGATTTCGATGCGAGACTCAGAGTTGTGTTATTTCCATCTAAAGTAATTTCATGACTCGAAGACCGAATTTTGTTAATTTTACTTGTTAATATTTGAAATTCTTCTGCGAAAGATTTGTTCGAATTTTTGATACACGTTTTTAAGTTTAGTAAAGTTTCATCGAATTTGAGAAGTGTGTTATTATACGTTGTATGCTCAACCTCAAGTGATTTGATACGTGTTTCATTCAATTGAGTTATTTTTAATAAATTTTGACTTGTATTCGTGAAAGCAGTTAATTTTGTGGTAATGTCTTTTTTCAGATTCATTAATAAAACTTCTTCATGTTTTCTTATAGCCATATTCATTAGAGCTTCTACGTTTGTCGAAGGGCTTGTTTCCGATTGAGCCTCGAGACGGAGTTCGGAAAATTCAAGAGCTACTTTACTGTCAATGGATTTTTCAACATTTTCTTTAAATATTTCCAAGTCGTCGTTATCCGGCTTGTTTAATATGCTAGAGTCTATCTCATCGACTCTTGTTTTACGTGTCATAGTCTATGTTTAAATGGGTGTATTTCAAACCGTTCTGTTCGACTCGTTCGTGAATATTTTTGTGTTTTTTATCTAAATCATTGACGATTTCCGACATTTCGTCTGCTTTCTCTAAGAGATATTTAAGAGCTTCGTGAACTTTTCGTGCCTAGTTGGCGTTTAACGAGGGATCGTCGATAATTTATTGATTCGCGTCGTCTGTAGTGAGAACTGCGTTGAGCGTATCATTTAATTGTGCTTTTAATAATTCCACGGCGGCGCTTCGAGTGACTATGGTGCTCTTTCGAAGCGTGCTTGAGAATATGTTCTTGCCCGCGTCCGCCATTTTGTGTTCTTTTCTATTATTTGTGACTGCGTAAAATGGTTGCAAGTCTGTTTGTTTGTGTAGATTGCTTAATAATGCAAATCAGAATTGTTTGTATTGCATAAATTGCATTTGAGTTATTGCGTAAATTGCAATATATGTGTCATAGGAGGATTTGATTATTATTGTAATAAGTTCCACTTTGAAAACCCGGTATCATGTCAGGATCGCCAATGAAACGGTCACGGCTTATCTCGGTCCTGTAGTAATTAAATTTATGTAAGAAAACAAAATCTATTGATTTTACTATCTGAAAAGTCGCGAATACTAATACTAATCTGCGTCGTGATTCTGACAACAGATTCAATAGAAAGATTTTAAATTTTTATATAATAATTCTCAATTATGATAGTTCAGGTCCGGGATACCAGGTAGTGGGGGTTTATCGCAATAAAGAGATTTTTGTTCTTTATAACAAAAATAAATATATTCAAATAAATAAATAATAGAATATTGCGTATATCTTGCATATATTCTAAGTATCACAAAAATTAAATGGGTAAATCCGCTTTGATTTTTACAAACAAAAATAAACAGATACGCGTTTAAGTTGCGTAATCTGATTTGAATCGTATTGTTACAAGAAGAGATTTTATGCAGATACGCTTAAATTTGCGTTATCTGATCTTATTCGAAATTTTACAAGTTTAAATTATGTAACGAAATTTTTCTAAGTTATTTTGACAAGAATTAGAATTTTTCTAAGTCTAGGACTGATACGCTTTATGATCCGATATCGTGCCTGACTCGAAATTTTTATAAGTGTAGAAATATTTGAAAATATTGAGCTCATACTGGCCGTGCGGGTCCTTTTATAGGCCTCGGAGCGAGCGGGGATCGTGCCGCCGAAAATAATTTCACATTCACACTTTCACACAGACATTCACACCTATGTACAAAACCCATTCATACAAATAATTTATAATATACGCGCACTACGCCGCCGCCGCCGCTTCTCCTTCTCTTGCGCCGCTGCGCTCGCCGCTTCTATATACATATATACATGGTGTGTTGAGCGCTCTCCCTCTTCTTTCGGTTTTGCTGCTACCGCCGCTCGCTGGTTGGTGGCGCTGCTGAAGTTGCGCTGTCAGCTGTAGCGCGGGCTTATCCTAGTTGAAAATGGGGGAGCGCGATACTCGCGTAAAATCTTAAAATGTTGTACGGGGCGTTAAAATCAAGTTTGCTCTTTAAAGACTGCTGAACTAACGATTTTCTCTCTTTTTTCAAATCTTTATCTGAACCTGTTGCTGATCCTTTCTTAAAATCTAGATTGTAAGAAATATGTAAAATATATTCCATGGATCGAATCCAGGTGTGCAAGATAGGAAATCCCCATTGGTAAAACTCTGTATTGCCCTGAAGTTTTAAGACAAAATTCATATCACTAATGTCTTTAGGGCTAACTCCACAAATGTTGCAGCGAGAAGAAGCCTTTTGTTTAGTTAAAACATTACATACTTTTCCATCTATCATGGTACATTTTATGTCAAATGCTACGTCAAATGCCATCTCCATACATTCAAAGTTATAATTTTTTATTTTCTTTAGCAATGCTGAAATATTTTCGTAATGTTTCTCGGTTACTTTATCGCTTTCTTTAAGAAATTTGAAATTTATTGCACGACAATAAAACACGGATGAAGGTTTTTTGTTAACCCATAAAATTTCGTTTTTTGTAGTCCTTAGCTGCAGAGGTACAAAATTACAAATAAATACAGATGCGTCAGTGGCTGTAGTTTGATAAACAGAATTATCATCGCTTGATTCAAGATCGGTGGAGTCGACATCACCAAAATTCCATTGTTGTCTTATCGTCTGTTGTCCTGAAGCTCCATCCATTCCCCACTTGCCCACAAATATTAAACTTTTCGTTGCATTTGTTAATACTTCTTTATCTAAAGTCATTAGAATCCGTTTTATAGTATGTTCTAGCAAAGATATAAAATGAACTTTCGCTCCACTATTAGAACAAATGATATGCTTAGGGTAACAAGCTTTCTTAGCTTCTACGATTGCAGAATAAGGTGGATATAATTTATTTCCATGCATATCGTAAGTGTGGTTCCTTAATTTCTCATATGTTCGTTTTGTTAAATCTAAGTCCATAAACATCGCTAATACTTTATTTGTATATTCGGTACTAAATAAATTTTCTATAGTATCCGTAGTATTATCTGCTGAAGATGTTTGTTCTTTTAATTTTAGCGCCAACGATAGCTCCTCTTTAGAATGCTTTACAGAGATTTCACGAGCTCGTCTATTTTTTGTTTTTGAACATCCTTTGTCATGACTTATATGAGGTCGACCTATATTACGAACATTAGAAAATTTTTCAGAAGTACGTGAAGTATTACTGAAGTGAAGTAAATAATGTTAAAGCTTCATTATTCATGATTGATATTGAACTATTCATATTTGATGTTGAAGTATTTATATTTGACGTTGAAGCTTCGTCAAGTAACTGAATCACAAAAAATTCAAAAAATTCTTTGTGTTTCGATTTAAAAACATCTTTCTTTCAAGAAACATCTTGCCATTTTAGTTTATATTTTGGAAAAAATGATTTGGTTAGTTGGTTTCTTAGATGCTGTGTATGTCTTTCAGAAAGTGCATACTTTATTTTTACATCATTTACAACTATGTCGAGAATACAATTTTGCTCATTAGGATGATTCCATATTAATTCACATAAAAAATATGAGTGTTCTATATTGAGTAACATTATTTTAGCTCTTAAATTATTCTACGTTGTAGTTATTTAATAAATTGTATACCCCTTCAGAAAATTATTATTGACAAAGTAAATACCATTTCGTTTTCACCTAAGTATTTATTTTATTAAGAAAATCAATATGATGTCTGTATCCATTATTTCATTTCTAAATAAATCTTAAAAATCACTACTTCTGATATGAAATATAAGAAAAAAGTTAAGTAATTTTACATCCTCAATTAAAATTGAAGTCCATGTGTTTATTAATGTAGAAAAAGAAAATATGAATTAAAAGTTGATTGATTCTTTAGTCGCAGTTGTATTAATTAACAAAAAATAAATACATAGAGTTATAATCAACAGAACGCACGTATGCCTTATGTTATAACAGACATAATAGAACAAATTTTACTGAAGAGAAATATTATTAGATGTGACGGAAGATAACTTAATTTAAATTTAAACTTATTTTTTTTTCAATATGATAAAATAAACATTTGTACGTATTATACTATAATCTAATAAATTCAAAAAGTAAACATTTAGCCATCGAAAAATCGTATGATCAATAGATTTAATTATATTTGTATGCATTATACTATAGTCTAATAAATTCAAGTAGTAGACATTTAGCCATCGAAAAATCGTATGATCAATAGATTTAATTATATTTGTATGTATTATACTATAGTCTAATAAATTCAAAAAGTAAACATTTAGCCATCCAAAAATCGTATGATCAATATTTATATGTATTATACTATAATCTAATAAATTCAAAAATAAACATTTAACCATCAAACACTCATATGATCAATAGATTTAATTATATTAAATTATACTATAATATAATAAATTCGAGAAATCTTCAAAAAATTCTGATAGAATTTCAACGTATTTTTTTATTTAATCTAAGAACTTTTTCTTCGATAAATTTTTTTTTAAAGTCTATCATTCTCAAGTAAAAAATTCTGGAAATTTTTCACGATTTTCCCGTGTTAGCCGCCATTTTATGTGCTTTTACCTTTTTTTTTTCAAAATTTAAACTGTGACACTGAAGTTTAAGTCTCGAGGACACGATTTCTTCGCTCTAAACATTAAATCTTAAATGATTTCAATGTGAAAAATCGACATGAATAAAGATATTTTTTTTAAACCATGTTTTATTGCTTGTGGTTTGGTAGGGGTGGTTTCTAGGGGTTAAGCAGGTTAGGGGTAGGTATTTAGGTGATTAGCTGGCTTCTGGTGTGTGGCTTAATTATTTTGAGAAAAAATAAAGCGATTTAACTCGCTGTTCCCAGGGTTAGGCTAGTTAGCCTGGTTGTGGTTTCTAGGGGTTAAGCGGGTTAGGGGGAGGTGATACAATAATTTCCGCACCTGCAGCTTAAACTTGATGCTTTTTTAAAGAGTTTAAAAAAAAAATCATGGCTCTACGATTAAAAATGACGCGTGGCTCAAATTTTGTCCATTTTCTCCCACTGTGCGCCGCTGCGCGCTCTCTACTCCTACTCTCATTATAATTGCGCCGCTGTGCTCGCCGCTGGGTCTATATAGATATAGGCGCGTATTGCGCACTCTTCCCGCTTTCTTGCTGCTGTTGCCGTTGGCTGGCTAGTGGCGCTGCTGTTGTACTGCTGCTTTGAGCTCAGTTGTCAGCTGTGGCGCGTAGCTTCGTATTTGGAGTGGGGGGGGGGGGGGGGCATAAGGTGCTCTTGTATAATCGAAAATGTTGTTTCATATAATTTAGTATTTAATATTTATAAATTTTTTGCGGAGCTTGTACGGGGTATTACAAGGCAGCGTAGCAGAATAACTTTTTATCTCCGAGAAGCTGTGTGCTTTGGGAAAAAAACGATGGTTTTAAATAATATCGGCGTTATCCTGGCGAAGGGACATCTGTATATTTTTGTATACTCAAGGTGTGCGGCTGTTCAGGTGGTAATATCCTGTTTAAGCCCACGCCAGGATGTTCGTGTTTTCCGAAACATCTTTCACAGAACGTATACAAATGCCTTAACAAATGATTATCTATAAGGAACGGCATATGTACGTTACAATCGCATTTCGATGGAGGACGACATCCCCCGCGTATGAATATACAAGGGGATAGTGGCGCAAGTATTGCAGCTTAGTGAGTTCTGTATATGCGTGGAGATTTCATTGGGGCGTTATAGAAATTCGCTTTTACTTTAACCGTTTTTCCCTATTGGACATAAAAGGAGAAGCGCGGCGAGAACTGTCTATCACTTTTCATGAGGGCTGTGTACGAAAAAGACCTCTTTTATTTACCTTTCATAATGGAAAACTCTACTGAAAATAAGTTTCGCAATATTATTATACGTGTAGTGGATTTGTTGCGATTAAGCGCCAATCATACTTCTATCTGGAGAGTGTGCGACTTTGAGTGGCGTTGTCGCTTGAGACGCATGAGTTCCATACATCTGAAAAGAATGTCTCGCTGGATTCCTAGCTGTCGTACTATTCGTGAAATTGCTCGCCTGTATCGCTTGATATTCCGTGGAAATCATTTGGCTGTAAGCACAGCTGCCGAATTTATTTTACTATGTGATCTACATTAGATGGTTCTTTTGCCGTGTTTAATGACTAAATACAACGAATATGTTGGTAAGTACTCAACCTTGTAATATTATTTTTTTAAATCAACGCATTTCTTATAAAATATGTTTTATAGCGCGCGGAAATCTTCTAAGGGGAACGCGCGATGACGATCATGGCGATGAAAATAGGCAAATTTATACCGTTTTGTCTTCGAGTGACAGCGACGACGACACTATACGTCGATGGGTACCATTGCGATCTGCAAAACGTAGATTGTCTTACGATTTAGACGATAACGACGGTAACGAAACGGTGCTGGTACGAGTGTACCGAGATCATGCCAGCGTGTATCGGGTCCATCAACGTTTTTGCCATATACCGAGAAGGACACAGCTACAAGTATGTGTGAAACTCCTGTTCCCGCGACAGAGCGTTTAAACGACGGTCATCAAGCCGAAATTTTGAGCGGATTTGCGATGCTTGAAACTGGTGGAGAGGGTGACGCTGATTTCACGCCGTCGTCGCCTATAGGGCCTCCACAGTCCTGTTCGACCCCACGTGCTGATAACGAGAATAACGAGTCGTGTTCAAAAGAAGATTCTTTTTCGTCTTCAGATTTCCAAGCTTCTAATCGGGCTTTTATTGGACGGTCATATCCGAGAGGTGATTTGGTACGTGTGATTCATCGTAATTATGCTGTGCCGAACGAAGCTGTGCAGTGTGCTATCGATGCACGATCAGTATCTGAAAGCAGTGATGAAGATGATGAACCTGCTAATAGCACAGCTACAGCAGCAGCGGTAGCCTCTACAAACAATGCTTAGCGCGCGGCAATACAAAACTTTTACTCTCGACCAGTCCCAGAGGCCGAGCGTTCTTATCATCAGATCGTCGATCCGACCCAAATGACGTATCATCGGTACGATGAAAGAGATGATTTTGACAATAGGATAAATGACTGTAAGTTTAATCTTTATTTCTGATATTTTATAGTTTGAGTGAATTTTCAATTCACAACGTTTTTTTTATAAGAAAAGTTATAAGACGAGTCGAAAATGGCACCGATTCCATAGAGAGGTTCAACGCGCCAAATTGAGAGGTGTATATTGATCATATATACAACGTGTGTAGAGCCTAAGAGTTGCGACCGTTGTATACACAGGCCAAAGACGAAAATTCTCCTCTGTATACGGCATCGGACATCGTAGATTTACTGGACCGTGTTCATGAAAGTTTTAATGGGCCATCAGAAGAATTAATTCAAAAGAAAACATTCTTTACTTTATGCATGTGTGTTTTTAAAAAAATAAATAAAAATAATAGCTATATACAATAATAGACTTTTTTTTGTAAAACTATTATTGCAGCAGCCCGTAGTGCCTCGATATCGCCGGAGTTTCAAATACAGAACCGTGTTGACGATTTCGACTCGTCCGAAAGTGTCATAAATACTGCTGTCAATACGCTAACACAGATAGGCGGGAGATCAGAGGTACGTCGTAGGCCTCGTCGTCATAGTCGTCAAAGTAGCGATAATGACAGCTCTACCACCCAAAGCAGCAGCGGCAGCAGATATCGCAGTGGAAGTAGCAGCAGCCGTAGCAGCAGCAGCAGCAGCAGCAGCCGGAATAGTAGTGGTAAGCGTAGTATACATAGCGACAGTAGTGCGCGTCGTGGAAAAAGTGTGCATAGCGGCGACAAGCAACGTGTACACAGCGATAACGATAGCGTCGAGGGTAGCGTTAGAGAAAATGATAATAATATGGGTATTCAAGGGCCAGGTGTTCGATTTGCCATCATAGAAAAGCGTAATCACTATGTACGTCATAGAAAAGCGTAATCACTATGTACGTCATAGAAAAGCGTAATCACTATGTACGTCTACGTATGTACGTAGATTTCGTGTAAATAGTGTGCAAATAGTCATGCGTGTGTTAGAGACTATGCCTGAAAATGTTGACCCTATTTTGTGGCTTGAGTTAGTAATGTGCGACATTCACGCGTATTTAGTATCAATGGCGGGCAGTAGTGATTTGGTAGGCGTTACGATAAATAATGAAAATTTCGCACGCGGTTCAACTGGTATTTCCCTACGGCCAGTCGCAAATTTTTTCGTGGATGATTTATGGATGCTTGTCAGGGGAGTAACGCATAGCAATGAAAATTTCAAAATGAACGATAATTTTTCTATTGAAGCTACGTTCGTGGTGCCGCTTGGTGATGGTCGGAAGAATAATTTTGACATAAAAGTGCTAAGTCAACAGTCTTTAATTTCCATCATTCGAAACTCTGATAATTTGTTCTGTTGGCGAGGATTTTATTAACTTAAAATAAGACGCGACTGCACAACGAAAGAAGCATGGACTGTAATACGCGACAGTCGTCGCGCCTTACAAAAGGAGCGTGCGTTAGAGTTAACCGTTGCAGCTGGCGTTACAATACCGATGGCTGGGTGTGTATTTCGTGAAATTAAAAAATTTCAATACTATTATGCGCGAAAGAATATAGCGATAGTCAAACTTTTGGTTCTGGGGAGGTTCCTTTTTTCGATGGTCGCCTTATGTTATACAATCTTCTATCTCCGAAAGTCATTAATATTTGTCACGATGCAGCCGCGCATCATTTTGATACAATTTTGAATTTAACGGCTGCTGCTAGAATTAAATTTTTTTACGACCGTTGTAATAAAAAGTATCAGTACGTTGATCGACACGTACCTAACTCGATATGCCCGCGTTGTTTTGTTACACCTAGTTGTAGAAAAGACGACATTTATGATGATTAAGTGCAGCGACTGCTTTAGAAGTTTTTTCGGAAATACTTGTTTTCAGAATCATAAAACGGTGGGGTCGTATAAAAAGTGAAATTAAAAAGTTTGCGATTTATTAAAAATATGTCAAACATGTCAGAAACGCGTACACGTACATCGTGAAAAGCATGAATGTGGTATTTTATTTTGTAAAATTTGTCGGTCACGGCACTCTACAAACGCCGCGTGTTATATGCAGATCGTGCGCGCTTCAAAACAGTTGAAAGAATCTAAAAAGTACCTTTACGTGTTTTACGATTTTGAAACACAACAAGATACTCTGTATAGAATGCGAACGGATACGCGTTTGTATACTCCGAATCTTTTTCCTTTTTCAACATTTGTGTACAGACTGTCTGACACGCGTCGATGATATGAAAATACGCTGCGACACCTGCGGTATACGCGAACATATCTTTCGAGAAAACGTCATAAAGCATTTCATCGAATTATACGTTCGTGAAAAATCGGTGTTTGTGCGTATTATATGCATCGCGCAAAATGCTAGTGGTTTCGATGCCCAGTTTATTTTTAAGTATTTATTCGAAGAGTGTGAAAATGCCAATCCTCGTGTCGTGCTCAATGGAAAAAATATCGTTTTGCTACAATGTGGCCGTACCAAATTTATTGACAGTCTAAATTATTTTCACATGCGCTTAAAGTTTATTGCCCAAAACTTTTGGCCTACCGCCGTGCGCAAAAAAGGGCTATTTTCCGCATTTGTTTAATATCCTCGAGAACGAAAATTACGTCGGCCCTTTGCCCAATGAAAGATTTTACGCGCCGGATTCTATGGGCGTGATTATGTTTTCGATTTTCAAAAAGAAATAGTAGAATACTACCGTATATATGTGGAGATTTTGCGACGCGCGTGTGTTACTTTTCGAGAGATATTTCTTAATTTGGGTAAAATCTGTCCATTTGTTGAAGCAACTACTATAGCAAGTGCTTGCTCGCTTGAGTACAGAAAACATTTTTTATGCGATAAGACTATAAGTATTATACCTGCTAGCGGTTATCGTCGAGGTGACAAACATTTCCAAAATTCTATAGAGTGGTTGGTTCAGTGCGAACGCGAGTGTGGTCGAGAAATCATTCACGCGGGGCGCGCTCGAGAGTTTCGATAACCCAAAGGTTTTCTAGTGGGCGGATTTTTACCACCTTTTAATAGAGATCATGAAGGCACTGTATACAAGTACGAGGGTTGTTACACGCACGGTTGTTCGAAATGTTTTGATAAAGTGCGTGAGAAATCGATGGCTTATGGTCGCACGTTTAACGCCGCATACAAAAACACAATGTCTGAATTGCAAAAAATGCGCGTCTGCGGCTACGATGTTCGTAGTATATGGGAATGCGAGTTTGACGAGGTAAAATTAAGAAACCCAGAGATCGCCTTCTATGTGAAAAATCATCCTCTAATGAGTCGAATAACTTTAAATCCGCGAGATGCATTTTTTGGAGGGCGAACAGAAAACATCATACCCTTTTACAATGTCAAAGACGGCGAGAAAATCAAATATACAAAAGGCTATAGCCGGGTTACTATGGTGAAATGGCCCCCTTGGAAAATGTATATATGTTATATACCGTTCGATGGGGGATAAAAAAAAACTCCCATAGCCAAATTTTTAGCTCTCTGCCTAGTGCGCATGCGCAGTAACGTCGATAAACGTGTTTTTTTGATTTTATTTTTTTCTGAAGTCCCTATAGGATAAAAATTTTTTTAAAAATTCACATTGGTGTATTTTTATGTCATGAATAACTGCAATTTTTTTGGGATTACATAACCTCAAATATCGGATCTAAAAAAATTATTAAAGTTTTCAATCGATATTTTGACCCCCTTGTTTTTGAGGTGCAACTTTTTAAGTAGACTTTTTTTGTGTACTTTTTCCCGTTCTTTACGATGGCACTAACGTTTTTTCCTTAAAAATGGTGGCACAACTCGATTTGAGCCAAAAACTGATTTTTTTGCCATTTTTTCACGTTTTTAGCTGGTTATGTTACAATTTAGTTACTAAAGTGACTCCTTTTGAGTAGTTTTGCATATCTTCCCATGAAAACATAATCAAATGAAATATTTTGTTCGCTCCAAGCCGTATTTTTTATATTATCTTACGTTTTCAATGATGGTCTTATCAGAATTTGAGGTAATAAAGGGTTTCTCTCTATATATAAAAAGAATATCACCGCTGTCAGTGTCTGCTTTTCTCTTTAACCTAAAAATGCCCTCATTTGAGTGATTTAACGCCGAAAAAGGCCATTTTTGGTACCATGTAACCCAAAACTAACCTAAAAATGTCATAATGCAAGGGTTTTCACGCAAAAAAGCCTGTTTTTAGCTAAACATAGCCTTGAAATTGATCGTTTGAGGGTACTTTTGGCGTCTTGTGGTCTTAAAAAGGCCATATTTGGCTTATCTGCCTCTACTTAATTGATTATTCAAAATCTATTGACAGTAATAATTATCAGGTAAAAAGGAATTGAAGTTAAGTATGTTCAATTCGTACAAAGTATAATTTATTATCTTCATAGGCTATTTAAAATAAATTATGGAACGTATACAAGTAGCTTTTTAAAAATAACGAATGTTCACAATAGAAAAAATGATTCACTCATCATTGTCACTATCTTCATCAATACACACTTCAATTTGATCATTAAGAAACATTTTAGACAGAATTCCAGCTGGTCGTATGATTTTTGATAAATATCTTCCATGTGAAAGATAATAGATTATGGCAGCAATATGCGCACAACATCCTATAGTACGGTTACCGTTAGCACAATCACAACAGTGTCTTAAGATGCTAGAATAACCAATACCATTTGGTTTATACTCAACGAAACATTTGTATTGTTTTCTGTTAATATGCCTGGATTGAACTTCAAGTTTGAGAATATTGTTAGTCTCTTTTGAATATCCAATCTTCAAATTATTATCTGCGTCAAGCATTTCCGCTAAGTAAGATATTGTCTGTTTAAGCTGATATGTTCCTGTAAACAGAATTTTCAAATCTTTTATTGTTAATTCAGGAAAGTCTGGTAAATCATCCGAAGTTATTATTTTAAATGGTAGTTTCCGACGACTCCATCTTTTGTCTGCTACTAAAACTGCTAATGTATTTTCAACATTTTTTCTAGATTGCATAGCACTAAATATTTCATCTTGCATGTCTTCATCAGAATCTAGGCGTTTGCCAAACAAGTTATTTAAGTAGCAAGAAATTTTACAATAAGATCCAGTATTTTTCACCATTGTATTATCAAGTTTGTGATCTAATAACCTATATTTTTTCTTTTGAACTCCGTGCACTGCTTCAACAACCCATCGCAGTTTTGTCGTGAATCTTGTTTCATTTGATTCTTGCGTAGAAAGTTGAGATTTTGAACCTTTGAGTGCAGGCATCAAAACAATATAACCCATATTTTCTAATTTTTGTTTAATGTCCCTGAAACCTCTATCCAGTATAAAAATGTCCCCTTGGCGAAGAAGTTTCTGTAAAATATTCTGCTTCTCTTCCAATATTTCAATCAGTATTGTAGCATCATTTTTATTTGCAAGATATGGACCTAACTGGTCAACAACATAACCATTAGTAGTACATATAGTAAATGGTTTAGTCAGAGGAACTTTTTTTTGGCCTGAATAAGATTTTCTTTGGTACTCGTTATTAGAGCTTTTTTCATGCCTTATATAAGTACCATCAGCAATCAAAATAAGTTGTTTACCAGGATGTAATTTCTTTGCCATATTAGAAGTTTGATTTTCAATCAATTCATTTCTGTCTACATTTTCTAATCCAAAGTGTTTTGGTAGTAAATCTTTTTCGAAAGATAATAATACTGATTGACAAAAACGAGATACTTGTTGTTCGCTTTCAATGTTTCATTTTGAATAAAAATACGACAATGGCTTGTGTCGCTGTCCTTACACAGGAATTCTTCAGAGAAGTGAGTTGATCTTTAAGATAATTAATATTTTCCCACGTTAATCCCGTAAAAACTTTCAATTTTTTTTCAGGCATGGAAAATTCAGCTACTGTATCTAATAAAGTTTCGTCTGCTTTCATTGATAATTGACTCAAAAATTGTAGTAATTCATCAATATATACCGTACTTGTAGTGGAAAAAATATTAATTTTATTTAGTTCATCTTCATAAAATCTTTTTTTAATTAAATGTGTGCAACAGCATCTATTGCCATGTGGAATAAAAACATTCATTTTACTATAAACTTGAATTCGGGCCTCTAAAGGAACTAATATATTATTAGTCTGTTTTTGGTACCCACAAACAAAGCAATATTTATGTGTCGCAATCGTCCTTTGAATAAGTAATTCCGTGGTTGCTCGTACTTTTTGTTCCTTTATTGTGTATACAGATGATTGTGTACTTTCCTGAGATGATGAAGTGACAGTTAGCTGAGAAAATGATTCAGAAACATTTGAATCTTGAGACGAAGCAGTTGCTGGAACATTAACCTTTTTAGGTTTAGAGCTTGATATGTATTTGGCTAATCGCTTTCTACATGAATCACAAATTACATCATGGATGTAAATATCTTTATTTGATAATTGTTTAGCATATTCGATTTCAACTTCAGATTCGATTTCCTTTTCTCGACCAATTGATTTTCTAATATAAATATTACACATGGCACATCTTCGATCATCGCGTTTCCTGATGTTATCTGACTCTTCATTACTATTAGATGCCATATTTATTTAACCATTAGACAAGAAGATCACTTCTGAAATAATAAAATATAAATATTTTACAATACATTTAAAAATGCTGTTAGTTAGTTTTTAAAAATCTAAAAAAATTGTTTGCCTTTTTTTAAATTAAAAACTAGAATGAATAATAAATATTACAAAAATATTATAATCTAAGTTCTTGTATAATCCAGTTTTCTCAGTAGCTTTACATGAAAAGTAAAAAAATAATATTGCCTAGTAAAAGTGAAATAAGTTGTATTTCATTTATAAGTTTTTTAAGCAAATAATTTTTTTTTGTCATAAAAACTGTATTGAAGTGCTTGCACCTAGTGATTTTATAAAATCAACAAACCTATGAAATTATTATATTCAATTTGTTTTTTTGTAAAAATATGTTCTTGTATCTAGACATGAATAATAGTGTATTTTAAAATAAATAAATAATGTTGTTTTTAATGATGTTTCATATACGTATGTGTTTAAAGCATAGGTTAGCTTGTGTTTACTTTATTCATTGTACATTTTTTTAACTTAAAAGTTAATTGACAATTAATAAGTTCGCATCCTATTAGTTCTATTTTTCATTTTTATTATTTCTCATGTATTGTTTTTATGTAAAACCAAATATTTTTTCTCATCTCATAATAATTAACTATAGTAAAAATCACATCATATATAGTCATATGCAGATATTTATGTGCATTTTTTATTAATTTGACAGTATTTTATACATAAACAAATTAATTATTGTTCAAGACTTTCTATATTTTATCAATTTAATCATACTTGTATAATTAATATACCGCATTACATCAAAACATGCAACTCATCAATCGTCAAATCCGTTTCTAGCAAAAGTTTATTGTCATATTTTATTCAAATGTTTTTCCTTCTTAATTTTATTTAGTTAATAGTTTCAACAACTTTATGTTTAACTAATTTCTCATTTTACTTTATGTGATTAGCCTAAATTGGTTAAGTTAAATAGATAAAGACTCGTTCCCCTTACATGCATTGTACGTATATCTATATCTATAGGATTGAAAATTCATTTTTATTAATTACTTTTTTGTTAGCTTATTGATTTAAAATCTGATTGCTATTTTTGTTTTAGGATAAGATCGGATCTTTATGCGAGTACTAAAACAGTTTATAATTTAATGTTGGTTTAAACTTTTGATTTTATGCAAGAATTTAATAACGTACACAACATGTTTTTCTTATTTAGCGTATAAAAAGGTCTAATAATTATCTGTTATTATTATTACATTATTATATTATTATATTATATTATTATATTATTATATCATATTATTATATTATTATATCATATTATTATATTACTATATTATCTGTCATTATTTTTGATACAATTACTCTTAATACTACAGAATTTATAATAAAAATTTTATTTTTCTACCCATTAATAAGTCTTACTCTGCATATACCGGTAAAATACAAGTGTATTTATTATAAATACATGGGAGATTTTTTATTTATCAGTAGGTTGGTTACAGTATTTTTTTCAAAACTCAAAGTGTCGGCATAAAAATAACATTTTAGATATTAATAATAGGTTTTGATTTTAAAGAAGTTATTTAACAAAATATTAATTTATTGTGTAATATGTATTAGAAATACATATAACCCTAATATCAAAGCATATAATCTGTGATGTCAAAACTTTACTATTTCGGCTTTTGATGACAAAAGCCGAAATAGTAAAAAGAAAAATCGAAACAATTTTTATTTGCTAGATTTTAATTTACTTTAAAAGTTATAAACTTATACTAACAGCGTTTTCACCATTCACTTGTATTAGTATATTATGGAGAAAGTACAATTGAGTCCGTCGTCCCGTACCGACCTCGGGACATACCGTCTGAAATAAGCTGTTTTTACGGGATTGGCTAATTCTGTACCGTCGATTGGGTTATCGAACAGAATTAGCCAATAATATAAAAGTGACTTATTTCAGACGGTATGTCCCGGGGTCGGTACGGGACGGGACGGGACGTATTGTACTTTCTCCCTTATATAGACAATTGTAAGAAAAAAAAAATTAGTTTTGAAAAAAACAATGTTGGCCATTGGTTTGCGCATCGTTTAATTAATTAAGAAATCAAAATACTTTATTTGTTTATGCTCCTGATAATTCTTAATTTTATGATTGACCATTCACTACGCAGATCGTCTGCATTGCAGCCGCCGCGTCAACCGCGCGGCCAAGCATAACCTTTTATTATAAATAAAAATAAACAATAAACAAAAAAGTGCGACAGAGACAATACTTTCGACCAATCACAGAACGTTTAAAAAGAACATAACATTAGCCATCAGTTTTATAATAAGGTGATATCACAATTCTGATAAGACCATCATTGAAAACGTAAGATAATATAAAAAATACGGCTTGGAGCGAACAAAATATTTCATTTGATTATGTTTTCATGGGAAGATATGCAAAACTACTCAAAAGGAGTCACTTTAGTAACTAAATTGTAACATAACCAGCTAAAAACGTGAAAAAATGGCAAAAAAATCAGTTTTTGGCTCAAATCGAGTTGTGCCACCATTTTTAAGGAAAAAACGTTAGTGCCATCGTAAAGAACGGGAAAAAGTACACAAAAAAAGTCTACTTAAAAAGTTGCACCTCAAAAACAAGGGGGTCAAAATATCGATTGAAAACTTTAATAATTTTTTTAGATCCGATATTTGAGGTTATGTAATCCCAAAAAAATTGCAGTTATTCATGACATAAAAAT
Source organism: Nasonia vitripennis (assembly GCF_009193385.2). Lineage (NCBI taxonomy): Eukaryota > Metazoa > Arthropoda > Insecta > Hymenoptera > Pteromalidae > Nasonia > Nasonia vitripennis. The sequence goes on along the minus strand of NW_022279614.1, from coordinate 786,224 downwards.
ACACCAATGTGAATTTTTAAAAAAATTTTTATCCTATAGGGACTTCAGAAAAAAATAAAATCAAAAAAACACGTTTATCGACGTTACTGCGCATGCGCACTAGGCAGAGAGCTAAAAATTTGGCTATGGGAGTTTTTTTTTATCCCCCATCGAATGGTATATAACATATATACATTTTCCAAGGGGGCCATTTCACCATAGTAACCCGGCTATAGCCTTTGAAAGAAAATTCCAAATCGGTCATCCGCGTATTTTCGTAGGTGAAGAGTGTCGCGAATTGATTGGCGATGATTACAACAATCTTGACGGGGTCGAGGGCTTGGCCAAGTGCAGAGTTTTACTGCCGCGAAATTTGTATATGCCACTGCTGCCGGTTAAAATGCACGGTCGCCTCCTCTTTGTGCTGTGTTCTTGTTGCGCCGAGGTACGCGCCAAAGATTGTCATCACGAGCAAATAGCAGATCGTGAGTTTACCGGTACTTGGGTGGCGGACGAGCTGCGCAAAGCCGTTGAGCTCGGTTATCGCATAAGCGAGATATACATCATTTGGCAGTACGACACGCTTCAATGGTACGAAAGGTGGGCTCTTTGCGCAGTATGTAAATCTATTTTTAAAGATAAAACAAGAAGCCTCTGACTAGTCCAGCTGGTGTATCAATGAAGATGCAAAAGCACGCTATTTAGCCGAGTACGAGTGCGATGAAGGCATCATTCTAGATCGTGAAAAAATTAAGAAAAATCCTGGATTACGGGTTATTGCCAAATTTTGTTTAAATAGCTTACAAGGTGACTTCGGTCAGTGCACAAATATGAAACAAACCACTTTTGTCAAATCACGCGAAAACTTGTTGAAGCTTTTATTTACTACCGATAAGAAGGTTTTCGACATCTTACCTATCAATGATGATATTCTGTATCTAAATTGGCAATTTAAAGAAGAAGCTCAGATTTAGCTGTAACATCGACACCCCATACGAATGTCGTCATAGCAGCGTATACAATGGCGCAGGCACGCCTCGAACTATATGGTTACTTGAAAAAACTCGGATCGCGCCTACTATACTGCGATACGTACTATGCGGACGAATATGAGCCGCCAATAGGTAATCTCTTTGGTGCTATAACGGATGAGTTAAGAAGTCATGGCGAGAATACGTACATAGAAACCATGATGTCTGCAGCGCCGAAATTTTACGTTTTTCGGGCAATCATACCGGGCACCGGTGCCACTATAGAATGTTGTAAAGTTAGAGGTATACGTCTAAATTACTATAATTCTTTAAAGATAAATTTTGACAGCATAGAATCTCTAATTGATGATGAATTTGGTGAAAAAGCCGACAAAAGCGATAACGGCAATGACGATGACGACACCGGCAAGGACAAGCGTACAATCAAGGTACAATTTTCAACAATCAGGCGCACACTTGCTCACGAGGTTGTGACTCGCGACGAATTCAAAACTTGTAGCGTTGTTCTTAAAAAGAGACGATATGTGTCAAAAAACTGTTCTCTTCCTTTTGTTAATAAAAGAACTAATCCATTGTAAAATGTGTCTACATCTCAATAAATATGATTGAAAATAAAAGAAAAAAACTTACCTTTATGTATTCTTATCTATACTGTAAAAGTAAAAAAAAACAATATAATTACCATTACTCATCACTCCAAAAATCAACTTATTACCGCGGCGGCCGATCATCAGCTGATCACCCCGCGGGTAGTAGACTAGAAAGCAGCGGTCGCTCCGTTCCAGCTTATCTTGCGCCCGCCCGCCCGGGAAAACAGCTGATAAAGAGGCACGCGATGAGCTGACCGTGACGTGCCTCGACCGCGCCGCCGCCGCTACCGCGGGGATCACCGACACTAAAACAGGTGGATGGTTGTTTATTTTTATCAGTAACAAATATGGATATTCAGTGGAAGCATCAGTTCACATGCATCATATCAGGCCCAACGATGTGTGGAAAAACCGTATTCGTAAAACGGTTTCTCGCTAATCTGCCTGAAATGTGCAACGTGCGCTTTGATCGCATCTTATTTTACCGTTGTGAATGGCAAGATACGTATGGGAGCGAATTCAAAATACCCGGTAATCTGAATATAGAGTTTCGGGAAGGATTGCCACAGCCAAGTGACTATTCCAATGACAACGATAATAAAAAATTGCTCATTTTAGACGACTTAATGCGTGAATCTTCTAACAGTGTAGTACTCGATTTATTTGTACGCGGCTGTGATCACAAAAACATATATCTATGTTAGAATCTTTTTTACAAAGGTGCAAATCAGCGTGATGCAAATCCAGTACCTAGCGTGACAACTTCATCCAGAAGACTCGAAATTTCTGCAAGAGTCCTACATGGATGCATAGCTATCTACTCTTGGATATAAAACAGGATACGCTGGACGACTTTCGATTTCGAACATGTGTTTTTCCCGACGATCAGCTGCAATACGCGTACGTGCCTCGTCGTTACAAATCGGCTCGACGATAGATGCAGAGTGTGATACACAACATTATTTAAAGTGCCGATTGTAACGAGACTAAAGCAGTCTCTCTGTGACGATGGCTGCACGAACATCCTGCAACAACAGCACTGATCCGCGTATGGTTTGTGGTAAACATTTTTCAAAAAGGTAGTCACAACAGCTGCCGCTGCCGCCACCACTGGTACTTGGAAACGCCGAAAACGCACTATAATTCAGAACAGTGGTTTTTTCTTACCATTGCTTCTCAAGAGATTTTTTCAAAAATTTTACACTAACACGGAGTACGCCAGAAAAATGATTGTTGTACCGGAGACGATGACGGAGGGTTTACAAAATACCGCCCAGCTTACGACTGTTCAGCAGCAGCATCAGTACGCAATACTAGCACCACCAACAACCCAGGGCAGTGTACAAACGCCTGGGGATGACTTATCACGACTAGACGCGGAAATGCACGAGATTCTTAATTCAAAAAATTTATCAGTAAAGAAGAAAAGTGTAAAAACTACTTGCAAGCACTGCGGCGATCTCTGTTCTTCAAGGAAAGTGAACAACTCGAAGAGCCTCGCGATAAGAATCTCACGACACCGCTCTCGGATTAAACTATTATCGAAAGCGTACTAAAAATTCATCAGAAAAAAGCACGCTTACTGCTTAAACACTGGCAGGGTAACGAGTCCGATCGGCTCAAATAGAACAATACGGGTATCGTTATCATAGATACCATCTATGATAACGATAGTTTCGTGCCTCAATCCAATATCGCAGACTCATTGAGCGATATATTAATAAAGCCAAACAAAGATGCCCAGTACGATCCGACGACTTACAGAGCGATATATTAATAAAGCCAAACAAAGATGCCCAGTACGATCCGCCCGTTGGACAATTTCAATTTGCAAAGTTTATTGCCAGCTCCGAAACGCCGAATGAATTCGTCGAGAATACGCACGCTTTAAAAATGATTAGACAAATATCAGCTTAAATAAAGGTGGCGAAACGCAAAAGTATGGATACAGTAGCCACGTCACCACCACCGAGTAAAGTCAGACACAAGCCACAGCCGCCAAGACGATCGGCTCACATTGACGACAATTCAACGCGCTCAAAGAAGCAAATAACGGATTTTATTACATATTCGTCTACTCTTTGGCACGCGCTGTGCTTGATCAGCTTTACGTCTATAGAGACATCAAATATAGAAAACTCAAAGTTCAAATTCGGTACATACATAGTTAAACAGTTTGCACCGATCCATTACATTCTACTGCTGCAGCACTCTTTCCAAAATATCGTAATCGATATAAGAGATCAGCACGGTGAAAATTTACCATTCGAGTTCGGGACACTGATGGTTACGCTTCAATTTAAGCGTAATCTGTAGGCATAAAAATGAGTCATTATATTCATTACTACAACGATCAAGTTGGTGGCGGAGCCGATTTAAAATCTGTATACACCAAAGAACTCAATTGATGAAAATCAATAACGATGGCGTATCTACACGCGTACAGCGGCGAGGAAATAAAGAGCGAGCTAGATCTCTTTCTCTCACATAAACGTCATCGAAAGTAGCGCTTATCTCTACTATAAGCCCATTTCGTCGCTCAGCGACGATGGTAACTCACCCTTGAAATTTTTAATTCCAAGTTTAGCCGATCACTACATCGATCTCGCGCACACCATGTTGCACCTGACCGTTCAAATACTACCAGCTAGTAATACACCCAGCGAAAATCTGAAAGTTGGCCTTGTGAATAACTCTATACACTCAATGTTTGATCAGATTGATATATTTTTCAATCAAAAGTTAGTTTTACCGCCAAACAATGCGTATCCGTATAGAGCCTACATAGAAACGCTGCTAAATTATGCGGCACCTGCTATGCGCTTTCACCTGACGTCTGCTTTGTGGAGCATCGATACCGCCGTTGCCATGGATACAGCGCCAAATTTAGACCATAAGACTGATGGTGCGAATCAAGGGCTCATTAACAGATTGTTTTTTATAGCTGGTGGCAAGGCCGTCGACATGATCGGACATTTGCATTGTGACGTTTTTAATCAGCCTAAATTCCTGGTCAACGATGTAGACGTGAGAGTAAGATTGGTCCGTAGCAAAGACGCCTTTTGTCTCATGGACTGGTCAGGCGACGGAAAATTTTCGGTGCACATCAAGGAGGCTACACTGATCGTGCGTCGAGCCAAGATAAGCCCGGGTATTTTACTAGCGTACGCGAACGCTCTTGCTAAAACAACAGCCAAGTACCTCTTAACAAGGGCCGAAGTCAAGTCGTTTACGCTGCACAGCGGTATACTCGGAGATACCCTAGACAACGTTATACTCGGACAGCTATCCAAAAGGATTATCCTGGGCTTCGTTAAAAATAAAGCCTTCAACGGCAATAGAAAGCTTAACCCTTTCAATTTTCAACACGTTAACATAAACTTTATTTCGCTCTACATGGACGACGTTTAAGTGCCCAGCAGGCCGTTGCAGCCATGTTTTACCGGTGACCATAAGCTATACGTAGACGCTTATCATACCCTTTTTTCCGGCACAGGTATACATTACCTAAATGAGGGTCTCGATATCGACCGTTACGGTTATCCCAACGGGTTTTGCCTGTTTGCTTTCGATCTAACACCGAATTTGTCAGCGCATTTTACCGGCCATTGGAATCTTGTTCGCTCGGGGTCTCTACGCGTTGAGGTGTGTTTCGCAGAAGCTCTAACGGAAACGCTAAACTGCATTGTTTAGGCAGAGTTTGACAACGTGCTCGAAATCGACTCGAATAAACAAATTATAACGGACTTTAATTCCTAAAGTGGCTGAGGGTGGGGGGGGGGGGGAAGAGAGAGAAAAAAGGTATAGGAGTCCTGACGCTGTATATCGTCGACTCAGTTGATCAGCGGCAGCAGCAACACCCGATACATTCGCCATGGATCACGATTACGTGGTAGAACTTCAGGGCTTCAGGGACAAAGACGACAAGTTTTTGCCCAAAGAAGTGGCTGTAGTTTCTTTGCAAGGACAAGTCATATCTTATTGGGTGATTTTGCCACTGTACGAGTTTACCAAGTTACCCTGCTCCTTGAGGATCGCCAACGACTATGCAGCGGCGCGAAATTTTGGCATACATTGGTTCGAGAGCGATATAACACTAAGAAAATTACACTATCACCTGTATAACCTTGCAATACACTATTATGTTTTTGTATCACATGTGTTGTGGTACAAGACTCAGGACATTTTGTCGCTTATTTTTACAAGACACTGGGCAAAATGATACCTTGGTTGTCAAATTTTATAAAAAGATACGCAATAAACTTAAATATAAAAAATGTAAGCGAGCGTCTACATTTGCTGATGAGCGTTCTCTAGTCTCAGGACCATGTAATCAAGCGTGTACCTCTAGACTAAGATGTGTTTGATGTATTTGTAATCTTGAATAAAGAAACATATTAAACGTTATATACATGTGTTCTCATTCTACCTACACACATGTATTCCTTTATTAATCAGTAACAATTTTTTCTTTTTTAAACAGACGGATGTCGACCATCGTACTTTTCTCTGATGAAAGATTTATTTTTTATTTTTAACGGTCAGTTTGTAACGTCCTTACGCCGTATTTTTAACAGCCCTATAACCGTTGGACTACGAAAGGGTAGTGGGAAAAATTGTATTAAAGAGACGACGCCAGTCGCGAGTTTTCATAGTAGCATCGAGACTCTCTGACTGTGCGCTTCTACGTTATAACAACTTTTTTCTTTTACGAGTGAGATAGTATCGTAAAATTTTTTTGTTCTTCATGATGGCGAACTGTCGAACAACTGGCAAACGTTGTCCGACTGCTGAATTTCCAAATCTACTGCTGTCGACTACCTACGCGCTCAACAAAACCAACTCAAAGAGAGTTTGCATCGGCCTGGAGTACAGTGATGGGTAGTATCATCAAGTTATTAAACTCATAAGTTACGGGCCCATGTACAAAAACATAACTCTTAACAAAAACAGCTGGACTCGTTTAAAAGATCAGTTTGACGCTATAACAGCTTATTTGAACAATTCTTATTCGTTTTCTCACGAATTTGGACACCCTGTTAAGTTTCAGATTTATTTTACAAATCACGACTTAAACTTTTCAACCGCGTAGGGCATCAAATCAATCACAATCGACGAAAGGCCTAAAAACAAGCGAATGAGACGAAGGAGGAGAAATCGCTTAGCTGGTTTGTAAAAAAATGAAAACATCCAGCCCACCAGGTATATATCAAACAGTTTTATTCGAGACATAACATCGCTATAGAAGGTTTTGTACTGCATAAATAGGTCGACGATAAGAACAACAATTTTAAAGAGCAATATTTGAGAATTGTATTATCCAAAATCCTTCTGTCCGGTTTACCGTTCATTGCAAAAGATGTACTAAATTATGTAAAATTCGCATAAAAATTTAACCTCTTGCGTACACCATGTATATACTTTCCTGAATAAACTTTAAATACATTAAAAAAAAACATTTTATTATTATTCACCATCACACCTTTCCTTATTTATACCGCAACAATTATTAAAGTTCCTTATTCGGCAATCAGCCAATGCGCAAGATGGGTGTATGCGCAGGAAAATTAGCGTTAGCGCGCTCGAATGACAGTGGGGTAAAAAAGACTATTATAGAGAGTGTTATAAAAAACGACACACTAAATTAGAAACATTTCGCAGAACCAACAGAACAGATAATTTAAACGAGAGAATCGTCTTTGACAATAAATGTTTACCCTTCAGGAGATCATAACATTTTCCCTCTCTTTTCAACTATTATTTTACCGCTATAAATAGCGCCCGATCAGCGTCGCGTCTCACTTGGAGACGACTAGGCAACCAAGATGGGTCAGCAGCACAGCGCAAAAAAGACCGGCTATAAGCCAATCATAGATGATAAGAAAAACCAAAAGAAGGAAGAAAAAAATTCCTTCAAATCAATTACAGAAAAACAATCTACAAATACCGGATCTATACCCAAAAAAAGGGTTATACAAAATTATAATTTATATTTCATAGAAACCATCGGCCCTATTTAGGGCCACAAAAAATCCATACGTATAGAACAACTAATGTTTGAAAAAAAAGACAAGAGACGCTGAGTATGTACAACAGATACACTATACACACATGAAAGTGGAGAGCGCAAATATAGCGCTTCTACGCCATGTCAGTCTCAAATAAGGACATATCTATTGCATTATTTAATGTTCACTTAGCAACAGGTACTCCCTTAAGGATTTCCTCAATAATTGCCTAGCCGAGTCTAGACTAAAACTAAAACATAAGGCTAATAAGAAAATAAGCGAGCTTATGGAAGGCTCCGGTTATAAAGGGATGGTACTCAAACGAACGTCACAGTTGCAGTGCGTCAGTCGTGCATGCAAGACCGCTAATAAGAAGAAGAGGCGAACTAGCAAGAAAAAAAAGAAGCTGTAAAGAGACTAAATAGTGGTAGAAAGAAGAAGAAGCAGAATACAAGAGGAAAAAAAGTGAAAAGTGCAGTGAACAAAAAACGTAGGAAATCTACTAAAAATAAATAAAGTTTTGGATATTTTCGATTAAATAAAAAATTAAAAATGTCTTTCTTATATCATTCAAGCTACGAGTGCTTAAAATAGGAGCTTGTTTTGTTTTCACTACTAATGACCCTGACCACTATCGAATCATCATCACGTGTGGAATATAAACCTGTTTCATCACTCTCCGATCAAGCACCTTTAGAATTTTTAGTCGCCGCAGCAGGTGAAGAGTATATAGATTTAGCTCATACTATGATCAAACTAAATGTTTAAATAACACCCCACAACAAGGAAACGGATACGAGTGTGTCACCTGTGAACAATTTCTTGCACTCAATGTTTAGTCAAGTGGACGTTTTTTTTCCATCAAAAACTTGTGACGCCGTCTAATACACTGTATCCTTATAGAGCGTACATAGAAACTTTATCAAACTACGGACCTGATGCAAAAAGTTCGCATCTCTCGACGTCGTTATAAGGGAACGGATGCAGCAGAAAAACGGATAAGAAGCCTGCCACTGATTGTGCGAATAAAGGTCTTTTAAGTCGTTAAAAATTTACGAGCGATGGAAAAGTCGTTGATCTTTTAGGACATCTGCACATTGACGTATGTAACCAAGATTGATTTCTTTCAAATAGTGTAGAAATAAGAGTCCATTTGGTACGTGCAAAGGACGCTTTTTGTTTAATGGATGCTTTCGATAAAAATTATAGTGTATGTATAAAAGAAGCTAGCTTACTTGTACGATGAACAAAAATAAACCCAGGTGTTTTAGTGGCACACGCTAAAACATTAGCGACAACAACTGCAAAATACCCTCTAACACGCGTCGAGATTAAAGCATTCAGCATGCATAACGCTATACTCGGCGAGTGTTTAGATAATGTAGGGCAATTACCGATAAGAATCATTATAGGATTTGTCAATAATAAAGCTTTTAACTGCGATAAATTGCTAAATCCATTTAACTTTCAAAATTTCGGTATTAATTATTCATCACTTTATATCGATGGTCAACAAGTGCCAAGTAAACCGTTACAGCCAAGCTTCTCCGCAGGTGCGCCTTTTCACGTAGACTGTTACCCCCGTCAAAACGATCAACGTTGATTCAATGCTGATTTCAATATTGATTTCAGTCTGAAATCAGCGTTGATTCAATATTGAATCCACGTTGAATCTACCTTGAATCAACATTGAATTTGTCCGAAAACGCAACGTGGATTCAGCGTTGATTTCAGACTGAATTCAGTGCTAGATTTCAAAGTTCAATAAGGGTTGAAATAAAATTGTAAAAGAAAACGCCAAGACGTGGGCTCGAATCCAAGACTTTCTGATTAGTAGACGAACGACTTGACCACTAAGCCATTTCGACACTTACATTTATATCTCTTAATGTAACATACACGGAAACCTATAGGTGGCAAATAGTCTCGAAGCTGGGTACCTTCCCGAGAGCACAGAGAAGTCCAGTCCAGTATTATTATAAAAATCATGATAGAGTAGGTTAATTTTCGGTTATTCTCTATAGGATTCCGTTTATGTTACATTATGAGATATAAATGTAAGTGTCGAAATGGCTAAGTGGTCAAGTCGTTCGTCTACTAATCAAAAAGTCTTGGGTTCGAGCCCAGGTTTTAGTGATATTTTTTTTTACAACTATTTATTTCAACTCTGATTGAACCCTGAAATCCAGCACTGAATTCAGTCTGAAATCAACGCTGAATCCACGTTGCGTTTTCGGACAAATTCAATGTTGATTCAACGTGGATTCAATATTGAATCAACGCTTATTTCAGACTGACATCAATATTGAAATCAGCATTGAATCAACGTTGATCGTTTTGACGGGGTTATTTAGAGCCTTAAGACACTACCTCATTAATCAATAAATGCTATTAATGTTTTTTATTAATTTATACATTCTACGATTTTCAGAGCGACATCAAATTCGAAAAAGAGATGTGCAGAAAAAAGTTTTCATTGATTTCGGAGTTAGAGTAGACCAAGTATTACAAGGCCATGGAACAACAAATACTGGAAATATAGCTCGTAGATGTTTTGAAGATCCGTCGTTGTTACACGGCGAAATTTTGCCGTCTTACAACTCTCCCCTCCGTGAGGAAAGGAGCGAGCCAGTGAATCGCTCCGTCAAACTCCCCGGCCGACCCCGCGGGTGAAAGCGAGTCTCAAGGCTAATCTCACGCGTGACAGATCAACCCTCCATCTTTAATTCACACACAACTCATCAAGGGGTGGGAAAAGAAGTGGTTTTCTTAAAGCAAATTCTTAAGACTAACTTAATTCTAACTTAACCTAGTGGGGCGGGTGGAAGCCCAATAGAACGGAGTAGGTTCAGGTGATGAGGACACAGGCCGTTTATTTTAGTAATCAGATGACGCTTGATGACTATTGAACGCTAACTTTCGCGATGCGTCTGATTAACGGTTAATCAGAGGGAGAAAATTCAAACTAAATAATACTTTTAAACAAAATTAGTAATCTAGAAAGGTAAACAAGAATAAAAAAGGTAGCAAAAATAAGATAACTTTCTACATTAGATAACTACGGTTCTTCCTCAGTATGGCTCCATACGCGTGAAGGTATGTATTGGTCGTTCAGAGAACTGCTGCAACTCGTCGAGGCCTTCTCTGGGAGGGAGCGGTTGGTCACGGGGTACGTGAGTCCTCAGGCGACGAATGTAAAGCCCTTCCTCTCGCCATCCTAGTGCGTAGTGTGGACAGTCGCGTACTGTGACGTTTCTGCGGCCACATCGGTAGCAGAAGACGGTGGCTGGATGTGGGTAATTGTGGTAATAATGGCGTCTACTGCAATTGAAACATCCAGGTAGCGAAGGCAGGACGTTGACGTCACGGCCATTAATGCGCATCCACCCAGTGAGTGTTGGATCTCCCGCGCGTCTTCCGGATATCGCTTGCGCAGGTGGTGTTGTCGGCTCGACTTTCATCGTGGTGTCAACGATGGTGTTAGCCCAAGCGTTCTCAATGTCACTTTCGGTGGCTTGTTCGTTCCTTGGAGGAAACGGTCTCTCCGATGCTGTCTCGTTGGGTGTAGTTAGAGGTGTCTGGATCTCCGTGGATAGCTCTGTTGGGTGTTCAGGAGCTACGGCTTCGACGAGTACCTCGGCTTGAATCTGCACCAAGGTGGAGGCCTGCAGGGATCCAGCTAGATCTTCAGGTCGAGTCTGCGTTGCGGTGGAAACTAGCGACAGCCGAGCGAAGTTCAGCTGCGGAGTCTGCGTTGCAGTGGAAACTAGCCACAGTCGATCGAAATTCAGCTGCGGAGTCTGCGTTGGGATGGAGGTTCGCAGAGGCTGGGCAGGTTCTCTGAGCGTAGTTTGCGTTCCCAAGGAAACTTGCGGGACTGCGGTGGTTTGCATGTCTTGGTCCACTGCTGGGTTGAGTTCGTAGATCATCGTGCTTCTTCTCGGTGCGCGAGGTAGTACTTCTGGTATTTCAATGCATAGGGAAGATCCCCGGAGTATGCACGGTCTTTGTCTGACTTTTTCGATGATGTTTTTGATGACCTTGTTAAAAGCTGACAGGATGGGCGGGTTATCGTAGAATAATTTGGCCACTTCCTCCTCATGTTCCAGCAAGGGAAGTAGAGGGTTGTCTGGTGTTTGCTCCTTGACCATACGACGTAAGCGTTCAATCTCCTTGCGCCTCTGGATATCTGCTGGGCGTTCGTTGGTCCCCTCTTCTTCCATAGGTTTTGGCTCTGGGCTTGCGGGTAATTGTTGGTCGAAATCTCCCTTCATGCGGTCGCTCAGTTTGTCAGGTTAGCGGGCTCTGGGAGTGGTTGCCGTCGAGTTCACCTCAGCGGTATTTTCAGCTTGCTGTTATGGTGCTGCGCCGTTATCAGCGTTCTCACGAGGAATGAAATCAAAGTCATCCTCGGGAGACTTTCCCCTCCGTGGCGGAGAGCCTGGCCCAGGCTCGCCTACACCGTCAGGCGCTGCGCGCGAGCACGATGATCCGCCGCCCCTTTACCAGCTCTCAACGAACGTCCCACTGCTAACATCTAGCGTATCGGACCCTATAGCGACGGCGCGAGAGCAACCGGTTCACGCCTCGCGAACATCAAGCCGTATAGAGACCGAACGCGGGCGAGATATAAAAGAGCAGGCCTCTGCGGGTACAGTAGACGCAGCGTGTACCGAGACGCAGCGTATTATTCGGCGACACTATACAATTCTGCACGAATAATCAGCAAAATAATAGCCAAGGAGACTCAGGTTATCTAACATTTACTCAGATGACCATGGTTACAACTCGACAAATTTTCAAAACGTGCAGGATAGGTCAATAATAAACCATCCGCGAGCGAACAGCACAACGAAGTTAGCTGAAAATAATTTAATTTCATCCACGACTATATTTAACACACAAAACCAGGCTGCCTTCAACCGACATTAGCACAAGAAGTCGATCCTAATAATTTAATATAATTACAAACGAAAAATTTATCGAGCAATACGAGACATACAGGGAATAGTTCTGTTAACACGACACCGCGTGAAATTCCGGCCAGAATTAATAATTTCAAGCCACCGGAGGGGCAAAATGGCTACCTAAATAATGGAATAGCTAGACTGTCTCACCTACAATTACCAATTAATAATAATAATAACGATAATAGACGACAATATAGAGGCGCATACAATAATAACGAACAGCTCATTAACACAGAGCGTAGGTTAATTGCACCTACTCACATTAACGCTTTCGACTTTATTTGCAAATGGGACTTAAAATACTCTGGGAGACGCGACGAAGATAGTGAAGAATTTTTAAAACGACTAAGAGAAGATCGTATAATCATGCACATTTCAGATGATGATTTATTTGGAATATTGCCGTTTTTCCTTCAAGGATTTAACTGGGTCACGTTCGAGCAGTTCGAAAACGCATGGCGCGCACGTTTTTCAGATGCAGATTTTCAGTTCGTGCTCATGGAAAACGTTCGACGCCGAACGCAAGGCGAGCGCGAGCCAGTCGTCGACTACCTCACGTATATCAAGGCACTATTTAATCGCGTGATACCTCCGCTAGGACCAGTCCGCGAAATAAATCTAGCTCTCCGAAATATGCCACCGAGATTACAAACACGAATCGATAAGTCCGAAATCTTCACGTTCCAAGAGCTGGAAGCTATTGCAGTACTCAAAGAGAAAGGCCTAATGATTGAGAGAACATACAAACCGCCTCCGAGTGCCGAAGATTTCTGAAGATAAAGAGATAAAAACTGCGATCCGGAGGTAACTAACGCGTACGCGAGATAACCTTTTCGTTCACGAAACCGAACGTAGAACTGCCGTTCACCTGCGAGACGGATACGACCAGAGAATAGGAAAACGATTCACTGACCTTAAATCCTTCTAGCTGGAGCACCGGGTGAGGTTGAAATTGAGGCATGTCCGTTCGGGAGCAGTCGGGGCAGGCGAGTCAAGTCAAGAGAAGTTTGTAACTGGGGTTTTCGTGCTACCCCAGTTATGGTGCAATCCCTTGCCCGGGGCTTGGAAAATGAACCGGTGGCGCCAGGCGCTCCTCGTGAACGCCAGAGTCTCGCGACTCTGTTTCCCGACGCGAAGGTTTTGCACGTGGTTTGCTCGGCTAGCTTGCTCAGCCCCGGAAAACGGTGAGGAGAGAGGGCGGTTCGGACAAATTTTGCCATGTTACAAAGTATATTCTCATACTATGCGGATTACATAAATTATCACATTTTCTGACGGTCTGACAGTAAAATTAGTTCAAACAAATAACATAGTAAAAGAAGTCTCTTTTTTCTACTGGTTTTAATATCTTTGTTTATGTATATTTATTAATAGGTAACCTCGCAAGTCAACGATTGACCTCCAAATAAGCTATTTATTATCGAACAGTTCGATAAAAATTAATTCATGATAGATTTTTTCACTGTCCGTAAGATTCCAAGTGAACGAATGGTTCTTTTGGGCTCAAACTTAAGAAGAATACTTTGTAGTTTTGATATGAATGCAGGGATTTTAATTTTAATGCTTAGAAATGATTTGGCAATGAAAAAATTGAATTCTTTTATTTATATTTTTTTTTGCCTATTCCGGCACCGTTTTGTATATAAAACATTTTCTAAACATTCAAATCAAAATCCCTGCATTCATACTAAAACTACAGGTGTAAAAAGTGTCCTCTTTGAGTTTGAGCCCAAAAGAACTATTCGTTCACTAGAATTCTACGGACAGTGAGCTGAAATCAGTAAAAACCACATTTAGAGAAAATTAACATTAAAGTTTATGATTATTGTTGAAAGTATAACTTAAACTTAAGTGCTTACCAAATCCTTTGGGACCAAGTTTTCTGTGTTCCAGACACATAGACCTTGACTCTCACCAATTATGAGGTATATTCACTCATACCTTTGGGCTCTTTACGGCTTTTCTTACTTGCAAACAAAAAAAAGGCATTTCATGAATTTTCATAAAAATGTAATAAAAAGGTTATTTTATTCTTAATAATGATAACATAATGATAACTTTATACTTATCTTTTCTTTTGGTCACTGTGTTGAATCTTCAAGTTAAAACTGTAGAAAATTACCAGTCTATCCTCCAAATGTCATCAAGCGGGTTAGTGTTACCAGGGTTAGGTGAAAAAGATAAAATAAATCAGTATTTTAATTTCATAAAAATGAACTAAAGCAATACAGAGAAGAATACTTTTTTTCGTTATCATTACAAGGCCTTTCATTGAAAAATATTTCAGTGCACACTGCCTAGTGTGCTACTGCAGCGTGAGAGTCCTCTTCTTGCAATTCCCTGGCTCTCCTCCTGAGGGTTCGTGCTTACTTTGTGCTGGCCTAGACTTGTCACTAAGCATGGAAGATTCACTGGGGATCACCGGAGTTTGCCCACTCTGCAGCAGCGACCACCTCGAACTGCTCTAGGATCCTCAGCAAATTAAAAGTCCTTCTTTCTTCACGAACCATCACTAAAAGTGTTTAGTCCGGGAGCTCCAATCTCTGTAGCGGCTTTTTCTTCCATCACTGCATTTTCCACGGAGTCCTTGGCCACTTCTTCACACATTTCACTGAATTGTTCGTTGATTGAATCATATGCAGACTGATCCATGGGTTCAAAGCAGTCCATCAACCCACAAAATGTTGATAGACCAGCGTGTCTAAGTCCAAGAGCGCGATTTGTAACCACTGCTCTTCTGTTGTTTTCCCAAGCATGGTTCTTGACGCCAATTTTTCAGCATGAGTTGATAGCTGCCAACTAGCCACACTCAATTCACGCTACTTCAATCTCGAATCCTAATCCTTGAGCTTCGGATTCGCCAAGTTAAACTTTGTCATGACATTGGTTGCAAATCAAAAGTTCCTCGATCGCAGGAAATACAATGTTGATATCAATCAATCTATTCCTGACCTCAGAGGTTTCTTTCGCTGCAGGAGTTTGTATCTTTTTTGCTGAACTTGAAGGTCTTGAATTGTTGGCAGGTTCATCCTCACTTGTTACTCCTAGTAATCTTCTTGGCCTCTTTTTGCCTCCTCCTAGAGAGTACTTCTTGTCTGGATGGGTAATCGCAAACCTTCCCTTGGCATCTCGATGATCACACACATTTTTAAAATCATTAAACTTCACTCTTTTTTAAAAAAACTTCACTGCTCTGCTTTTAGACTAACACTTTACTTTTTTTCTTTTTTAAGGTTATAAGCTATAAGCTATAACCCTAAAATAACCCTGCATAAACACTACAAACACTACTTAGATTATTTTAAAATACTTTAGAAAAATGTCAGCTTAATTTATGTACTTAGATATCAGCTGTGTTTATTCAGTGTAAAATACATCCCAGATCTATATCAGCTGTGTTTTGTAATATTTGCTGTTTGCTAGCAGAACAGCAGAACGGACGCTCTAGTGTTGGGTTACGATGGTAGCGGGACCGTCATAGACCATATGACGAAATTCTGACATTTTTGTGACAGCCGTCACGTCAGAATTAACAGGTGTTGAATTTGAGACAGTCATAATTTAAGACGTCACAATCCAACTATATCGTTTTAATACAGTGTTATAGCCTTTTATGTAATTGAATTCCACTAACAAGAAAGGTACCCAACCCGAACTCACCGATTTTGATGATTTTCATATATGTTGTAGAACATAAAAAAATAAGAGACACGTATTTTTTTTATCGGCTAATTTTCACTTTTAAGGGGTAAAAACCTCACCTAAAGTTAACCCCCAAAAAGCGTTTTTTTTAAATATTTCGGCTTAAAATTAATATTTTTCAATGAAACAAATTGGAGGTTATTTCTTACAAAAAGAGCAAGTATTTCATGGTGATTTGAAGAGTAAGGGTAGCATCCCCTATTTTTTAGGGGTTGAAAACATATATTTTTTGGCATAATTTTATAATAAAAATGTTTAAACCGACTAAAAAAAATTGGAAAAAATGTTTAAACATCCTTAACAACAAAATTTAGTTGACGTCTTTCGGTGTTTTCATAAATATTATCCCTAAGGGGGTAAACCACCCCTAACACAAAATAACTGTAAATATGTAATTCAATACATAATATTTCGTAGAAAGTTTGTATATAGAGGTTTTCGAGGTCGCTGATTACAAATATGTTATCAGATTTTGAAAATTCAAAATGGCGGATCCAATGTGGTGGACGAAAATGTCGAAAAAATATTTTAACTTTCAAAAAAACTTGTTTACAAATGTGTGATGTTTGTAGCCTGTACATGTGAACTAAAGAGCCTGAAACCCTAAACCCCTAAAGAACAAATAGGCTAAATGGTTGTGCTTTTTAACCAAACGACTCCAAACCCCTAACCTCCAGACAAGCCGAAGGCCTATGCTTTACCGTAGACACGAGTATAGACATATTACCGATATTTTATTCTATCATTTTGTATGTAACAAATAACGTCTCGTTTTATGTTTCAATCAAAGATTATTTATTTTTCTGCTTTTATAAATTAGCATAATTTCAAAAGTAATTTCATAAATTATAAAGTATTTCATAAATTGCATAATTATATAATTTTATAAATTCAAAAAGTCCACACTTTTTTGCAAATGAAAAAACATAGGTTAATAAAATTAGTTTATCAAACTCTTTTGCGTTTTGTAGAGACTTACTAATAAAATTTAATGTTGTCAAACTTGGGAGTTTTTCATTGTTACAATTATTTCGTAAGCCGAAAGTTTTTTAGATGAATTCTCGAAGTAATGATTATTGTATCTATAGTAAAATATTTACAGTCTGGAATTCCATAATAATACTATTTGCTACGATTTAATGAATTTATCAAAAAATCTAAATTTAATAATAAATATTATTCTAATTATTATTATTATTTTTCATTATCATTGCTATTATCAGTATTACTGTTATTATTGCTATTGCAATTATGCTTATTCTTCTTCTTATTATTATTATTATTATATTACTATGATAATTTTTGTTATTGGTAAAAATACATAAAAGAATATTAATACTCGAACTTCATTTGCAATTAAAGAACACGTTGTTATTGAAAGGTAATTTTATATGCATTCATTAGTTTAATGAATGTTATCGTACATTCAATGATAATTCCACAGATAAATGTCTTTCACTCATAAAAGTTGTTGACAATATGTGCGAATCAGTATGTTCTTTTTTTAGATTGTTTTCATCGAGTGTTTACCTCAGCTGCCTGTGTTATTTTTTAGGCAGTGTGTGAGTTTTGTGGGTATTCTAGTTCGATGCCGGAAAGTACGAATAGTACGTCTTTTTGTTTGTCAGTGGTATCATACAGTTGTAGAAAATTTTCTTTAGTGATTTTATATAGATTTACATTATTCAATTTCAAAGTGAATAAAAGTTGAATAACAGCAAAAATAGAGTTTTACGAACATCACAAAGTGGAACGAGAATTCTTCTCCAATGCATAAATTAATGATTTGATTCAATTTACATTCACTCGTTTTATTCTGGTAGAAATGTAGCAGTCGTGCCTTACATGCAAAAACACAGCTTGTATAAATTTTACCGCTTGTTTTCATTTTAGATTGAAAAATGAAAATTAATCCGTTAAACGTTCTAAACTTATTATTAGCATACTTTCAAGCGTTAAACATACCAGATAGTGTCACGAATTATCACGAAACAGAGTTGGCCGAAAAAATAAAAGAAATTTTAATAGATGCAACACATGATTTCAACGATGTAGAAATGATTACTGATGACTCTTTGGATTTTCAAGAAGAGTATAAAGACCATAATGTGGAAATAATTGAAGATGAAGTGCAACATCATTTTCCTGATCCGGATATAGCACCAACAAATCAATGTACAGCAGATAATGAAGAACTAGATTTTGAATACAAAAAAAGAGCTGTAGAATTTTGGAGAAGTAGCAAAACGAAGCAAAATTTAAGTCTCAAAACAGTGCAAAACAGATTCAAAAAAGTATCATCTATTAGTCAGCTACGTCGTTGGGCTCATTCAATTAATAAAGGTGGCACGTATAGAGAAAAAGTAGCACAAATTTGTCAGTATACCCTGGATAATTTTCAAGCAGCTCTCGACAGTAGTTCAATTATCCATGATGAAGATATAATTCGATGGGCCTTACAAGCTAAAAAAGAAATTGGTTTTGATGATATTAGATTCAAAGCTTCTAAACATTGGTTACTCAAATTTAAGCAAGCACACCGAATAGTTTCTAGGAAAATAAATAAGTTCATAACAAGCAAAACACTAGAAAGTAGTGCAGAACTTACGGCTAAAGCTGAAGCATTTATCGATGACGTTAAATCGTGTATACCAAGGATTGGACTCGAAAATTTGTATAATACAGATCAGAGCGGATTTCAGCTAGAAATGCATTCTGGAAGAACATTAGCAGTAGAAGGAGAAAAGCAAGTGCAATGTCTGGTACAGTCAATTTCAGCAACAACGCATAGTTATACTATACAGCCACTAATATCAGCTACTGGACAACTGTTGTCACCGCTATTTCTTGTTTTAAAGGAACCAAGTGGCAAGTTTGGCCCTATTGTAGAACAAAACATATTTAGACCAGAAAACGTGTACGTGGAAGCATCCAAATCTGGAAAATTAACAACAAGTAAGGGAACTAATAACAATTTTTACATTGTAATATCGTTGATCAGTTAATTAGTAAGTCGTTTAATTGCAGATCACTTCAAAATCTGGTTGGAAAAAATATTTTATCCCTATGTAGGCCATCGCTCAATACTATTACTTGATTCTTGGAGTGGTCATTGTGACAAAGTTATAGAAGAAACAATGCCACAAAATAAAATTATTAACATAAAAAAAATTCCAACTGGAACCACAGAAAAAATACAACCACTTGATGTCTATGGATTCCGTATTTGGAAAAACTTTGTCCGAACATTTTCTGATAATGTAATGTTAATGGATCATGATATGAATTTACATGTGAGAAATAATATAATTAAACTTCAATCATTGGTTCACAACCAACTGTCTTCACCGAGATATATAGATTTGTTTAAATATTCCTGGTATAAAAGCGGTTACGTCAATGAAAAACCAGATAAATTTGATAATGATTTCAGTTTTGGAAAGTCTTGTGCAACACATTGTGAAATAGAAGGGTGCACAAACATTGCAATTGTACGATGTGGTTGGTGCAAAAAAGCATTGTGCTTTAAACACTTTTATGAGGAATACCATTATTGTAAAAACATCGTAAAATAATATATTTTATGCTCAATACAAAAAATGCACTATGGCAAAAGATAAAAGATTGTAGATTATTATTATACTCTAATATTATAAACAAAAATACATTATTAGTTGAATTTACAATAAAGGAATTTCAATAACATTCTGATAACAATTTCTACGGAAATTATAAAACTGCTTCACACACAGAATTTTCTTGTTTACAAATTTAGGAATTTGAGGTGGTTTGGTTAAAAAGCACAACCATTTAGCCTATTTGTTCTTTAGGGGTTTAGGGTTTAAGGCTCTTTAGTTCACATGTACAGGCTACAAAGATCACACATTTATAACAAGTTTTTATGAAAGTTAAAATTTTTTTTCGACATTTTCGTCCACCACATTGGTTCCGCCATTTTGAATTTTCAAAATCTGATATCAGATTTGCAAAGAGCGATCTCGAAAACCCTTATATACAAACCTTCTACAAAATATTATGGATTGAAGTATACTTATAGTTATTTTGTGTTAGGGGTGGTTTACCCCCTAAAGGGTAGTATCTATGAAAAAATCGAAAAACTTAATTTGTTTATTATAGATGTTTACAAATTTTTTCCAATTTTTTTAGTCGTTTAAAACTTTTTTATTATATAAAATTTTTTTTCGATATTTCCGTCCGCCATATTGGTTCCGCCATTTTGAATTTTCAAAATCTGATAACATATTTGTAATCAGCGACCTCGAAAACCTCTATATACAAACTTTCTACGAAATATTATGTATTGAATTACATATTTACAGTTATTTTGTGTTAGGGGTGGTTTACCCCCTTAGGGATAATATTTATGAAAACACCGAAAGACGTCAACTAAATTTTGTTATTAAGGATGTTTAAACATTTTTTCCAATTTTTTTTAGTCGGTTTAAACATTTTTATTATAAAATTATGCCAAAAAATATATGTTTTCAACCCCTAAAAAATAGGGGATGCTACCCTTACTCTTCAAATTACCATGAAATACTTGCTCTTTTTGTAAGAAATAACCTCCAATTTGTTTCATTGAAAAATATTAATTTTAAGCCGAGATATTTAAAAAAAACGCTTTTTGGGGGTTAACTTTAGGGGAGGTTTTTACCCCTTAAAAGTGAAAATTAGCCGATAAAAAAAAATACGTGTCTCTTATTTTTTTATGTTCTACAACATATATGAAAATCATCAAAATCGGTGAGTTCGGGTTGGGTACCTTTCCTTGTAAGTGTTCTCTTTTTAGTTTAGAATTCAGTATGTTAGCAGCAACGTGTACGGGTGTTAAGAGCATGCCAGCTCGTTTTTTAAGTTTCTTAAAACAAAGTTCAATTTCGTTATAATTTAACAAACACAAAATAAAATCTTTTAAGTTTTAGGTAAAATGATGGTTTATTTCATAATAGGCTTTACACACTTCACTTATTCTTGAGAAGTCAACAGATTCTAGTATCGTAATCCATGCAACAATAAGATTTAAAAAGTCAATCAATTTCTTTATTTTTATCCAAGTTTCTTCTTCCAATAATACTTCTTTTGTTAACTTATCTAATATTTTTTCAGACTTTGGTGAAACAGCCAACAATTGTAAACTTTGTTTGTTAAGATAAACAGTTTTTAAACGTTTCAGAGAAGAACCCCATCGTGTATTAGCTGGATTTTTCAAACTTACAGGTTTACTTTCATTTGTACTCGAACTTTGGATTTCTTTCAATAAAGGCGTTAAAATTCATGATCTTTTGAATTGATTAACCACAGATACAGCACATTTTAAAATTACGTTTGCAGAGGGTATCTCTAAAATGTCTTTCACTAAAAGGTTCAGAGTATGTGCTGAACAAGTATGGAAAAAATTATTTCATTTTCATATTTGTTCTAAGCGTAACATGAACTGTTTTAAAATTGGAAGCATTATCGGTACAGACCCCCAGAACTTTGTTCTTACCTACTTCATCTATTACTTTACCTATTTGTTCAGCTAGGTAATGAGCATCTTCAGAATTAGACAATGTTTCTATCGTCTTAAAAAAAAAACACTGGCTCTGGGGTATTCAATAAGATAACACCTTCATTTTTCACATTAGTCCATAAATCACACTGCAGTGCCAAACAAAGTGCATTGTTTACTTTTTTATTTACATCCTGTTCAACACTCCGATAAGCATTATCTACCAGTTCACAAGAAAGTTGATTTCGTATTGGAAGTGTAAATGATGGGCACAAAGCATAAAACAGTTCTCGCCAATACTGATTTTTTGTTAAAGATAACGGGGAGCCAGAACAAGCAGAATCTATTAGCTATAGCTTTAGCTAATAGATTCTGTAAATTATACTGAGCATCTTTACTCAGTCAAATTTTTATTAGTTTATCTGCACTTTTTTTATTGATTCTTCAAAAACGGAAGAGCACTGTTTGTCGTTTCTATTATTATCAGTATCATTTTCACTATTTTCTTCATCATCAGAGTATTTTTCTATTCTTTCTTTTACTTAATGTGAATTTTATGGATTCTTTAAGATCAGCTGGTATATTGGAGCATTCAATTAAATGGTTACTCGTTTTTGTGGTGTGATAAGCATAGTGTTTTCCACAAGACTGACATTCATAAACATCAATTTTATGATCACTTGTATCTTGTGATAATTTTTTAAAGTACTGTAAAACTAGTTTTTTGAGAGACATCGTTAATTGTTACTGAAAATTAAGAAAAAAATAGTATATTATGCAACTAGGGGGGAAAATTGGTTTTCTCTAGCGAGGGTGATGTTTTGAGCACGAGTGGGAGACGAGGGCGCCTACACCCTCGCTAGAAAAAGCCAATTTTCCCCCCTAGTTGCACACCGTACGTTTTATGATAAGTGCACGAATAGGCCACTTATCATGCATATGAAAGGAATGGGAAATTCAAGAACTTTTCAAAGTAAAACAAAAGTATATCGAAAATTTGAAAATTTTGATAATTTTTCGTGGTAGAGATGTTGACGATAATATTTCCAGAAATAGGCAAGATTTGTATGGACTGGGTAGATTCCAGTCTCAACATATCGGTAGAAATCCCATCTAAAATGACCTGGAAGAATCCTGGAATATTTCTAGCCAGATCCGATAGAAGTCGTCTGCAAGAGTTGTGGCTACATAACATAACCTTGCTTTTTTATGGTTCTTAATATTTATACGTGCGACCGACTTTTAATTCGCGTGTATACATCATATACATATATTACTGATACACCTATAAATAATATTATAACAAATATAATAAGCCACAATTACAAACAGTAACCAAAAATACCCCTTATTACGCCCCGGGTAATTCATTACCTGGCCAAGCAAACATTAGTTTTTCCGGCATAATGAATAGCTTAGCCCAAGTTCTTGAAGTAAAAATAAATGGTCGAAAATGTCCGTCCCTATAAAAAATGCGAGCTATTTGAAACAGAGTGAAATTGTTCAAAAATGCGTTCAAAACGAAAAACCGAAAATTCTCGTTTTTAACGCATTTTTAAACAATTTCACTCTGTTTCAAATAGCTCGCATTTTTTATAGGGGCGGTCATTTTCGACAATTTTTTTTTAATTCAAGATCTCCGGCCATGCTATTCAGTAATGCCGGAAAAAATAATGTATAACTTTTTCCTCCCAAGGGAGTAGTTTTTTCCCGCTGCTAAGAAAAACTCGATTTTCCATTCATTTTACATGCATGGAAAGTGGTCTTTTTCGTGCACGTATGATGAAAAACAAATTCCTTAGTATACCCTCACTTTTTGATGTAGAAATGTAATTTGAATTACATTATAAAAAATCTTGTACCTTATAGTATAAGATACTGTATGTATAGACATATTTTAGCATACAGCTAAACTAAATTACAGCAAAATATAAATAAACAAAAAATGAAATAGACGTTGGTGAACGTATAAATTTGCGATTTTTTTAAGTGCACGTGCCAAATGAGACGTCACGTCACAACTTTATGATGTCATGTCATAATTTTATGGCCGTCATGACGTTAAATTTGTGACGGGTCAGAGTCACACTTCCAACACTAGGTCGCTCTGTCCTCCTCCGACACATTGATTCTAACCTTCCCTACAGGTGGCGCGCGATATTTGAATCCAAATGAATGTCCCTACGTTTCGATCAGAGCCCTATATAAGAAGCGAAACTAGACATTTATCTCGAAAATAACGCAAAAAATCTTATCAATACGCTCAAATTTATTTACTGAAATATGTATGCAGAGCATAATATACGTATATACTGCGGTAAAAAAATAGTATTTTCAACATTTATAATAAAAATTTCTTTCAGATTAAATTTATAAAACTTACAATTAAAATTATAAGTCGTATTAGACAAAAAATGAAAAATACGCAATTTTACGAAAAAATGGTAAACATTTTGTTTTAGTATTTTGCTTATAACTTTGCGGGAAATTTTTTTTTTTATAACTGGGTTTCAGGAAGGTGTTCTACGGAAAATTTCCTGTCAAAATAAGCAATAAAAAATCGAAGTTTTTTCGAAGTTTAAAGGTGTTGTGTCCCGTTAAATAGTCATTGTTCGTTGTATGCATTTTTCCATTTTTTACAAAATCTTAAAATTTTATACCTAAAAAAACTGAAGCCAACTAAAGGAAACTCTAGCAAACTAAACAAAACTAAAGTAAACAAAAGATTACTATTGTCTGTGTTTAATGCCAGCATTTTTCTGCTGTCATCTGCATTCATGAATGTTTTCTTCGGTTGTTTTTTTTTCTTTTTCGTGAGGGATTCAAGATATTGTTATGATTTAATATAAAAGTAAATATTGTATTATGTATTATATTTAGTACAGAATATAAATTTTATGATTGTTATAATCTTACAATTTACATTGTATTATAAATTTTAATCAAAAAATTTTGAATAATATTAATAATAACTAGCAATAATCACCTTGATCGCTACCGCTCGCTTGGTTGTATTTCAATGGAACTTTTTTTTAACATGTAGATTATAAATAAGTACATTTAAAATAAATTTTTTAGGATTTAAATTTTCAATTATATAAAAGTTAACATTTTTAAAAGATAAAGTTTTGATACCAAGAATTAATTTATCACCTTCTAAATGAGAAATACCATTTAATATGTGACGAAAACAATTTCCTTTAAGATTAGGTTTCGCAATGACAATAAATACATCACAAGGACAATCATATAATAATGTTGGTATTTACTTGCCATCACCAGTTTTTAGTCATGGTCAATTATACGTTGCTCTTTCAAGGGTTAGGCACAGACAAAATCTAAAAATGTCACTACTTAACAATGCTATAATAAAAGGACTAAATACAAAAAATAAAATTTTTACTAAAAATATAGTATACAAAGAAATTTTGTAATTAGTTAGAATTATTATATCTCATACTCAGCAGCAGCATATTAGAATATGTAGCGCTGGTATCTATAATGATATTTTATCAAAACCGGCAGCAGCATCTATTAAATACAGCGCTGGAATCCATAACAAAATAATATAATAATCGGCAGCAGCATCTATTAAATGCAGTGCTGGAATGCATAACACAATAATATAATAATCAGCAGCAGCATATGTAGCGCTGGAATACATAAATGTCGTTTAAAATTGCTTGACGAAGAGACGATGGAATCACTACTCGATGTTCAAAAATCAAGCAATTTGAAGATAGACTATAAGAAGACTCAGGCGCTTTGTATCCATGACGAGATAAATCTTGACCAGCTTTGAGTAGTTGAACAATTTTACCTAGGTTAGAATCTTTACGAGTTTCCTTCGCAATCTGCTCTGCTCGTACAGAAAACTGATTGATCTGATTGATAATAAATGTGTCAAAAGAATCAAGTTCTGTAATTTATTCAATAGTGTCAACCGTTGAAGGAAGTGGAGCACGTAAACAATAATCTGCATTTGCATTAGCTTTAGTTGGCTTGAACTTAATATCGTAGTTGAAATGAGCTAAGTAATCAGCATAATTAACCATTCGACTAATACAAAGAATAGGAAGTGATTTTTCAGGATGAAAAATCTGTATCAATGGCTTGTGATCTGCAAACAGCGTAAAATGACAAGCGTATAAATAATTGGAAAATTTTTAACAGGCCCATACAATAGCTAAAGCTTCCTTGTCGATTTGAGGATAGCGTTGTTCAGTAGCAGTTAATGTATGGCTCGCATAAGCAATTGGCCTTTCGATTCCGTTGCTAAGTTTATGTGATAAAACAGCTCCGAGTCCTACTTTGCTTGCATCAGTGGCGAGTATGAGAGGTAAGGATGGGTCGTGTGGCATCAAAACTTGAGGAGAAATGAGAATATTTTTAAGCTCTTCGTATGCTTTATAAGCAGTTGGCGACCATTGAAAAGATGATTTAAGAAGCATGTCCCGAAGTGGTCGAGCTTTTATAGCTAAGTCAGGAATGAATGAATTGTAGTACGTAGCTTTACCAATAAACAATTCTAATTCTTGAGGTGTAGACGATTTAGGTGCATCGCGAATTGCCTTGGGGTGAGAATCAGATTTATGAATGCCTTGTGTATCCAGTTTATGACCCGAAAATTCTACAGAATTTGTAGAGAAAACACATTTACCACGATTAAGACGAACACCATTTTCAAGAAGACGGATCAAACACGTTTCCAGAATAATCAACAATTCTTCGAAACTTTCAGCACATACAACGATGTCGTCGAAAAAATTTTCAATTTTCTGCGCTGTAAACAGCTCGTGTAGGACGAACCAACCCATGTGTAGGAGTATTGAGGGTTACAGCACTCGTCGTCAGCAGGAAGATGAGTGTAAGCATCTGTAATATCAAGCTGTGCGTAAATTTTGGCTCCTTTTACTTTGTTGAAAATGTCACTAGTTTTTGGAATAGGACATTCATATATTATTATACGTGGATTCAACGTAGGTTTATAATTTCCAGTTATACGAATATCACCATTTTTTTTAATAACGACGCGTGTAGGCGAAGCCCACTCGGAAAAATCAACTTTTTTGTAAAATCCAGACGCAAGTTTAGCGTCAACTGCCTTAGAATATTTGTCGCGTAACGTATATGCTATATTTTGAGCACGAGCAAAAACAGGAGAAGTTCCAGGTTTAAAATGTACCTTAACTGAAGGTCCGGTAAGCTTTCCAGCTGTTTCACTGAAAATTTCAGCGTACCTTGTCAAAAGTTGATCCAGCTGTGCTTGTTGATCACGAGTTAATGAAGATGGAAGAGTAGAAAGGGCATTAACCTTGATTGGAGAAAAGAGTTCGGTCCAATCAATTTCATGACTGAATTGTGCGATCCATTCACGACCAAATAAGGAATCGTAAGAGCCTTGAATAACGTAGACCGGAAGTTGACGAGATGTAGAACCAAATGAGACATTAACAGAGCAAGTCCCGATGCAGTTGAGGCGATGTTGTGAGAAACTCATAAATTTCTTAGAAGTTGGCTGTAATTGAAAATTAGGTTTGAGGTTACGAAGTGTATCGCTAACAATGAAACCATATGGTGCACCAGAATCTAATTCCATATTTAATTTGTGGCCTTCAATGAGCACTAGAAGTATTGTGCAGGCTCTTCAGAATTTTGTATTTGAGAAGTAGAAAGTGAAGATGAAGCTCTGCAAACTTTCGCTATGTGCCCACGTTTTTTGCACTTATGACACTCAGAAGTACGAAATGGACACTCACTACGTTTGTGACGTTCTCCGCATCTATAACAAGCGTACTGACCTTGTTGTTCACCATGATCTTGCTTCCGAGAAGCACCGCGCGACGTATGTGAAGCATTCCGTTTATGCTTGAAATGCGTCGTTGAATAAGATAGTGCATGTATCTTATTAGAAGTAGAGGTAACCTCATCCGCTGTTTGACGAGTTAACTCCAATGTATGTGCTATTTCGTAAGCGTCTTTGAATGTAGTAGGTTTCTTGGCGATTATTTCGTCGCGCATATCACGATCGGTGAGACCATGTAGGAGCTGTTTAATCAGCACCCTGTCGAGAAATGTGTCGTATTCGCAGAACGTAGCCCCTTGTTTTAATCGTAGTGAGAAATTAGCAGTGGATTCATTCGGTAGCTGTACAATTTGTCGGAACTTAACACTTTCTGCATATTTATTTTTCTTGGCGTCGAAATGTGCAATTAAAACAGTGCGAATTTGTTGATACGTACGATTTTTTGGTGTATCAGGAGCAACAAGAATTTTTAGAGTATTATTAAGTTCTGAGCTCATATATACTCGAGCTAAATCACCGTATTCTTCTTCCGAAATTTTACTTAGTTGTAATGCCCACTCGAATCTCTTGAAATAATCGTTGACTGTCGTTCCGTCGGATGAACGATATTCTTGATACTTGAACGGAGGAGCTTTGGGTTGAACTTGAGAAGTAGATTCAGGCTGGCTTGTAATAGGAGTGGTAACTTGTGGAATAGCAATCCTCAGAGCATCCGCCAACGCCTTAGTCACAGCAGCAATCAATGCAGTAGAAGGTTTCTCTACGTTCGACATGTTTATGTTGACGTTGATTTGTATTGAAAATATCCACTTTTCACTATTTCTCTCTGCGTGATATTGAAGTAGAATATAGAAAATCAACTAATCGGCGTATTTCCGAAACCAATTCTGATACCAAAATATTGTATATGTATAGAGTAAACTTAGAGAAAGTGCAAGGATGTTTACTCAGAGATAGGTTTATTTTGAATGACAGTTATTATTTACAATCAATAATATGAAGTTGCATGAAAAACAATGGAACTTAAAAAGAACGTTAATTGAAACATACTACAATAAGTATGGCGCTATCATATATAACAATATCATGCGAATACTGCCAATGAAATATAAGAAAAAATATGACTCTCTAAAGAATTCCTTACCAGCACAGCCACGCCGTGAGAGTCAGTCAACGGAAGAACGTTGGCTAACGCTGGAAGGGAAAACTACGAAAGCGTTGGAATCAATTTGCAAGTAATAGCTTATAGAATTTTTCTAATATTTATAGATAGTATATATCTGATATGCAGTCTACGCATGCGCAACTTTGTATATAAATAGCCAGAGCAGTGCTTTTTATAGCTCAGTCTGTTTTTGCCCTTTGAAGCGGAAAGATCGATAAATCATGAAAATATTTTAAAAATATTATTTTAATATTTTTCTAATTCACTTTTTATTTCGAAGGATGATAAGCGTGATTGGTAAACTATAGAAGACTAAGCATTATCTAGTCACTTTAGACTACATCGATTTCCAAATTGCATCGATGTTTGTATATACAGTCTACGCATGCGCAACTTTGTATATAAATAGTCAAGACAGTGCTTTTATAGCTCAGTCTGTTTTTGCCCTTCGAAGCGAAGAGGTCGATAAATCATGAAAATATTTTTAAAATATCGTTTCAATTAATATATAATTGGTACATAAGCAAGCGCACTGTAAAAGAAGTTCAAATGAGATACGAATTATAAATAGGTCACTCCAATTCTTATAAATTAAGAAATATAGATAGTGTGACCCTGAAAGACCGAAGAACTAGAGAACCGAAGAACCGGAGAACCGCAGAAAAAGTGTTCATGCTTAATATAATGTATAATATATGACGGGCGATATTAGCACGTCATAAGCTCAGCATGCCGCGAGAAGAAAGACTTGTACTAAATCCACACTGTTACAGGTACCAGCGCTGGCAAGGCGGGGAGAGCCGCTGGACGACACGAGAGAGGCGGAGAGAGGGGGAGAGAGAGAGAAAATTCGGCGACACGCGACTGAGACGCGTGCCGCCAGATACGATCCGACCTTTGAACTAACTCCTCGCGAGACGCTCAGTACTTTCGGGAGATAGCTGCTAAGAGAGTGAAAGTCGAAGTGTGTGAGTGTGCGTGCGTATACGACGTTGCGCCTCGCTACCGCATCTAGAACTGCACCGACGGGGTTCCGACTGCTGACAGCGAACATTAGGGCGATACCGGCTAACTATAAGTGCCAGCTCTCTCTCTCTCTCTCACGCTACACTCGCCAGGGCTCTCCTTATCCTCCCTCGTACCTGCGACCTCGCTTGCTCGCATGCAAGCCCTGTATATAGCTTATCAATAAACGATGTGACTGTCCCTCAACAATCTCGGTAGTCGTTATTTTGCGTGTTCCTACGCGTACACTTGTATCTCGCTCCATCACCGACCCAGCCGCCTCCGCGGGCTTGCGTCTCGTATATGTACGAGATCGCAGCGTAACTGGCCTGGCCGGAACCTATTCAGCACTCGGTGCTATCCCGACGACTCTCTTTCTCGAGAGTAACGAGGTCTACGGACCTTGATTATAGCGGAGCTGGAAACTGAACAACTGCACCCAGCACACCGTTATAAATATAATATAATATTACTAGCTAAAAACTTACTCGCTAACGCTTGCTCGTTATCTTTAAACATTGATCCAACTTTCAAATATATATAATCCACAAATTTATAATAATAGAAATATGAAACAAAACTATAATAAAATAAAATCTATATAATATTAAATTTCTTTATTGTGGAAAACGATGTTTCCTGTATACATCCCTATATTGTGTGAAAATATTCAACGAAAATCAATTTTCCAACATCGATTGTAATCTTTGCATATAAACGCCTAGAATCATCTCTAAAGTAGCATACGTACGTACTTACGTACGTATAAACATACTTATCTCTTATTTAAAACAGAAAAATATCATTTTGTTATACACCAATAGTACAACTTTAGCTGTACAAAAATGCTAAATGAAAATTTCCGCATGTGGTCAATATCAGAGGATGTTGAGGATAATCATGATAAGGACTATTTAAACAATAGTATATCTATACTTTTTTTTGTACATTTGAGTCATTCTGGCACCTAGACATCGTCTACAAGGAGTTACAATTTTTTTCGCTACATTTGATTAACATACGATGCTCCTTCTTGTAGACAATGTCGCGTTGACCTGGGGGGTCATTCTGACACCCGGACATTGTCTACAGGAAGTCAGAAGAGTATTTTTCGGTATATTTCATGTTTGAGTGATGTTTTTCCTTGTAGACGATGTCGCGTTGACCTGGGGGTCATTCTGACACCCGGACATCGTCTACAAAAAGTTACAATTTTTTTTCGCTACATTTGATTAACATACGATGCTCCTTCTTGTAGGCGATTTTGCGTCGACCTGGGGGTCATCCTGACACCAAGACATCGTCTACATATAGGGTGTCCGTTATTTCCCGACTTTTAAATTATTAGAATCTCGGTAGTTATCTCGGTTCTAGGACCCTAAAAACGAGCTTTTACCAAGTTTCAGTCCGACTCGTTGCAAATTCGCGTGCCGCACGACACTTCATTTTTCCCATGTTATTTAAATGGGGAAGGGCATTTTTCTTGGTATTTTTGGGATTACAAAATACTAATTCAGACAATCCGTTTAATAAATGTTAAATACCATTCTACAGTGCTATATTTACATGTAGAAACAGTTATTTAGCCCATTTGTAAAGTTATTTAATTGTATTTAATCTATTTGTACTCTGAAAAATCGGCCTTTTGCTATTTTTTGGGTATTTTCAAACATATATCCATTAGGACATTTTTGGCGATTCAAGGGCATATTAATATCTTTTTTTTTTGCTTTTAAAAGAGATCTACTATCGCTTTTGAATCATTAAAATTCGTTAAATTCAGCCCGAAATAGACGCATTTGATTTTTTTTTAATTTGGCTAATTTTTCGAAATTTCATGTTTTGAGCAAATGTGTATTAACTTTAATGTTTTATTGTATTCACAATGTACTAGGAGGTCTACTAGGGACATGAAAAATTGTCTTAGAACCTTTTATTTAAGTGACTACATACTTTTTATTTTTACTTAGACTACCAAAAGTTAGATTCGCTTAAAAATTGCAAACAATTAGGGTAGATTTTTATAAAAATAAGCTAATAAAAAAGCATAAAAATTCAGCATTTTTGAACGTTAAACTTTTACTTTTATCGACTTTTAATAATGCAATTTGTTTTTAATAACGCATAATTTAATGCAACTTCACGGGGCCTTATTCAATAAGGTGTATCGCACACGATATAGCGATTTATCGTGTTAAAGAAGCTTTCTGATTGGTCAAAATAGTATATATCGTCTTCGATAACGTTATTGAATAAAGCCGTAGGTGCTAGTCACACTTGCGGCTATATGTCAGTCTTAAAACATAACAATACTATAATAGTGGTATGTTTCGTATTAACTACTGTACTTTAACCAGAACCAAAGTTTCTTTTTTCCTGAATTCATCATAAATTGTTTCTGATTATAAGAGGGATAAACATCTACATACATACATACATAGATTCCAGTTGTGAAAAAGTAAATATTTTGTAATAAAATTGTAAAAAATTGAAACAGTATAAATGTGATATGTAATGTCTAAGGTATAGTATCTTATATTTACATTTTGGTTTGAAATGTTGTTATTATACCTATAAATTTTCTTTTTTTGTAGTTTCAAAAGTTAATATAAGTTTTTTATAGAATATTTTCTTAAAATTTTTATTATCAAAATGTCATCAAATCAGGATCAGAAATTATATTTGATTTGTAATATAACACCTCAGATGAAAGGGAAAAAATCACCATCAAACGAACAAGTTTTGAAACTACTTTTTTTATAAAACTCGTCAATTAAATATGCCTTTGGAAAATAGTATGACTGACGTTTTGAAAGAAGTACAGTGTATTTGGGATAAAGCACAGATTCCAGTACAATGTTATTCTACTATATTTAAAAAATTAGATAGTTTATACAATGATTACCGATATTTGCAAAGAAGCAAAAGCCGAAACACATCAAGCGAACGTGAAGATGATTTTAAAAACAAATAAAAAAATCTTTTCGATGTTGCTCATAAAAATGTTATGGACACATTCACCGATGGAAGGAAAGCTTTTTTGTTAAGTCAGCGATCAGTTCACAAGTTTGGTTTTGTAGAACTTTTAGAACCACAGAAGAATCGTACAATATCAGGTAACATTTGTAATCAGTTTTGAATAGGAAAAATAAAATTGCCTCGCTTGTGTTGAAAATGTACGCACAGTATATCCTTGTCAAGAAAATACGTATTTTTATGCAAATTTTCTATGTAATTTTATTATGTTATATAAAAATATGTACTAATAAAAAATATTTATACATTATTTCTATTGATAAATTTTTTTTACTCTATTTATTTTGTCAAGTTTTGATATATTTTGTATATAGTTTTGATATTCTTGTAATGCTTAAATACTCTTGAATAATAATTTATGTAATAAAAAAATATGTATTCATAATAGCAATTTATATAATTAAAAAATACTTATTCATATTTTTTAAATTATATTACCTAGATACTCTTGAATAATAGCAATTTCTAGAATTAAAAAAATATATATAGGGGAGGGTGGGAGACAAAGTTTAATACTTTTCTATTTCGGTTTCTAGTTTCAGTGGTTACATGAAAATTAAAAATTAATTCTACAATTTTTAAGAACTCGTAGAAGTAGTGGTCCTGCGTTTTTTTATTTTTTTTTTTTTGTAATTTCATTGCGTAATTTTAAACGCGTGTATGTGTGTATGTATATATATATATATATATATATATATATATATATATATATATATATATATATATATATTATATATATATATATATATATATATATATATATATATATATATATATATATATATATACACACACACACACACACTGCTTAGCAAATGCTGAACGTTTCTACCAGGGATGATGAATCTTATTTTAAATTATCGACTTCGCATTTCCAGAAATATGTTATATCAATTATTAATTCTTTATAAATATTAGAGGAATTATTAAAAAATTTCGTTTCCTATAAAACTGAAAAATATATATCTTGTATTTTTTCAACAGCCTTTAAACTATCAATCTATAGAATGCAATTCTACACGAGAAATTTTATTATTTAACTTATCGATTTTTTATTTATTTTAGTTAATTTTTATTTTTCAGACCATTTAAGTCATGGAAGCGGAATCGAGTTACAATCTGGAGAAATAGCTGCCAACCATAAAAACTATGATCTCGCCCATTCATCTGGTAATTTATTTAACTATTTATTAGTGCGTTATGATATAATTAAAATGCATTTAAACCGAAAAAGGGTAAAATTGATATTTTACGAAAAATAATTGAAAATGTTGTATTGTCATTTTACTAATAACTTAGCAAAGAAAAACTTTTTTGGTAAAATTGTCTTCAGGGTGGTATTCTTTAAAAAATTTGCTTTAATAATAAGGGCGGTCGGAGGTAAAAACACTGTTTTTCAATGATTGTTTTCTTTTTAAAAAAACCTTTTAATGAAAAACGGGCTTTATTTTTTTTAATACTGGAATTACAAAATGCAAAAGGAGGGCGGATCTCCGACAGCCCTATATTAAAAATAATATCATTATTTGTATTAGATAAAAGATGAAAGACACAATTAAAAAGAAGTATAATGGTGGGTTCGGTATTGGGATTATAATTCTGCAATAATTTTTTATAGCGGTTTCTGGGAGCATGTTTGATGGAAAATTTACTGAGAAAATAGGCAATATAAAATATTGGTTATTTCCACATTGAAAAGTGCTTCATTCCCTTAATTTACAATAAAATATTTAAGCAAGGCAATCCAAAATATAAGGTGGCTAGGTTTATCTATAATGATTTCTAAATCTTTCTCTATAAATTTTATTATTATGTATCATTAATATTAAAATGTTTTACTTTTCAGGTAAAACAAAAACTCTAACGAAAAAGAGCGCTAGTGATTTACAGTCTAGCGAAGAAGAAACTTATTGTGCATCAGGTTCTGTTTTTGAAGAGACTCAACGATATGAAAAAAATATATATTTGAGGTACAGTCAATGTTATGACAGATGAAGTAGTAGCTGCTCTAGACAGTTGAAAGATTTCTTACAGAAAATCAGTGCACATAATTTCAGCTGTAGCTGAAGCTTTAGATTATGACACAAGTGCCTTAATATTGAACAAAAGCTCATATCATAAATCGCGAAAGATAATTCGCGAAAAGTGTGCAAAAAACATTAAACTACTATTTGGGAAAAATGAACTAAATGCTGGAGTTGTGCACTGGGATGTATACCAGGCTCTATAAATTGCAAACGTATTGATCGAGTGCCCATTATTGTTAGTGATGATGAAATTGAAAAAATTCTTGATGTACCTGCCTTAGAAAGCGGAACAAAATAAAGTGCAAGCGGATGCTATTTATAAAGCGTTATTTGATTGGGGTCTTACAACTTCGATTCAGGCATTATGCTGCGATACAACAGCTTCGAACTTGGGTTCTTCAAATGGAGCTGCAGTCATATTGGAACAGTTACTACAAACAGACTTGTTGTATTTACCATGTCGTCATCATATCTTCGAAATTGTATTAGCTGACTGTTTTGACAAAAATTTGTATAATCAAATCATTATTACAAATAAATTTGTATATAATTCTTCTAGTATTATTCTGTAATTTTATTTTTACCTACATCGAGAACCCAATTTTCAAATTTATGATCTTTATTCTGTAATCTCAAATTTTTATGTAATGATAATTTCATGAAAGATAACCATAATTTACTTCTTTTTACGCATAATTCCAGGATTTTTGTACGATTGCCATGGCGTACTATAGGAAGTGTTCGTCTAAAATCACCAGACGAAACGATGATTTTTCCTCCAAAAGGATTGTAATTAATGCACAAATCTTGTAAAAATGTATTTATTGCTTCATAAGCATGTCTAGATACCATCGATATTTCATCCCATATTAAAATTCATTTTTTCAAAACATTCCATATTTTGAATTAGGACAAATATTACATATTGTTTGTTCGTTAATGTTTAAAGGTTATTTAACTGTTTATGAAATACTATATAAATGTTTCATAAAAATGTTCATGGTTTTAATAATAAACGCTAAGAAAACATTTCTTATATCAACATTCATAAACGTATAAACATTTACATAATAATATAATACTATAATATTATAAATATTTGTATATATAGTATTATATAAAAAAAAAAAATTTTTTTCTTTAACCCACGGTAAATGTGTTCCAAAAACAGTTTCCAATGCACCCGAATTTTTTTTAATTTTTAAATTACTTTTTACCGAAATGGTAGGGAGCCAAAGATGTCAATTTTGGCAATTTTCGGGTTTTTGGCACAAATTAATTAATTTATAGCTCCTCGGGGAAGCATTTTTCGCTATAGACATAAATATACTTTTTTGTAAAATTTTCTGACCTTTTTAATTAAAATACCCTATATATATATATATATATATATATATATATATATATATATATATATATATATATATATATACAGGGTGGGCCATTTTAATCAAGCCAGTCTAATAACTCCTAAATTAAGCCATGAACAGAAAAATTGTTCAGATGAAAGTTGTCCAGGATCAAGGGGGACATCTTTTTGTGCAATTAGTTTTGACTTTGAACTCAAATTTCAAGGTCATTTGAAGGTCAACTTTTTTTTTAAAATAGGAACCCCTATTTTTGATAGCAGATTCGGAAAGAACAGGTAATTTTACGTCCGAAACGTCCGAAAGTCAACATCCTCTAAAAGCTCTGGCAGTCGATCTCTGAGCAATGCCAAATAGCTATTCTGGTTAACATTTTGACCGAAAAAATATGGCCCAATCAGGTAACCATTAATGATCCCACACCACACCATTAAACTCCATCGGTTTTGATGGTCAATAGCCCTGTACCAGTAGGGATTTACAGGTGACCAGTAGTGACTATTGTACCTATTTAATTGACCATCACTGCGAAATATAGCCTCGTCAGAAAAGATAACAAATCTGAAAAAATCTGGATCATTTTGTAAAACTCCTAAAGCCCACTGGCAAAAGTTAATACGCATTAGAAAATGGCGTGGCCTCAGCTCATGAACTAATCTTATGTGGTAATCGTGATAGTGGAGATTATTGAGAATTCTCAATGCTGTTCTTCGTGGTATACCGATTTCTCTTTCAATTTGTCGACTACTAATTTGTGGATTGAGATGAAAAGCTGCTAAGGCGGCTATAACATTAGGATCATTTTCGTTGTATTCGTGGTGTCTGCGTTGACGACGAAGATGACCATCACGAGCTCTTCGAAGTAATCTGAGTAATGTGTCGTGAGTAGGACGCCTTCTTAGAGGAAAGCGTTCAGCGTAGAGTTGCATCGCGGCTCTGGCATTTTTTTGGGTTTCGCCTAAGATCATTATCATATCAATAATTTCATTGGATTGATAATCGCCCATGTTGAAAATTTTGTTTATAATAAGAAAAACTATTTTATTTACATTCACTCTTTATTGAAATTGAAACTAAACCAAAATAAGAAAGTGACAACAAAAAAGGAAGAATTTTCAAACTGTATAGTTTTTAAATCAAATTTGTAACTTCTTATTTTCTTACGTTAAGACATTGTGCATTAAATTGAAGACAGCGTGAGAACAATCGTTACAATTCATATTAGATTAAAGAAATTCAACTTAAAAAAAACATCTAAACTGGAAATGATGTACTTTGGCAAATACAATTATTAAAAATTTTTTTTAATATTACAAAAGCAAAATGCTGTTTAATATTTTATCTTAAATAATGTATTTTTTAACATCCTACCTTTATTGTTTAACCATTTTTTACGCTTTTGAAACGTTAAACTTTTACTTGACTCTGCTTCGACCGTGAATGAATTGACAACATTGATTTTTAACGTTCCATTTCCCACTCCCATTAAGAACTCAGATATTTAAAATTATCATGTTTACTTCAAAATTTACTTTTGACCACTAACAATTTGTTAACGAATGTTAAACAAGCACCCCAGTGAGAGGCAAGGGGACTCACGTTAAAAAAGCACCCCAAAGGGAACATAATCCTAATACGTCCACGTCGTTGTTCCTGGGTAGCGCTGAAATTAGGGAATTATTTTGTTTTCAAGGTAAATATTTTCATGGTCATTGTCACATTGGGTTTGAATATTCATCATAAAAGTACATTAACTACGATTATTCTATCAGAAAATGCGATTAAATAGCAATTACAGTATTTCTTAACATTTGACCTTGAAATGACCTTGTGAAGGTCGTGAAAAAATTTTGAAATATCGTTTTTGACGTAAAATTTCCTGTTCTTTCCGAATCTGCTATCAAAAATAGGGGTTACTATTTAAAAAAAAAATTTGACCTTCAAATGACCTTGAAATTTGAGTTCAAGGTTAAAACTAATTGCACAAAAAGATGTGCCCCTTGATCCTGGACAACTTTCATCTGAACAATTTTTCTGTTCATGGCTTAATTTAGGAGTTATTAGACTGGTTTGATTAAAATGGCCCACCCTGTATATATATATATATATATATATATATATATATATATGGGACGTTCCACGTCAAACGTAACAAAGCTCTGCCCAAAATTCCTTTTGATCTAAAAATTTTTTAAAATATGGACAATTTAGTTTTTTTTATGTACTTTCAATTAGTGGTCGGCGTTTTTTAAAATTTTGTTCCCAGACGGAGCTACGCGTTCCCTAACCTTAAAAAATTACTACTTTACGAAATGATCAAGCTGTCAGAAATTACAGGGACTCAGAAAAATTCTAAGCAACGACTATTTTCATGTATTTTGAGCTGCTGAACAAGAATCCAATGGTATTTTTACCGATACCTCAAGCGTTCGTCCCTAACATCAAGAAAGACACCCCAAAATTGCTTTTTCACGCAGTTGAGAGGTTTATCCTGTGATCGACGGGGGGAAAATTATTGACAGAGAGTATTTTTATGTATTTTGTGCTGCTGAACACGAAACGGGCCGTCTTTTTTACCGATACCTTAAGCGCTCGTCCCTAACCTCAAAAAACCATCCAAAATGTCTTTTTTATGCGGTTAAGAAATTTACATCTAGAGGAAAATCATTAACGATTTTTATGAATTTTGGTCCACTGAATTTGATCACGAAGCTAAATTTTATTTTTTTACTTTTTAAGCTCTCTGCGTTTTACAGGGTTGAGACTGTCTTTATTACAAAGCCCGCATTACTTTATTGTTTTTTTATTGTTTTAAGTTTTTTAATTATTACTTTTATTTTTGTATATTTGTATTATTTTGTTGAACATATTTTAAATTCAATTATTAATATTGTACTATTGATAATGGACTTGGTGCATTAGAGTATCTAAACACAGTAATTTTTTTTGTCGGGAGAAACTAAAAACGCATGTCCTTCTGAAATTTTTGTAACAGACGGTTCAGCCGAGAATCTTTTCTTTAGTGATCTTGAAGTTTTTTCGTTTTCTTTTTTGGAATCTTTTTTGGAATAGTGAAAGAATGTTCTTGTTTGGAACTTTTGTCTCGCCCAGTCATAAAGTTGTTTTGAATTTAAAATCGCTTCCGTAGCTTTGGCCTGCAAGCTGGTACGAGTAGCTTATCTTTTTAACACGACTCCTACTCCGTTACATGAACCCTTTCAATGAGCAGTCGCATGGAAATGACAATCCGCCATTATTTGGAAATCTGACTCATGATTAACTAAGTTCATCGTTTGATATCTATTTTTATAGTGCTGCTTTGCACCATCTGTGACGTATATAATCTTATTCATTCTTGGGAATCTTTTCTTAATTTCAGAAATAATCTTTTCTTGTAAAATATAAACTGCGGCCGTATCATGAGTAGTATATTCAGAAAGTGCTATAAAACTACAATACATTGTTTCATTATCTTCTCTGTAATATAGTACTGCAACATTTATTGTACACTGATCATTATTAAAATGAAATTGCTGAGCAGCATCCTGAACATCGTAAGCAACATTTTCAGAATAATCCATCTCCAGAAGTCCTTCGTTCTCTTGTAAATTGTTCTTCTAATCTTTTATTTATTTAGATTGATTTTTTGCGATGAAATGATATGGTATAAGTTTTTTTAAACTCAAAGACAATTCAGACTTAAAATCACCCACCGAAAGACATTCACTTTTTAAAGTACATTTATTTGTTGACTGCCAGACACTAAAAATTAATTCTTCAATCTTATTTTTGTATAATACAGAAGATACATGTTCTTCAAATCTTAAAAAATTACCACATTTTTGACAACTTCCTAAAAAACAAGCAGGATTCTGATTTCTGCATAAGATAAACGAAAAGCAATCGATATAACCATTTATTGGATCAGCAGATCCCTTCGTGAGAATCATCAATTTGGATGCTTCAAGCATGGCCTTGAAATTTTGGTGTATTATACATACACACGCTATGCGTGCCTTTTTCACCAGCCAAAACACGCCAAAACACACCATTTTGGACGTAGTTCGGCGAATTTACTAAAGCTGATAGGAAATTGTGGACATTCTTCTTTAAAAGTTCGATACAATACTTTAATATCACATAGTAGCAATATTTTTGGAATATACTGAGTTTCACCATTTTCGTTAATTTTAACTACATCTTTCTTATTCGGCATAACTCGACTGTTAATATCAGATTCATAAAATTTGTTTACCTCTTTAATTGTAATTTCAGGTAAACTTTTCCCTTTTTTCGGATCAGGAATCGCTAGATACTGAATTCATCTTTCAAATCTCTCGCCTTTTTTTGCAATTCTTAAAGAGACATTAAACTCTGATTCAATATCGCGTAATGTCCAGCATTCAGGTGCTATTGTCAAAATAGAAACTATCAATGGATCATTTGGAGGTAAAGAAGATAACTTACTTTTCAGACCATCCAACATTTGTTCTGGTTGAGCTTCTCTCGACAGACGAATTCTCTTATTTTGTGCGGTCTTTCATTTTCTTCCGCACTCGGCTCATTTAGAGAGTTATTCGATAAATTAAAATTTACAGAAGAGTACGACTTTTTAAAAGATGAACAAATCATAGCTGTTTCATGTATATCTGAATAATCTAACAAAAATTTTTTTGATACTTTGCGAAGACCTATACCTCTATGTACATTAATATTAAATGGATTAATACATCTGTCAACATGAACTGTTGGAAAATAATGCTTTGCAGTAGACTCAGACATTATAAATATTTTAGATGCTTCAATTAATCATGGACAAGTATACAAAAGCTATATCAGCTTAAAAGTTAATCGTGTCTTCTTCAAACTAATTTTTCTGTCATTAAAAATACCATGTGGAAAGTAACAGCTAATAAATTTTGTAGAATTTGAAACAAAACTAAACTATAGAGAAATATTCTGGACTACAACAGTATACAAAATAATATTATTTTAAATATACTTGAAATCAAAATTTAATAAATGAGAATAATAATCTAAACTTTGATTCAAATATTTTAAAAGAATTCTAGGTAAAACAACGTGTGATACAATTTTTACTAAAACTTTACCGTCAGAAAATATATCAAAGACACGAGTAGCGTCTGCAACGTTTACACAGTAATAGCAAGTACCACTCAATTAATATCATTAAAAAATTATAAACTCAGAATAATTTTTAAAGTTTAGAATCTTTGTTGGTTGTATTGGACAGCAGATGAAGCTGTTTCGATGAGAAGGTTTTGTAACTTATATTTCCAAATAAACATACATAGCAACGAAGTATCAAAATATTATCATAGTTCGATAAAACGCGTTTTATGCGAAACATATTTTAAATATAATAGTTAAGCAATTTCTACAATAGGTAACATAATTTAGAAATATTTTTATATTTTTTATTATAAAAATTCTGATTAGAGAAATATGTTTACCGCAAGCGAAGCGAGACCGAACGTGCAGGTGCTATGAAATTATCTTTTAACTTGTATTCGTTTTTTTAACAAAAATGATAATGCTATTTATCTCTTGAAAAAAAATTAAGTTAAGTAAACTAACTTTACTATATGTCATAATATTTAAAATTAAAACATAATTAAATATTTTGATATTTTTTACAATAAAAATTCTCATTAGCAAGTATCAAAATATTACCAAATTTTGACAGTATTAAGTATACTGCAAACATAATATCTTATTGGCAATAATAATGATAAAATAAATAATAAATATGTTTATTGAATGTTTTAATGTAGCCCTAATATCAAACGGTTCTAAAAACATTTTCAAAACT
Source organism: Nasonia vitripennis (assembly GCF_009193385.2). Lineage (NCBI taxonomy): Eukaryota > Metazoa > Arthropoda > Insecta > Hymenoptera > Pteromalidae > Nasonia > Nasonia vitripennis. The sequence continues at coordinate 744,232 of NW_022279614.1, read as the reverse complement.
TTTAATACCACACTTTGAAACGCTGGAATGAAAGTTTAAGAAATATTGGAAAAAACGTTAAATAAACGATCGAATGTCCACACTTTTTGGATTTTATTAATTTGATAAAACGTTTATTTAATGTTATAAAGTTGTACACTGTAAATTGTTATAAAATTCTAATAAAAATAGTTAATCACTATAAAAGATTGTTTGTATTTATCCCACACAGCATGAAAGATTTCAATGAAATATTTCAGTAAAATATATCCACGGAATATTTCTGAAACCTTCCAGTAATATTCCATAGAAGAGCTATCAACCGACTCAATGGAAATATTTCAGAAATATTCCATAAATATTTTGTTGGAATCTATGAAATTCCTTTTTAAATATTTCAATATGTTCTTTAGGAAATCTTACATAAATATTTCATAAAATATTGCTCAGAATTATTTACTTAATAATACACTGAAATATTTTGCGGAAGATTTTTTGAATCTTTTTTAAACATTTCTTTGGAACTTTTGTAACGAATTTTTAAACATTTATCAAAAAATTTATGAAATATTCCATAGATATATCTTGTAAACTTTTACATTATTATTTCTTCATTATTACAATGGAATATTTCTTAAAATATTTATGAAATAATTCTTTAATATTTTATTGGAACTTTTCAAATAAATTTTGGATATTTCTTGAAATATTTCAGGATTATTCCATACATATGTCTCGAAAACTATCATGTAATTAGTTCGGAAATATTCCAATGGAACATTTCTTGAAATATTTATGAAATAATTCTTTAATATTTTATTGGAACTCTTAAAATAAATTTTAACTCTAGCTGCCTGCGCATGAATTCACACTGGATCAATTATGTGTTTGTACCTACTGTCAAACTATGGAGTTATTCTTTATATTCAAAAACAAAAGGGGTTCGAATTAACGAATTAACAGTTTATCCGCTTACATGATTTCAATTATTTTTCGTATAATTTGATCCAAAAGTTTAATATTACTAACATTAACTAGTTTACGAAAGCCGATGGCGTAAAAGCAAAGATACAAACTGTTTGTGTATTTACTATAATTATATATGGGACGTTTCACGTCAACCGGGCCATCAGTGCACCCAAAATTTGGGTTAACCTAACAAGACGTTTGAGGTCTCAAAATGATCGTCTGGTCAACGGCTTTTGAAAAAGTTCTGGCCTTTTCAAAAATCCAATGTGGCGCATAAAATATGGAGCCTGAAACCCACGTTTTCATAGCACATTCAACAAAAACAATAGTAAAAATGTTCTAATTTGTGAAATATCCCACCTAAAAGCATGTACAACTCATGATAGGACATATTATTGACAATGCTGATGGAATTCCAAAATCAAAAATGGCGGAATCAAAATGGTGGACATTATACCTCCACCAAACCTATTTTACCGCAACAAATGATTTTTGATCAGTTTAAAGTATCGATATGGGGGTTTTCAGGGTCACTGAATCTTATTTTAACCTCGACATTTCAAAATTAGAAATGGTGGATCCAAAATGGCGGACATTATACCACCACCAAACCAATTTTACCGAAACAAATGATTTTAGATCACTTTAAAGTATCGATATGAGGGTTTTTGGGGCCACTGCACCTTATTTTAACCTCGAAATTTCAAAATTCAAATGACCAATATAAACTGGCGGATATTTGTCATAACCCACCCGCAGGCTCTCTCGCGAAAAGCCCCTGCTAACGCGCAACCCGCCGAACACGCCACGCACGCTGCAGCGCTTATCACCGCGGCGCTAGTACCGCGGCGCGCCGCTAGGCGGCTGCGCATTACCCACAAGTGAAGTAGCGTCGCGGAGGGCACATAAGGAGGCTGGGTCCAGCGCTGTACCTTGCCCTTCTTCCAACAGCCTAATGCTGCAAGTACACGGCTCGTGTCCAATGACAACTTGTGCAAAGACTTCAGCAAATAAAACTGTTTTGTGGCAAAGGAATTTATTGCTTTCAAGTGATTTATTTCATCCCTCTTTTTTACCTACACCCCCAACCCCTTCCCACGTTTAGCAACCCATAGAAAGGAATATTTTCTTCAAGGAATGCTTTCTTCATCGGCGACTTTTTCTCCAACAATCTTTTTCAGGATAGTTGGTGAGCAAGTCCATCAGCGGCTTTATTCATAGGCGACTTTTTCTCCAACAGTCCTTTTTAGGATAGTTAATAGGTACATTAATAGATACATTGGCGACTTCTTCTTCAACATCCTTTTTAAGGCAGTTGTTGAGTAAGTCTTACTTTATCGGCAACTCCTTTTTCAACTGTACTAGCCGTAATTTTGTTATTTCTAACATTTTCTTTTGTTTTGGTTGTGCTTTCTCATATCCTACAACAATGTCTTCTCCTGCGAAAAAATATCGTATCGATAGATGCGTTAATCCATTTGATATTAATAGAGGACACAGCAAATCTCTTAGGAAGATCTCCAAAGAATTTCAAGATGTCTATCCTGATTATCCAACATCTTCACTGATTTGTGATACATGTAGAAAATCCTTTTACAAACTACATGATTTGTCATCTCCAAACGTCAGTATGAGTGTTAATTTTGAATCAGAGACTGACTCACCTTCGGTTTCAAACACGGATGCACCTATGCAAGATGATCTTACAGATATTTAACTGGACTTAAAAACAAATTCTAATCCCTGCCGGAGAACGATCCATTACGTGTCAATATTCTTACTATTTTGCCCGAACACTGGGCAATACGTAAAATTATGAACCAATTTGGTGTGTCTCACAGAATGGCTCGTAAAGCAAAACAGTTAAGAGAATCAGATGGAGTTTTGGCTTCTCCTGTTGCAAAACGTGGAAAAACATTACCTGCAGAAACTACTCAGAAAGTTGAAGATTTTTACGAAAATGCTCTTAACAGCAGAATTATGCCAAATAAAAAAGATACCGTCAGTATTTATTTATATGGTGAAAAAATAAAAGTGCAGAAAAGATTATTACTTACTGATATTAAGAACCTTCATAATCAATTTAAAGAACAGTTTCCTGAACATCCGATTGGGCTTCCCAAGTTTGCGGAACTGAGACCAAAATGTTGTGTCTTTGCAGGATCCTCTGGTACACACAATGTATGTGTATGTACGATACACCAAACTTCAAGGCGATGATTAACGCAGTAAATATAGAAAAAATCTCAAACAATATTCTGAAGAATTATAAAGATTGTTTGAATTTCGTTCTATGTGAGGATCCCATACCAAGTTGTTATTTGAATGAATGCAAATTTTGTCCGGACATTCAAAAGTTTTCTAATTACGTTGAGAACATTATGAATGATCACAATATTGATCAAGTCATCTTCAGCACGTGGCAATCAACCGATAGATACACTTTGATAAAACAATGCCTAACATCGCAAGAATTTATTGAAACTTTATGTTCTAGCCTAGAAAAGTTGATACCTCATCACTTCATCGCTAAGGAACAATCGAAGTTTATTTCTGGGAAGAAAAATAATCTTTCAGATGAAGAGGTTCTTGCTCAATTGGATTTTGCTGAGAACTATGCTTTTACAGCCCAAGATGCTGCACAGGCATTTCATTTTAATAATGATCAAAGTACGATTTTTCCTGCTGTTGTTTATTATAAATCTGAAGGCAAGCTAAAGCATTTTAGTACAGTATCTATGTCCGACTGTACTACTAATGATGCCACTACAGTATACATAATGCAGCAACAGCTTATACCTGAAATTCGCAAGGTTTGTCCCACAGTAAAAAAGGTAATATATACTACTGATGGTGCTAAACAGCATTTTAAAAATCGTTATCAAATGAGTAGTTTAATGAGTCATAAGAGAGATTTAGACGTTGATGCTGAATGGCACTGTTTTGCAACAGCACACGGAAAAGGTAGTTGTGATGGAGTTGGAGCGATAGTAAAGAGAGAAGCTACAAGAACGAGCTTACAAGCTGCAAAAAATATAGCAATTCTGGATGTTAAAGCTCTTTATTCATGAGCTAATGGGCGATCATTCAATATAAAATTTTTCTTATACACCAAAAAAGATCACGAACAAACTCGTCAATTCCTAACAAAGAGATTTAAAAACTGTCCACCTGTCACAAACATACAAATGGGGCATGGATTTATCCCAGAAAATAATGAAACGTTGAAAGTCATGCATTACTCAAATGCCAATGAACCTAGGAACAGAGTAATTTATGATATCGGCGAAAGCCATTTATCACCAGTAAAAACTCCACGAACGAGGAGCCAGAATTGATAAGAGTGCACAAAATGTCATTAAAGATTGATTCAATTGGCTAAATTATATACCTTTTTCATCCACGCAGGCATATATATATACACAGAACAATAGAAAAATGCAAAAACCGCAGACAGATAATCCTAAATCTAATAGACCGGAAAAATATAAGATTAATGTGCACAAATACTGATTCCGATAATACATTTATAACCATTTCCCTTACAAACACCCATATCGATACTTTAAACTGATCTAAAATCATTTGTTGCGGTAAAATTGGTTTGGTGGTGGTATAATGTCCGCCATTTTGGATCCACCATTTCGAATTTTGAAATGTCGAGGTTAAAATAAGATTCAGTGACCCTGAAAACCCCCATATCGATACTTTAAACTGATCAAAAATCATTTGCTGCGGTAAAATGGGTTTGGTGGAGGTATAATGTACACCATTTTGATTCCGCCATTTTTGATTTTGGAATTCCGTCAGCATTGTCAATAATATGTCCTATCATGAGTTGTACATGCTTTTTGGTGGGATATTTCACAAATTAGAACATTTTTACTATTGTTTTTGTTGAATGTGCTATGAAAACGTGGGTTTCAGGCTCCATATTTTATGCGCCACATTGGATTTTTGAAAAGGCCAGAACTTTTTCAAAAGCCCTTGACCAGAGGATCATTTTGAGACCTCAAACGTCTTGTTAGATTAACCCAAATTTTGGGTGCACTGATGGTCCGGTTGACGTGAAACGTCCCATATATAAAATAAGATATATTCACGGTGTCGTGGTACAGTCGCCGGACACAATAACTTTGCTTTACACGCCACAACATGGTGGCGGGTCTCTTTTTGATTGGGCTTTCAGAACAAGGTTGCGTATCGGCTTCGCAGTCGCATAGACAGCGAACCACGGCCATAAAAAGAAGAAGAAGAAGAAGGTTAGGACGGTCATGGCGTCAGATATCGCTTTCCTGACAGTCATGACCGATCTAAGGAGTCCAATTAACAAGAGACCCGCCACCATGTTGTGGCGCGTAAAGCAAAGTTATTGTGTCCGGCGACTGTACCTTCAAGCAATTCGGGAATATTTGAAGAATATTTCACGGAAGATATGTGGAATATTTCTGAATTATTTCAGGTGAAATATTTTATTAAATTTTTCAGAAATATTTCTGAATCATCATTTTACTAGTAACTTCTAGTGATTATTAAACTTAGAAACATTTCAGAAGTGTCTCACCCTGACCAGACGCCGATACTGGGGTTCCAAATCCCTGCATCGTAAGACACTTATCACTTGTGCCTGCCATGACAGCATGATAGCCGTTTACCCGCTGACGGTTCTGTTGCCCACCGCGTGGAGGTGCCTGGTTACAGGCACAAGCAATAGGTATCGCTCTTGTAGAATTTTTTTACAAACGATAAAGAGAATTAGTATTCACATGGATGTAATAAAAGTTGTAATTTGTTTTGTTATCTGAAATGTTTAAGTTGATTTACAGTGAATCCTTTGATATTGAAGTAGCCAATCAAAATGTAAACTGGATGCCACAAAAAGTTTGCAGTAGATGTTATACGATGGTAACACGCTGGGAAAGAGATAAAACAGAAAGAAACTTGAAATTTACAAAACCAATGATATGGTCTCCAACGTGTCAAAATGACTGCTATTTTTGTATGACTAATACCAAAGGTTTTAACACGGCTACTAAATCTAAAATTGTATACGCAGACGTTTCTTCAGTAGTGAAACCTGTGAGAATAGAAGTCAGGGATAAAACTGTTAGTATCGAACCCATGGGTGTGGACCGCTCCGGCGAAGTAGAGGAAAGGAAGTTGATGAGTCCTGTGACGAAGAAGGTTCTGAGGTTGAAGAAAAATCTGATGAAGAATCCTCAAACGAAGAATACCTGCCAGCTAGTACAAGAAAAGCTCCAGAAACCTTTAACCAAGAAGAGTTAAGTGATCTTATTCGAAATTTAGGATTACCTAAAGATGGAGGAGAATATCTAGCGTCAGTTCTTAAAACGAAAAAGCTGTTAGCAAAAGGAACAACGGACTCTTTTTATCGAGATAGAGAAAAAGAATTTAGGAATTTTTTTACGAACGATGAAGAGAATTCGTTGGTATATTGTATAGATGTTACAGGTTTAGTCGATGCAATAAAACCGAATACGTATAAAGACGAGGAATGGAGACTTTTTATTGATTCGTCAAAACGAAGTCTGAAAGCTGTTCTGCTTCATAACGGAAACAGGTTTGCATCCATTCCCATAGCTCACTCGACTAAGCTGAAAGAGACTTATGAAAATTTAGAAATTGTATTGGAAAAAATAAAGTACTTGGAACATCAATGGAAAATTTGTGGTGATCTTAAAATTGCAACCATGATCTTAGGACAACAATCAGGTTTTACTAAAAATCCCTGCTTCTTGTATTTATGGGATAGTAGAGACAGGGTAAATCACTACGTTAAGAAAGTATGGCCAACTAGAACACATTTTGAACCAGGATCGAGGAACATTATACGTACGCCATTGATTGACCCATCAAACTATCTGCTACCACCACTTCATATCAAACTTGGCCTCATGAAGCAGTTTGTTAAAGCTCTGGATAAAGATGGCGATTGTTTCCAGTATTTGGGAGAGAAGTTTCCCGCAATAAGTGAAGCTAAATTAAAAGAAGGTATTTTTGATGGTCCTCAAATTCGTACTCTATTTTAAGACGAAACATTTATCACAAAAATAAACGACACAGAAAAAGCTGCATGGCAAAGTTTTAAAACTGTTCGTGAGAACTTTTTAGGAAATAAAAAGAGTGAGAACTATCAGGAACTAGTTGAACAAATGTTGGAGAATTTCAAAAATTTGGGTTGCTTGATGAGTTATAAAATGCATTTCTTACATTCCCATCTTGATTACTTCCCTCTTAATCTAGGAGATGTCAGTGACATCTCCTAGATTAAGAGGGAATCCTTGACTCGCGTTCGATTCCTGGTCTCGTGTTCGATTCCTGAACGTCTAGATCGATCACGCGTTCACTGTTATGCGCTCAGTTTCTTCGCACGGTTTTTATGCGTACTCAGTCGCTCACTGGTCAAAATTCGCAAGACAAAAAAACAATTTTGAACTAATTCGCAGTTCGCTACGTATATTGGAATTTTACCGAAAAATCAACGCAACTTATCCCAACTAAAGCGCCTCGAACAAATTCATCCGTCAAAAAAAAATCCGAATCGGAGAGCACTTGACGCGCGCGTATAATATACTTTCGGTTCGAGTATAGAATACGCCGTCGAGCTCGCACAACTCAACTTCGACGTAAACACAGAATCGCGCTTGTTTACGTCGCTCGCCGCGGTCTTCTCATATATATGCGATCTACCGCGGCTGTGTACTGTGTACACGCTATAACGATGCTACCGAAATCTTACTGTTCTCTTTCTCGCGAATATTTCGCGCTCGCGAATATTATATGGCGTTCCCGCGCGCGTTTTCTTCTACGATTTTCGTTGATGGGTGGTGCTGCTGCACCAAGTCGCAAAGCTGTAGCCGCTGCTACTGCTGACGTGATACAGAAAAAGGACTCAGCCCTACTTACTCGCAGTTGCCGTTCTCAGTAGGCGCACACCACACACTCTACGCCGATGGTGTTGCTGGCTCACTCTCTGGAGCCGACGTCCTCTCGTTTGAGCGCTGATCGGCAGGCCGGGTTGTCCTTGGTTCTTGTAGCAGGAGTTGGCTTGGACGTCTTCTTCTCGCGACCACACACACTCTCACACGCTATCGGTCGTCGCTCGATGCAGTCAGTTTCACACACAAGATCTGATGCGTTTGCACCTATGGCCGGAAGCTATCTGTCCGTTCGACGGATGCGCGAATCTACCTGATTTCGCACTTCGTTACAATATATATATATATATATATATATATATATATATATATATATATATGTATATGTGGCGGTCCTCTCCTACCACCACATACGGCCCGACGCGCCGCCTAGAGAAGCACCACGACGTAGCGAGCGCAAAAGGGGAGCTTAGAAGCTTAGTCACTTTCGTGAATCAGTCACGGCCTGGTCGCCGGTGCGAATAGACCTAGTCATCTTGTACATAGTTTAATATAATCTAGTCACAATCAGCACTCAGTATTATCTTTATTCCTTGTACCTTGTCTGTTCGTCCTTGCATACCTTATCTCCTATTAGGGAGCGTAGAAGAAGAGATGCAATTATCTAAATCTATATATATAAGTGTGTGTGTGTGTGTGTGTGTGTGTGTGTGTGTGTGTGTGTATTTCTATTATACTATAATACTAGGGGGATACCCCCCCTGCTCGCCTCGCTCGTAAACCCCCAGGTTCGTTGCAAATTGGTGTGCCAGTGTCTTCGAAGATAACACGTTTTTTTTATATTGAAAAAAATTTTACTGCCACTGTTTTTATTAGTTTTTATTAGGCTTACTTTAATATCTAAAAACATTACAATTATTACGCTAGGCAAATAAATTCAAGTTATTACAAAGTCTTCACAAAAAAAAAATTCTTGTATTTTTCCCAAACAGTTTGTGCTAATGATAATTTGTTTACCATTAAAAACGAAGCAAAAACAAATGCAATTGCTTCGGTATCATAATTGTACGTGCCTCATCAAATATATGAAAAATTTCTTCATCGTTTTCAATTAATCCTATGGCTATTGCTGTTTCAGTAAATGTTGAATACGTTTCATTTTCAAAGTTCTTTAAATCATCAAATGAGGTCGCCCCTTTGACTCTATGTAATATTAATTTTAAGTGAAATAACTTTCGTTCGTTATGAATCACACAGATTAATCTTTCTAAAGGAATTGCATAGTTTTTACTTCTAATCCACTTCTTTTCTGTAAGAACATTATGTTCTGGTATATCATAATACAAAAAATTTCTGCCATAATCATCAATTTTTTAAATTTAAAACCATGCTGTTAAAGTTGTCTCGTGATTGAGAAAATCTAAATCAATGTTGTTTCCATCAAAAATTATTATTTGTTGATTCTGTAAATAAATATCTAATTTAACTACACTATGAAAACGTACACAAATTGGTAATTCTTAAATACACCATGCAGCTTCCATAGGCCCTCCGTACACTGAAAAAAAAACACAGTCGTTTATGCTGTAAAGTCCGCTAGTTTTAACCGTTCTGCCACCGCAACAACTGTTCAGTAAGAACAATGGTATGCCACTGGTAATTTTGGCGAGTAGCGACTCGTAAAATTGGTCACTTACGCGGGACACCATCAAAAACGACTGATTCTTTAAAACTACTGAACTCTACGGTAATTTTGGCGAGTCTTCGTACAATGACGGATTACTGGTGCGAGTTCAGTTAAAATGGCTGTGTTTTTTTTTTTCAGTGTATCTACAATCCATGTATTCTGCTATTTCATCGTATATTACTTATCGTTACTTATCGTATCTCCATCATTTTACTTACTTTAATAAAATCACGATCATGTCCTTTATGTAAATATTTGTATAAATATTTGATGCTCATAATAGATGCACAATATTTAACATGAATATGGCAGTTATATTTTCTAAGAAGAGTTGGATTATAAGGAAGAATCATTCTTATATCAACCTTTACAGGTTTATAATACTAGGAATGAAGGCGCGCTTCGCGCGCACTTGATTCTATCTCTGTCTAATAACACTGGTAGAAAATCTACCATAAGTGTTGGGCGGCACACTAACGTCTGCTAATATTTTATAAGCATGTAACATGTTACTAAATCCCTCAAAACTATTTTTTAATAAATATATTAATAATGCTCAATGTCGTCATCATTGGTTTGAATAGTGAATTTGAAGAAAAGTTCAGTATAAGAGTTAGTGGGTTTGTCTATCATTACAATGCCATTTATTTGCATTATAAAAAAGCTATACAACTGAAATTTTACATAGATACTTACTATGCTACCTAGAAAACATGCAACCTACATGATTATGATTTAACTGTTTTCATTCATATTTTCACATCGAGGCACATATGAATTTTTTAATTTAGCGTATCAAATTTTGCTTGTAGATAGTCACACTGAAAATACCATCTCTAGCACATTGTATTTCTGGTTTCCAGTGTATTTTTACATGAAGAAAGTGATAAGTATTTTAGCTTTTTTGTCAAGGCATTAATTAGATTTTTGAGACCGATACCTGCTTCTCCATTTTTGCATTTTTTCTCATTCGAAAACTAACAGGTCTAGAAAGCTCATATTTTGCATATAGATTTCTTTTGTGATTGTGGAAAGATATTTAAAGTTGAATCAACGTTAACTGAAATACTTTTGTGTTCGACTACAACACCCATGATAATTATTTAGTCGTATAGCATGAGTTTGCATTCACATCATTGTTGGAGTCGAAATCAGAAGTTTTTCAGTTAAGGTCGATTCAACTTTAAATATCTTCACAATCACACACTCATCATCACAATCACAAAAGAAATCTATATGCAAAATATGAGCTCTCTAAACCTGTTAGTTTTTGAATGAGAATAAATGCAAAAATGGAAAAAACAGGTATCGGTCTCAAAATCTCTCACAACTATTAAAAGTCAAAATTCTAATTACCTAAAACCTTGACAAAAAAGCCAAAACATTTATCACTTTCTCCATGTAAAAATATGCTAGAAACCAGAAATACAATGTGCTAGAGATAGTAGTTTCTGCGTAACTGGCTATAAGTAAAATTTGACCTGCTCAATTAAAAAATTCGCATGAGTCTGGATGTGAAAATATGAAAGAAAACAGTTAAATCAGAATCATCTAGGTTACATATTTCTAGGTAACATGTCTAGTAGCCTTTTTACAATTCAAAGAGCATTGTATAGTGATAGACTTAAACTTACTGACTCGGATAGTGAACTTTTCTTTAAATTCGCCTCTCAAACCTCACCGAGGGCGACTTTGGGTACAGAGACACAGTATATCTACAAACTCTTTATTCTTTTAATTGAACTTCTCACTGACATTTAAAAATAAAACTAAATAATATTCACACACTTTATTACTACTTCAAATAGGGTTAGGGTGCCATTTTCCAATACACATGATGTAATACTACACACTCTTGGTAATGATTAATTTTTACAAAAATTTCTTGATAATTATATTACACATATTATATCTGTTATCAAGGTTTCCACATTTCATTTTAAACACCTTAAACATTTCTACCAGGGTATGAGTTATGACTGTTTTGAGGGTTATGAATTTAAAGAGCGGTTCTGATCTCGTTGCCTAGGCAACCAACCAGCAACCAATCGGAATCACGTATTAAATGCTTCACAACAAAGGCCATCATTTGTTTAAGAGAGGAAAGTCTTTTGTTTTAGAAAGAGTTTTTATTTTCATTATTAAGACACCGATATCTAGAAAAACCGTTCTTTTCAAATTGCGTTGCATCACACAAAGCTTTTGAAAATTTTTTTTAACAAGTTTTTTTAACTAAATCATAATATAGTGTTTTTTTTTAATGAGGTCCATGTAACATACATTTGAATAATAATTCTTGTAATTTCACATCATTCTCATCAGAAACTTCAGCTGAAATATGTTCCCCAATCTTATCAGGATTTGTTAATTTTGACTTATGATCCAATACTAACAATAAACGTGCGTGCGGAAAACCTCTTTTTTGAAATTCAATTACATATACATAAGTAATAATTTTTCCAAAAATATTCTCACTAAGATTATCTGCTAGGATTGTTCTAAATTTACGATAAAATAATTTAACAGTAATTGTTGCAATATCATTGCATGAAGTTTCTGGCGGAAAGTTGTTTAGTACTGTTTTTAACTCAGGTTATTTTACATTAGTTGTTATCGTAACAAATATATCCGGCGGGCTGTCTATTTTTCGCATTATTGCCATTGAATCAAGAAAGCTTTGGTGCACGTTTCAAGGACTTCCTATATACGTTGATGACAAAACAAACAAATTATCTAATCTGTCGTTATTTCCAAACTTTTTATTATTGTTAAGCGCACTTTTTGTAACGTGATCAACAAGACCTTGATAACATTCTACACGTAATTTTTTCAGATTATATCTTAAAAAATTCAGTCTACAATATTCTAAAATGATACAAGCTTGAATAATATAATGTTGAGTTAATCTTCCACAATATAAAATAGGACTAAATTTTGACATAGGCATATAAGCTAATCGATAAGAATAATATTCCAAAGAAGATACATTTTTATCATTGTTATGATTTTGTTTAAACATTGGATTCCATCCGATATCTCCGTAAGAAAACATTATAGGGAAAATAATAAAATCTGTGTAATAAGATAATTTATTCAAAATACGAGTTGGACCTATTTCTTTTAGGGTTTTTTTAACACAAAGATCATAATAATTAGGTTTATACGGGCGCAGGGAAGGGTAAAAGGGTTAAACCCAATACGCGTGCACTTAATTTTCAAAGTCGCTGGGTAAATTTAGGGGGAGAATCAGGGGGGAAAATTAGGGGAGAAAATTTCTCAACCTGTGGCGGTGGCGGCGGTGGCGAAACTTTTTTATAATATAGAGAGATTATATATATATGTTGAAACACTGGGGTCTGCTAGCGCAGACCAGCGTTCTTAAATCTATGTTCGCGCGCCGTTACGCTCCAATGCATACACGGTGGCGGGCCGCCTCGGCCCAGGGCGCCAGGCATCGATATGCCAGGGATCCCGCGATCCCCTTTCCGTGTGAGCGCCACCGTGTGTTGGGACCCGACGGCGTGGGAGATAAGCTCGGCTAGCTCTAAGGAAGGGGTGGAGTATCGAACAGGGTCGTGGGTCATAAAACTCATTAAGGCTTGCTGCGGATATGATATGTCGTATTTATTCTTCATTTTTCCTCTTAACAACCACGGCAACCTGCCAAAAACCTGCGGCCTCTACAGTCCAGAGGCACTACGTTGAACTAACTAAACTACTATGCGGCACGTCACGCCGCCGATCGAGGTCATCGTGAGTAAGAGCGAACTTCTACACGCGGCCCCGCAACGATTTTAATAATTCTAACCTCCTTCCGGGGAGATCACCCGCGCCCACCGAGCAATCGACGCCACCGCCACGCTCGTCAGCGCGCCGTCCACCAACTTGTCGGTGCGGGCGAATACCCGCCTCGCCTCTCTGATCGTCTTCCGGCCCCGACGACCAGCGCGTCCGTCGCGGCGTATTCTCGCGAGTTATGCGATTTCCCCAGCCCATCAGACGCTTATTTTTCCATATACCGCGTCGTGTAAAACCCGTACTACTATAATAACTTCCCGAAAACCACCTCACGAGGTGATGACCTCGACACGACCGCGCGACGACACACAACACTTGCCCGTCCTCTCCGCGCACACTCGTGCATTCTGACAGCTACTTAACGGAAACTCTAATAATAGCTAACTTAACTTAATCGCTAACTTACTTACTAACGGTAGCTCGGTAACACGCAGTAATCGGTAGCTGATAGGGATAGCGGGGGTGAGGAAACGATAGCGGGGAGGTAGAATACGAGGGGAGAGCGATAGCGAGGAAATATGCACAATACGTGGGTAACGATAGCGGGGAATTGTGCGAGAGCGAGAGCATGGAAAAGACAAACGGTAGCTTGAGCGGAGGGTAACGGTAGCGTGAAAGGAACGATAGCGAGGAAAAACGAGAGCTTACAAAATTCGCAACAGGCGACGAGACCTCACGGCACTCGACTCGCCGCCCTTGCCACGACCGTCAAGGTGCATTGCGTCGCACTAACCGTGTCGCGACGCGTTCATCCGAGGCACAGCCGCACTAGTTTATTCGCACGCTAAGTACACTGTTACTTACTTGCTACGATAACGAGAGCGAAGGCGAGCTGCAATGGCGCGCGGATACCGGGACAATCGAAAACCTCGGTGAGCAGCGCAGACGTCCTATCGGTAGCAGCGTTGCGGAGCGCAAGAGGCCGGGCTCTCCCGACACAGCGGGTTCTTCTGTGCGCCTACTCACGGCTCGACCTGCCACGTTGCGAGGTTGTCGTCGCCTCTCTATTGCGCGGCGCAAATTTTCCACTTGTAACGTGCAGTCGAACTGCCACGTTACAACTCCCTTCTTCCTGGGGTGGAGGGGTTGCGCTGTAGTGCCATGCAGGGTAAGGTGGACCTTGCTGCCTTGCAAGGTCGGCTGCGCACCACTTCGACGATCCTGATCATCGTCTCTTGGACCGCGTCTCGGATAGGAGGGTTGGCGCGGAGGAAGGCCTCGATCTTGTCGACGTGTCCGTCGAGGGGCTCGTAGGCCCACAGTGCCTCGTACTCCGGGTACTCCGCGTCATCTGTCCTTTGTCTGTCGCGTGGTCTCGTGTGGGGTCGACGAAGGGGAGGCTCGTCGTCCGAGCGTGGTCTCGTGCGTGGTCGACGAACGGGAGGCTCGTCGTCCGAGGACTCCATATCCCAATTCATCGATTGGGATTCCCCCTCCTCCTTAGGGGGTCGGGGTCGCGACGAAGGGTGCGCCTCAGGTGTAGGTGGCGTTTGGGGTGCCTCGGTGGTCGGTGGCGGCTGAGGTGCCTCGGTGGTGGATGGTGCCTCAGTGGAGGGTGGCGCTCCACCCTCGTCGTCGCTGCTGATCAGCACGTAGTCCCCTTCGATGTCGACGTCCACCTCGAAGTCTGAGGTGTCCCCCAGAAGGGTGTCCTCGTCTGCCGAGGACGGTCGAGACATGGCTGTCTCGAGGTTCGTCGCAGTCACGTGAGCGTGCGTATGTGTCGGTAGCGTTCAAGGGGTGTGTTTCGTGCGGTAGCTAGTGGTGGTACGTGTATGTGTGTGAGCGAGAGTGAGTGTAGCTGGTGTATGTGAGAAAAAAAAAACTTGAATGAAGCGGTAGCGTGCTAGAAGCGGAGATTCTGGCGATAGCGTGGGTGATGTGCAAGCCTGGAAAGAATGGTGCAGCGTTAGCGGGGCAAGATGGAGGGTAGTGCATCTGTTCAGGGTGTGTTGTCTGTCTGTCTTGAAGGATTGTAGCGTTTGAGGTCGGTAATGTGGATGCGCGGTAATACTTTACCATCTCCTCCGACTAATTCGTAAATTAGTGGTGATATCACTTTCGTAATCGTGAATGGACCTTTGAACTTATTTACAAGCTTTGCTGCTATATTTTTAGCTGCATTAGAAACTCGGTTCTTCACCCATACCTTCTCACCCGCTACAAACGTTATTGCGCGGTGCTTTTTGTCGTAGTGTTGGGCCTGTTGATCATGCGCTGTCTCCATGTTGTATACGACCCAGTCGTATATTGCTGTCAGTCGTCGCATGCGTGCAACCCATGTTGCCTCGTCTGTTTTGTCTATGTCCGGTATTGATTCTAATTCTTTGCGCAAGCTAAGTACGGGTAATGGTTCTCGGTCAAAGTTGAGGAAGGCTGGTGTTACCCCTGTGGAGGCGTGTTTGGCAGTGTTAAATGCGAAATGAAAATCGAGCAAGTGTTTATCCCAATCTCTATGGTCCTGACCAATAAATGCACATATCATAGTTTTTAATACTCTATTAACCCTTTCGACTGGGTTTGCTTGCGGTCTATAGGGAGGTGTGTTCGAGTGGTGGATTTTAAGTTCGGTAGCTAGCGATGACATCATGTTATTCACGAATTCCGTGCCGTTGTCTGTTAGTAAAACGCGAGGGGTTCCCCATCGGCTAATGACTAGGTCTAAAAGTGCATCTTTAATGTTCTTTTCGGTAGCTTTTCTCACCGCCCTTATTTCGACCCATTTTGAAAAAAGATCTTGAATTACGAGTACGTATGCCATGCCAGACTTACTCGTTCGAAAAGGTCCCATTATGTCCGCCGCGACTACTACCCAGGGGTGCTCGATTACTCTTTGACCTAGGTGCCCCGGGGCTAGCCTCTGTTCGACTTTCGTGCGTTGGCATACGTCGCAACCTCTGATGTAATACGTTACATCCTTAAACATTCCGGGCCAAAAGTAATCCTGCGATAAACGCGCGTATGACTTTTCGATTCCTGAGTGTCCCGCTTGGGTAGTCTCGTGGGCTTCAAAGAGTGCTTTTTCCCGTTCTATCGTTTTTAGAACTAATTTCCATTCCGAGCCGTCGTTAGTTATCGCGTCCAGTACCGGATTTTCGACCCTGTGATATAACCGTTCGTTAATAATTTTCCAGTCTAAGAATTTTCTCGGATTATTCTTTACGTCCTCGATATACTTATCATACCAGTCTACGGGGGTATCGGAAATAGAAGCTAGCGTTTCCGTTGTACTTTCAAACATTCGCGACAGTGCATCGGGCACTTGATGTAGGGCTCCCTTTCTATGTATTACCGTAATATCCTGTTCCAGCAGTAGCATTGCCCACCTCCCTAATCTAGCTTGAGGGTTTTTGAGATTTTGCAACCACAGTAAGCTGCTGTGATCCGTAATGACCGTAAACGGGGATCCGTCCACGTAACGTCTGAATTTGTCGCACGCCCATACGACCGCTAGGCATTCTAATTCCGTAGTTGTGTAATTTTTCTCCGGACTTGACAGGGCTCTACTTGCGTACGCAATCACGTATTCCGTATCATCGATCGTTTGGGTCAAAACTGCTCCCAGCCCTACCATGCTCGCGTCTGTGTGGATTGCAAACGGTTTTTCAAAATCTGGTCTAATTAGGATAGGGTTCTTTTAAGGTGTCAAATGCTTTGGATTGCGCGGGGCCCCATTCCCATGTTTGTTTCTTATGGAGTAGTCGGGTAATTGGTTCAGTTATCGTCGCGAAGTCTTTGATAAAGCGACGGTACCACGATGCCATCCCGATAAAGCGTCTGACTTGGCGCAGCGTTTTCGGTGGAAAGTAATTTCTAATGGGTGCCACTTTTTCGGTGTCTATTTTCAACCCTTCCTCGTTGATAACAAAACCCAAGTATCTTACCGACGCGCAGCAGAATTCGCATTTATCTCTGTTTAGCGTTAAGTTCGCGCCCTTGAGCTTATCGAGAACAATTTTTAAATAACGGAGGTGATCAACAAAGTTTTCTGTAACTATTAATATGTCATCTAAGTAATAGAATACGTGTGGTTGTAGGCCCGGGCCTAATATTTTATCTTGCAATCTTTGAAATGTACTTGGCGCGCCCGAAAGGCCAAAACAAAGTCTTTTGAAATGAAATAAACCGCGTCCCGGTACAATGAAAGCTGTTATTTCCCTGCTCTTTTCCCCTAATAAAATTTGAAAGTACGCTTGTTTAAGATCTATTGTCGAAATATAGCGCGCTCGCCTTAGATTATCTAAAATTGCGTCCATCAGTGGGAGTGGATAAGCGTATTTCTTTGAAACTTGATTTACTTTACGTAAATCGAGGCAGAATCGATATGTACCGTTGGTTTTCTTTACCATAACTACGGGTGATGCCCAATCGCTATGTGAAGGTTCGATGATGTCCTGACTTAGCATCTCGTCCACTTCCGCGTGAAGTGCCTGTTCTTTAATTTTCGAAACCGGATAGCTACGTTGTTTAATTGGGGGGTGTCCGTTTACGTCGATTTTATGCTGTAGTACCGTTGTTAGACCTAATTTTCCCGTGTCAGGTGGTAACTCGCGCCTAAGAAAATCATTGAGCCTTTTCTCTTGCTCGCGGTCCAGGTCTCTTAGTCCGCAAGCCCGAGAATCGGTTTCCGTCATTGCGGTTGTCATGGGATGGTCGAATGTAAAGTTCTCCTGTCTGTTACTACGGAAATTCCACGTGCATGTCGAGAAGTCAATATTTATTTCGAAAATTTCGAGAGCGTCAATACCAAGTATCAAGTCATAGTCCAGTTTGTCAAGTACGCGTACCGTTAACTGTTTCGCCACTCTTTTGATTTTAATTGATAATTTGATCCCGCCTTTAATGGGTTCTACCGCACCCACAGCTGTAGTTACATTTCCGCGTATATTATTAACTAATTCTACGCCGTAGGTCATTGCGCGATGATAAAGTTCTTTTCCGATGAATGTGCTTGAAGCGCCCGAATCTACGAGAGCCAGTATTTCGGCGTACTCATACCCAGTAGTATGAGTGCGTCTTGAGGTCGGGTGTGCTCACCCTCGCGTCGCGGAGTGGGAATTCGCCTGGGGGACTCAGTCTCGCGTCCTGAGTCGACAACGTGTTTGTTTCGGGAATCACTCCAAGCGGGCCTAGACTTAGTCTATTTCCCTCCCCTTTACTACCACTAGCTGCCCCTGACATCGAATCAATGCCTCTTTCCACATATAATGCATCTGCGAGGCGTATCTGCAAGTCCTTGAGTTCGCCCCCTGCATTTAAGTTTCTACTCGAAAGTTCCGTGCGCAAGTCGTCTATTGTCAGTCTCAATACCCAACGGTTAATTTCTTCCTCCTTTTGACCTGCGTCCGTCATTGCTTAGAAAAAAAATTATATCTTTCGTTATTGCACGAGATACGGTAGTGTAATTTTACTTTTTGATAACAAAAAGGAATTTAATACCGTGCCTTTTTACGGTAACTATTTTGAATCGGTAGCTGTGTGAAAAAAAAAATTTTGGTTTAATTTTTCCGATAGCCACGTGTAGTGCGACAGTTAAAATTCACTCGGTCCTAATTTACGATAGCTTTGTTATCAAATTTACGGTAGCTTGATTGTCGAAGACAAAATAATACTCGGTATTAAATTACGTTAAATTATTTTTCCGTTAGCTGTTCAGTAAGGTAACAAAATAACAATCGGTAGCGTCTTACGATAGCTTGAATTTCGGTAACTGTCTCACGCTTAAATAAAACAATAATTAATAGTCAATCACGGTATTTTAATTTTTCGGTAGCTGTGGATTAAGGAGGCAATTATAGTCGGTAATATTTTACCGTATAACTTGGTCATGTAATTACTCGGTAGCTTGCGGTAGTTGTATATTACGAGAGCGAGCTAAAGTGTGTCTAACTATATTCTCCCTTTTTCGCTTTATTTTTACTTATTAGTGTTGAATAAAGGTTTTCGCTAAGGTCGCAATTGTTCTTAAGGAGAGAGAAAAAAAAATTATTCAGCGCTCGATAGTTCGCAGACAACACTATTGGCACCGAATGATCGAAAAAGGAAAAATCTTCACGCTCCAGGGTAAAATTATTAACACCAAAATTTTTAACACTTAATTCACACGCATAAGTGTGAAAGGTACTAACGAGAAGTCTCCTGGGTATCACCAGCCTCCTCAACTTCAGCTTACCTTAATGTCGAGTCGTCGATATTATACGCAATTTATAAATTTTTATACAAAAATAGGTCGGAAAGATGGTTGATTCACTTAAACTCTAACGGTGCTCTTTCGCCCGAACGCTCACGATGATTCTATAGGTATAGAGTCACGTGCTGTGCCTGCGGAATGATTAGATCGAAAGTGATTCGAAGTTGACCGGTCGGGATCTGAGGTCGAAGTGAGCGCATCGCTGCTGGCGTCAGTGCGCGAGAGCGCCTCTACCGCCATGCGACGTGCTTGTGCGTCCTTGTCGCCGACCTTGTAGGTTGGCTTGCCTCTGTTGATGTACCGGGCGAGTCTTGATTTGTTGTCGTTTTCGTTTGTTTATTCGACACTACTTGGTTAATATACCGCACGTCTAACAAGGAAAGGTACCCAACCCGAACTCACCGATTTTGATGATTTTCATATATGTTGTAGAACATAAAAAAATAAGAGACACGTATTTTTTTTTATCGGCTAATTTTCACTTTTAAGGGGTAAAAACCTCCCCTAAAGTTAACCCCCAAAAAGCGTTTTTTTTTAAATATCTCGGCTTAAAATTAATATTTTTCAATGAAACAAATTGGAGGTTATTTCTTACAAAAAGAGCAAGTATTTCATGGTGATTTGAAGAGTAAGGGTAGCATCCCCTATTTTTTAGGGGTTGAAAACATATATTTTTTGGCATAATTTTATAATAAAAATGTTTAAACCGACTTAAAAAAATTGGAAAAAATGTTTAAACATCCTTAATAACAAAATTTAGTTGACGTCTTTCGGTGTTTTCATAAATATTACCCCTAAGGGGGTAAACCACCCCTAACACAAAATAACTGTAAATATGTAATTCAATACATAATATTTCGTAGAAAGTTTGTATATAGAGGTTTTCGAGGTCGCTGATTACAAATCTGTCAGATTTTGAAAATTCAAAATGGCGGATCCAATATGGTGGACGGAAATATCGAAAAAAAAGTTTAACTTTCAAAAAAACTTGTTTACAAATGTGTGATCTTTGTAGCCTGTACATGTGAACTAAAGAGCCTTAAACCCTAAACCCCTAAAGAACAAATAGGCTAAATGGTTGTGCATTTTAACCAAACGACTCCAAACCCCTAACCTCCAGACAAGCCGAAGGCCTATGCTTTACCGTAGACACGAGTATAGACATATTACCGATATTTTATTCTATCATTTTGTATGTAACAAATAACGTCTCGTTTTATGTTTCAATCAAAGATTATTTATTTTTCTGCTTTTATAAATTAGCATAATTTCAAAAGTAATTTCATAAATTATAAAGTATTTCATAAATTGCATAATTATATAATTTTATAAATTCAAAAAGTACACACTTTTTTGCAAATGAAAAAACATAGGTTAATAAAATTAGTTTATCAAACTCTTTTGCGTTTTGTAATAAAATTTAATGTTGTCAAACTTGGGAGTTTTTCATTGTTACAATTATTTCGTAAGCCAAACGTTTTTTAGATGAATTCTCGAAGTAATGATTATTGTATCTATAGTAAAATATTTACAGTCTGGAATTCCATAATAATACTATTTGATACGATTTAATGAATTTATCAAAAAATCTAAATTTAATAATAAATATTATTCTAATTATTATTATTATTTTTCATTATCATTGCTATTATCAGTATTACTGTTATTATTGCTATTGCAATTATGCTTATTCTTCTTCTTCTTATTATTATTATTATATTACTATGATAATTTTTGTTATTGGTAAAAATACATAAAAGAATATTAATACTCGAACTTCATTAGCAATTAAAGAACACGTTGTTATTGAAAGGGAATTTTATATGCATTCATTAGTTTAATGAATGTTATCGTACATTCAATGATAATTCCACAGATAAATGTCTTTCACTCATAAAAGTTGTTGACAATATGTGCTAATCAGTATGATCTTTTTTTAGATTGTTTTCATCGAGTGTTTACCTCAGCTGCCTGTGTTATTTTTTAGGCAGTGAGTGAGTTTTGTGGGTATTCTAGTTCGATGCCGGAAAGTACGAATAGTACGTCTTTTTGTTTGTCAGTGGTATCATACAGTTGTAGAAAATTTTCTTTAGTGATTTTATATAGATTTACATTATTCAATTTCAAAGTGAATAAAAGTTGAATAAAACCAAAAATAGAGTTTTCCGAACATCACAAAGTGGAACGAGAATTCTTCTCCAATGCATAAATTAATGATTTGATTCAATTTACATTCACTCGTTTTATTCTGGTAGAAATGTAGCAGTCGTGCCTTACATGCAAAAACACAGCTTGTATAAATTTTACCGCTTGTTTTCATTTTAGATTGAAAAATGAAAATTAATCCGTTAAACGTTCTAAACTTATTATTAGCATACTTTCAAGCGTTAAACATACCAGATAGTGTCACGAATTATCACGAAACAGAGTTGGCCGAAAAAATAAAAGAAATTTTAATAGATGCAACACATGATTTCAACGATGTAGAAATGATTACTGATGACTCTTTGGATTTTCAAGAAGAGTATAAAGACCATAATGCGGAAATAATTGAAGATGAAGTGCAACATCATTTTCCTGATCCGGATATAGCACCAACAAATCAATGTACAGCAGATAATGAACTAGATTTTGAATACAAAAAAAGAGCTGTAGAATTTTGGAGAAGTAGCAAAACGAAGCAAAATTTAAGTCTCAAAACAGTGCAAAACAGATTCAAAAAAGTATCATCTATTAGTCAGCTACGTCGTTGGGCTCATTCAATTAATAAAGGTGGCACGTATAGAGAAAAAGTAGCACAAATTTGTCAGTATACCCTGGATAATTTTCAAGCAGCTCTCGACAGTGGTTCAATTATCCATGATGAAGATATAATTCGATGGGCCTTACAAGCTAAAAAAGAAATTGGTTTTGATGATATTAGATTCAAAGCTTCTAAACATTGGTTACTCAAATTTAAGCAAGCACACCGAATAGTTTCTAGGAAAATAAATAAGTTCATAACAAGAAAAACACTAGAAAGTAGTGCAGAACTTACGGCTAAAGCTGAAGCATTTATCGATGACGTTAAATCGTGTATACCAAGGATTGGACTCGAAAATTTATATAATACAGATCAGAGCGGATTTCAGCTAGAAATGCATTCTGGAAGAACATTAGCAGTAGAAGGAGAAAAGCAAGTGCAATGTCTGGTACAGTCAATTTCAGCAACAACGCATAGTTATACTATACAGCCACTAATATCAGCTACTGGACAAGTGTTGTCACCGCTATTTCTTGTTTTAAAGGAACCAAGTGGCAAGTTTGGCCCTATTGTAGAACAAAACATATTTAGACCAGAAAACGTGTACTTGGAAGCATCCAAATCTGGAAAATTAACAACAAGTAAGGGAACTAATAACAATTTTTACATTGTAATATCGTTGATCAGTTAATTAGTAAGTCGTTTAATTGCAGATCACTTCAAAATCTGGTTGGAAAAAATATTTTATCCCTATGTAGGACATCACTCAATACTATTACTTGATTCTTGGAGTGGTCATTGTGACAAAGTTATAGAAGAAACAATGCCACAAAATAAAATTATTAACATAAAAAAATTCCAACTGGAACCACAGGAAAAATACAACCACTTGATGTCTATGGATTCCGTATTTGGAAAAACTTTGTCCGAACATTTTCTGATAATGTAATGTTAATGGATCATGATATGAATTTACATGTGAGAAATAATATAATTAAACTTCAATCATTGGTTCACAACCAACTGTCTTCACCGAGATATATAGATTTGTTTAAATATTCCTGGTATAAAAGCGGTTACGTCAATGAAAAACCAGATAAATTTGATAATCCTATAGATTTCAGTTTTGGAAAGTCTTGTGCAACACATTGTGAAATAGAAGGGTGCACAAACATTGCAATTGTACGATGTGGTTGGTACAAAAAAGCATTGTGCTTTAAACACTTTTATGAGGACTACCATTATTGTAAAAACATCGTAAAATAATATATTTTATGCTCAATACAAAAAATGCACTATGGCAAAAGATAAAAGATTGTAGATTATTATTATACTCTAATATTATAAACAAAAATACATTATAAGTTGAATTTACAATAAAGGAATTTCAATAACATTCTGATAACAATTTCTACGGAAATTATAAAACTGCTTCACACACAGAATTTTCTTGTTTACAAATTTAGGAATTTGAGGTGGTTTGGTTAAAAAGCACAACCATTTAGCCTATTTGTTCTTTAGGGGTTTAGGGTTTAAGGCTCTTTAGTTCACATGTACAGGCTACAAAGATAACACATTTATAACAAGTTTTTATGAAAGTTAAAATTTTTTTTCGACATTTTCGTCCACCACATTGGTTCCGCCATTTTGAATTTTCAAAATCTGATATCAGATTTGCAAAGAGCGATCTCGAAAACCCTTATATACAAACCTTCTACAAAATATTATGGATTGAAGTATACTTATAGTTATTTTGTGTTAGGGGTGGTTTACCCCCTAAAGGATAGTATCTATGAAAAAATCGAAAAACTTAATTTGTTTATTATAGATGTTTACAATTTTTTTCCAATTTTTTTAGTCGTTTAAAACTTTTTTATTATATAAAATTTTTTTTCGATATTTCCGTCCTATTGGTTCCGCCATTTTGAATTTTCAAAATCTGATAACAGATTTGTAATCAGCGACCTCGAAAACCTCTATATACAAACTTTCTACGAAATATTATGTATTGAATTACATATTTACAGTTATTTTGTGTTAGGGGTGGTTTAGCCCCTTAGGGGTAATATTTATGAAAACACCGAAAGACGTCAACTAAATTTTGTTATTAAGGATGTTTAAACATTTTTTCCAATTTTTTTTAGTCGGTTTAAACATTTTTATTATAAAATTATGCCAAAAAATATATGTTTTCAACCCCTAAAAAATAGGGGATGCTACTCTTACTCTTCAAATCACCATGAAATACTTGCTCTTTTTGTACGAAATAACCTCCAATTTGTTTCATTGAAAAATATTAATTTTAAGCCGAGATATTTAAAAAAAACGCTTTTTGGGGGTTAACTTTAGGGGAGGTTTTTACCCCTTAAAAGTGAAAATTAGCCGATAAAAAAAAATACGTGTCTCTTATTTTTTTATGTTCTACAACATATATGAAAATCATCAAAATCGGTGAGTTCGGGTTGGGTACCTTTCCTTGTAAGCACACGCGATAGCCGTTATTATTCGCAAGAGCTGATTGTATGTTCAACGGCTTGACCATATTTACAATTTTGTGAAGGCCCGTGAGCTTTAGAAGTTGCGAGCGCGAGCTCTGTAACTGTTGCTAACTGGATCGCAAGTGAGAGCTATTGTCTTATTTGTCAGGAGTATCGTGCAGCAAGTGTCAGCAATGCTCGGTA
Organism: Nasonia vitripennis; assembly: GCF_009193385.2. Taxonomy (NCBI): domain Eukaryota; kingdom Metazoa; phylum Arthropoda; class Insecta; order Hymenoptera; family Pteromalidae; genus Nasonia; species Nasonia vitripennis. The sequence continues at coordinate 719,286 of NW_022279614.1, read as the reverse complement.
TACGGTAGCTGCGCGGCGATTTGCCCTTGTTATTGTACGTGTCGATTCGTCCGCTCGATCCGTCTGTTTACATGTGTGTCGAGTCGGTATAGTTTGCTTGTAAGTTCTTATATATATATATATATATATATATATATATATATATATATATATATATATATATTTAAACGCATAACTTAATTCTACTTCTTACTTATCTAACTATTACTATCTAATTTAAATTCGCATTTTATTTTACGTTATTTTTAAATTAAATGATTTTTTTTTAATTCGGTAATCTTTAACATACACACTCGGAATTCACAATTCTACTAATTACTCCAATTCGTACATTCGAAATCATGCCATGTACGACCATATCAGCCCGCAGCAGCCCGCATGAGAATTATTTTACGAGCAAGTTGGGCGCCAGTTGAAACACTGGGGTCTGCTAGCGCAGCCCAGCATTCTTAAATCTATGTTCGCGCGCCGTCACGCTCCAATGCATACACGGTGGCGGGCCGCCTCGGCCTAGGGCGCCAGGCATCGAGATGCCAGGGATCCCGCGATCCCCTTTCCGTGTGAGCGCCACCGTGTGTTGGGACCCGACGACGTGGGAGATGAGCTCGGCTAGCTCTAAGGAAGGGGTGGAGTATCGAACAGGGTCGTGGGTCATAAAACTCATTAAGGCTTGCTGCGGATATGATATGTCGTATTTATTCTTCATTTTTCCTCTTAACAACCACGGCAACCTGCCGAAAACCTGCGGCCTCTACAGTCCAGAGGCACTACGTTGAACTAACTAAACTACTATGCGGCACGTCACGCCGCCGATCGAGGTCATCGTGAGTAAGAGCGAACTTCTACACGCGGCCCCGCAACGATTTTAATAATTCTAACCTCCTTCCGGGGAGATCACCCGCGCCCACCGAGCAATCGACGCCACCGCCACGCTCGTCAGCGCGCCGTCCACCAACTTGTCGGTGCGGGCGAATACCCGCCTCGCCTCTCTGATCGTCTTCCGGCCCCGACGACCAGCGCGTCCGTCGCGGCGTATTCTCGCGAGTTATGCGATTTCCCCAGCCCATCAGACGCTTATTTTTCCATATACCGCGTCGTGAAAAACCCGTACTACTATAATAACTCCCCGAAAACCACCTCACGAGGTGACGACCTCGACACGACCGCGCGACGACACACAACACTTGCCCGTCCTCTCCGCGCACACTCGTGCCTTCTGACAGCTACTTAACGGAAACTCTAATAATAGCTAACTTAACTTAATCGCTAACTTACTTACTAACGGTAGCTCGGAAACACGCAGTAATCGGTAGCTGATAGGGATAGCGGGGGTGAGGAAACGATAGCGGGGAGGTAGAATACGAGGGGAGAGCGATAGCGAGGAAATATGCACAATACGTGGGAAACGATAGCGGGGCATTGTGCGAGAGCGAGAGCATGGAAAAGACAAACGGTAGCTTGAGCGGAGGGTAACGGTAGCGTGAAAGGAACGATAGCGAGGAAAAACGAGAGCTTACAAAATTCGCAACAGGCGACGAGACCTTACGGCACTCGACTCGCCGCCCTTGCCACGACCGTCAAGGTGCATTGCGTCGCACTAACCGTGTCGCGACGCGTTCATCCGAGGCACAGCCGCACTAGTTTATTCGCACGCTAAGTACACTGTTACTTACTTGCTACGATAACGAGAGCGAAGGCGAGCTGCAATGGCGCGCGGGTACCGGGACAATCGAAAACCTCGGTGAGCAGCGTAGACGTCCTATCGGTAGCAGCGTCGGCCCGCCACCGTGTATGCATTGGAGCGTGACGGCGCGTGAACATAGATTCAAGAACGCTGGGCTGCGCTAGCAGACCCCAGTGTTTCAATATATATATATATATATATATATATATATATATATATATATATATATATATATATATATATATATATATATATAAAATTTTCGGTAGAAAGAGTGTATATTGTAAATATTTTCAGTAGTTATATATATTTTTTCATTTACATGATAAGAAAAAATTTTTTTTAGACAAATATTTTTTGTTATTTTGCAGAATTTAACCCAGGTTGAACCCCTTAAAGCAGTCAAAGAGAATCCAGAAAATTTTCTGGAATGGAGAATTGTGGGGGGGGGGGCGGATGTATGAGTATAAACCTGATCCTGATATCACAGGCGCCATTTTGCAACCGCGCCATTAAAATATTTTGAAATATACACATCTTTTCAAATATTGGGACTCGTTCCACCATTTTAGCTTAAGTAATTTATAGTACATTACGATATGTGTAAGTGTGAACTACCGTTGTGTAATAAAATGCCAACTTAGGTTACAAGTATAGTATACTATTGTATAGCATCTGCCTGTCCCAACTATCTGTGACATAAACGCGGACTTATGTCACGCAGTGCAATAAAAAATATTTTAACTTATTGTCTTTTTTCACATTATATTCATCAACGTATACTTATATAAACATTTAGAGCTGCTTTTATATGTTGCAAACACCTAAAAATTTTTTCACTGATTTTATAACTTTTTAAAGTTAAAATTAAAGTCTTAATATAAAGATAATGAATTGCAAGGACAGTCATAGTTTTACTTTCTTGGGATTCTTAATCATGAAAATTCATGCAACCATTTTCTAGTCCATACATGTATTAATGTATTTACATTCACTTATTTATTTATGTACTCGTATTACCCCTATTGCAATTTTTAAAATCTAAATACAACATCTTTTTTAGGATGGAAACTTCAGTTACTTTATCAGTACCATCTCTTCTTGCTCCCAATTCAGTGCAAACGACAGGACAAAAACCACAAAAACAGGTAAAATTAAAAAATTTCTTTTTAAGCTTAACCTTTTCTTCAAATGAGAATCATTGCATACATACATACATGCAAATTATAAAAAATTATCACGATAAGTCGTACTAAACATGCAATTCATTTGGTCGCACCCTGCAAAGAGAAAATCGGTTTAAATTTGTAATAAAGCACAATTTAAAATTTGCAACTTAGAGAGAAAAAATTCACCTAGCATACTTCGTACATTTTTCGCGAACACTCTAGTTTCAAATATTGTGGATCTGCAATGAAAAAACCTAACATCCGCAGTATCGCACCTGATTGTAAACTTAAAGAGTTCTGTATATAATTAGAATGAGATGTTTATAATAGCACATTTAAAATAATATGGTTCAAATTAATAAAGGTTTATACCTCCAATCCTGTTAGTTTCTAATGTATACTACATAACATTTTTACATAATCTGATAATTCTAGGTCTAATTAGTTTGTACTTCACTGTAGTTTCATGCAGAATATTAAAAATAATGTAAAATAGCTACTGAATTTTTTTTGACCTAAGTGAATTGGCGACTGCGTTTATAATATGTATGAACTCGTTTTCACTCTGCAGTAATTTAATGTTTCTAAGTAGGACTGTTCGCTTGTTTTTCTGTGCTCAATTTTCGCGTGGAAAAATCTCATATCGACCTCATTACGAATTTAAGTCCTATGAGATCTCATGGGAAATCTCAAAAGGTATTAGTTTCTTAATTATTAAAAAAATATCAAGGGACGCAGCAGCGTCCCGATGGCAAGTATAAGTTTTTATACTCTGTGCCATCGGGGAGCAGCGCGATCTTATTATACTTTGAATGTGCTATTTAACCTAAATGCGTTTTATTACATCAAATGATTTCTTGTCTGATATGTCTTAGATGCTTATGTTTGAGTAATGTGTCTTAAAGATTTTAACGAGAACTTTCTAATGATCATATTATTTTGCTTCAAAAATTTACAATAAGGTTATATTCATCAATCAATGCAATATACTATACTACGCCGCAAATGTCTCCAGAATATATTAATTATGCGCAACCCTAATGGTAAAAGAGTGATAGAGGTGTCCGCTAATGGTTGCTGCCTTTTACGAAACGAATCTCAGTTGCTGAGAGCCGAACGCACGGAGTAAGCATCTATCTACACAAAGATTCTAAGGAAAGAGGACTAGATTTTTCAAGCTAGAAGTTGTCTAGTTGTCCTTATCTAGTTTATCTTGCATCGTTTACGAACGAGCATCAGTGTTTCTCTGAGAAGACAGAGGCACATGCGACATGTGAATCCAGAGAGTAAACAGCAGCGTGCTCTACATCAGCGAACATCTTGTGACCCTTGGTTCATATCGGTGGACTGGAAACTGTGCACCGGCCAATCCTTTATGACATGCAGGAATGCCACAACAGAGAAAAGCGAGTTCGACACTTCGATCCACGGAAAATCTATGAGCTCGTCTTCAACTTCACGAGCTCTCACCGCTTGAGCTCAACGACGACCCCATTCCCTGCAATGCCGAACTCCATATCTATAGTTGTTCGACTCTTACTTCAGCCTCCTCAATAGAAACTATATGCTCTCTCCAAGACCTTATACCCTTGTTTATTTGAAATGAGTCGACAATGAACGACAAGGTCTTCCTTCTTCTTCCGTTACAGCGGTTTCGGTCAGCCCTTACATATTAGTGCTGTAGAGTTCGCTACAATTAGCTAACGTTGCAACAACGTCTGCCGGAGCTGCTCCGACGACCAGCAAATGACACTTGCGGCGCTCAAGACCATCAAGTGGAAAACAACGCGTTAGACAACAAGAGCAAGCAAATAAGTTTACGACAGAACGTCTGATCCAGTTACAGGACAAGGAGGAGGCGATAGACGTCAACGAGGAGCCGACGCGGCCCTCATAGATTGGCAGTGTCGGAAGTCGGACCAACCTCAAGCTTCGCATATCCATGACACCCGGCCACAAATCCAAGCCTACCGCTGCTGTCAGTCAGCATCATCAAGACCCTCACGCCTCAGATAATCTAGGTTACGCAATAGCAACAGCAGCAGGTCCTCAAAGACAATATACGCAAGATAATAAGGCTCTCGAGAAGTCGTAGTAATTCATAACTTTAATTAAACGTATGAAACGGGTATAAAATCGGTTTGAAAAACACCTTTTACAAGGTAAAATGTTGGCAACTATAAGTTTTGTCTCCACCCTGGCGGAAAATGAGCCAACAGTTAATTATGGTTGGCCAACGAACCTGCTAGAACTGTCACTTTGGCCAACAGTTTACCGTTAGTAAGCATTTCTACTAGGGCATAAATATACCCTAATGAATATAGTGAAATCAATTTTATATATGACAAGCATCAAGCATTAAAGTTCAGCAGGTGAGATAAGATTAACTGACTAGTGGTTATTAAAAAAAAACACAATTTTTAAAAATATTATTTTAATGCACACTTGCCGTCCCGTCGTCTTATAGTTTATCGATGAAACATTTAAATTGTTATTATTAAGGTGTAAATCTGTTAAATCATATTAAAATTACAACATTTTTTTATTATAATCTAAAAGGAGCTTTGCTTTATTGTAAAAATCTTTAAATATATCCGTCAAAATTTATAGCAAAGAAAAAATCTCAAGACAAATTTAATAATTTGCGAAAATAATAAGTATTTTTGGAATCATATTGGCTTTACGATTCTTGTTTTTTACCATAAACTTATGCGGATAGATGAAGTGTTTTATTGTATTTCTCTGTTTTCATTAAAAAGCCGATAAATTTGCATATTTGTGTGGGGAATGATCGTTAAGTAATCAATGTGTTGTTTTAAGTCAGTACACATCGTAGACTATAAAACGACGGGACGGCAAGTTTGCATTAAAATAATATTTTTGAAAATAGTGACCTTTTTTTTAATAGCCACTAGTCAGCTGATGTTATCTCACCTGCTAATTGATTTCACTACATTCATTAGCGTATATTTATTCCCTGGTAGAAATGCTTACCAACGGTAAACTGTTGGCTAAAGTGACGGTTTTAGCAGGTTCGTTGGCCAACCATAATCAATTGTTGGGTTATTTTTATATTATATTATAGATTTATTTAGGGATTGTAATTTACTTGCGCTGAATATTTAGCTCAAAATAAAAATAAAAACCGCTGCCAAATCTTTTGGCACTTAGCTTTCTTCAAAATCAAGTGGCGCGGTAGCCCCACAAAGGCGAGTTTCAGAAGCAGACGAAGCTTTGACGCCCGTGACACTATTTACTTCTATATTGGTATCCGAGATTTTACTTTTAAGAAAACCGATACTTTCTATAATTGTTTCTAAGTGATTTTTATATATTATCACATTTGCGTGCTAATCAGCGATTTTTAATAAAAGTTGTCAAAAAAAAAAACGCTGTTATTTATATAATACAAACAATCTTTTATGTGATTTGCTTAAATCATTATCTTTTTCTCCAGTGTGAAAGGACGGTGAAGTTATCTGCGTATCAAAAATGATAAGGAATTGCTTTTCCACCTTTTTTACATATCCTTACGTTCCTCATATCATTGCGGTGTTACATACAAAAAAACATTACTGCGGCGTCGTATTAAATTTATATTACAGTATTACTAAAGTGATTTTGTCTATCAAGCATAGACAAAATAACTTTAATAATACAATAATATAATATCTACCACAATATTGTTTTCTCAAGAAAAAATAATAATATATCACAATATCCAGAATTAAGAGGTTGCTGGTGCATACTCTGCGTTCCGGAGCAGTAACAGTAACTAGGTGGCCAGGGTAGGCGATGATAAGGTACATTCAAGGGCGGTGTATAGGTGTACAGGATGGCTGATGACGACGTTTAGGTGGTGCGCTCCATGGTTTTTAGTGTCTAAGTAAATAAATCATACGAGGACGGCGTGTAAATGTACAGGGTAGCCGATGACAAAGTCTAGGTGGTGCGCCCTGTAGTTTTTGGTTTCTAGGTAAATATGTCATACAAGGACGAAATCTAGGCGTTGCACTTCATAGATATTGGTGTATGAGTGTAATAATAATATTCGTAGACAGCGTAAATTTATACCTATTCATATTTTCTTAACATACATTATCAATCATAACCACCGAACTAATATTTTGCGACCGAACAAATAAGTGTTTTCATGTTAGTGATAAAAATGTTACAATTAAGTTATAGTCAAAAGGTGCTAAAAATGGGGTAAGGGTAAACATTTTGAAAAATAAAATTGAGAAAGGGTAAAGATTAGAAATTCAAAATTTATAAACAGAGATTTTAAAATGAAAAAATGTATAAAACAAAAATGTTGCATTAAAATAATGCGAAAGGTGATATTTGTAGTTAAAATATTGCAAAAGCGATATTTTTAGGAATTTCCAAATTTAGGTTTTCAAAATTATACCTTTTTAATATTCTGGTACTTGAAATTTTACCTTTCGTTATAATTCAATTCTTAATTGTTGCCTTTTAAATATTTATTTTTCAAAATTGTTACCTTATCCTTAAAAATGCTTATATTTTCTTCTTGGGCAAATATAAAATACTCAAAAAAATGTACCAAAAATGACTAAATTGAATAAGCAGCCGCGGACAGCCGATAGGAACAGGCGTGGGTGTGATGAGCCCACACTGTCGAACGCATTCATCTAGAAAAGCTACGCAAGCACCACAACAACAAAAACACTTCACATTATCTCTTATCTCTCAATCTATCTCTTTCCTCACACATTACAAAAATGGGCAAAAATCCTGCTGCCGAGGAGGATGCGGGAGCGATGACAACTGCCCCGTAAGGGGATGTGTAGAATGATTCGCCACCTGGTCTTACGCGGTAATGATGCCAGCGAAGGCGCGCTGTCTTGCAGGGGGGCGTTAGGATGCGAGAATGAAACCGTAGTGTGTCTGACGACGAATTGACACTGTCCTCGTCAAAGTCGGAAAGCTCTCATACTTAGTTCTAGAGAGGTATGGGGGTTATCACCTCTAGAACGGTGGACTCACCTGCGATCGGAATAGGATCCGAAGCGCGCGGGTTTAACATAACATCATGGCTCAAAAAAATCAAATCCGAACCAAAAGGGACTTAAGGGTCGGAACTTGGAATGTTCGCAGTCTATACAGAGCAGGTGCGTTTAAAGAACTCGTAAAGGAAGCTGATAGGTACAATCTAGATTTGGTAGCAATACAGGAATCGCGGTGGCCAGATGGCGGAGTACTAGCATCAGGTAACTTCACGTACCTGTATGGGGCCGGGAGTGGGGGATCTCTAGGCACCGAATTTCTCGTAAGCAAAAGCATCATACATTCGGTTAAAAGTTTCAAATCCGTCAATGATAGGCTCTCGTACATCATTATCGAAGGGGAATGGTATAGATATGTATTTATTAATGTACACTGTCCTACGGAGGACAAAGAAGAAGAAGCTAAGGATCTCTATTACGAAACTGTAGAGCAGGTAATCGACCAGTTCGCATCTTACGACACAAGAATAGTATTAGGCGATTTCAATGCTAAAATAGGTAGGGAGGAAATGTTTAGGCCTACTATAGGTAAGGAAAGCCTGCACGAAGCCAGCAATGATAACGGTATTAGGGTCATAAATTTCGCGGCGGCAAAAGATCTTATAATCAAAACTACGTGTTTTAAGCACAAGAACATACACAAGGCAACGTGGACATAGCCGGACGGGGCGACACAGAACCAAATTGATCATTTCCTCATTGAAAAAAGGCGTCATACTAATGTTCTTGACGTAAGGGCTTACAGAGGGGCAGATAGCGACTCGGACCACTTCCTAGTAGTAACCAAATTATAGAGCTAGGGTATAATTTTTTTCACTAGGGTAAATAACAAAATAGGTAATAAATTATTTATACATCTATTTTTTTCATACCACCCATGAGGTAAATAAAAAGGCGCGTTTTTTCTCTGTTTACATAATAATATTATGTTTTATTTAATTTGATTTAAAATTTAAAATTTAGATTAATTATCTCATAGAAGTTTGAATATGCTTGAATTATGTATTCTATTCGTAAATATTTAATACTTTCATCACTTTTATTCAAAATTATATAAGTACATACAAATTTCAAGAACTTTGTATCGCCACACAGTGTACCAAAATCCAATTTTTGTGGCCAAAATTCGCTCGACAGTAATATTTCAAATGAGATCTCTACTATTAGGTATATTGATCTATTTAGGGTTACTTTTAAAATACTCTTCTAAAGTTTGTTATTATTGAAAATTATTTTCTAAATAGTAAAACCGTATTCAAAAAAAGATGCATTAAAGCATTCTAAGCAATTTTTTGATTTTTAAATATTAGACATGAAAATTTCGGTGAGAAACTCATAGTGATTCTACAATCAATAAAGTGTCATTCTATTATTGACAACTGAATTTACAACTGAATGTATTACATTTTAGTACAGAAAATAAATGTTATGATTGTTATAATCCTAAAATTTACATTATATTATAACTGTAAATAAAAAAATGTTTAATTAATATTATTTTATTGTTAGATTTTGTTAATATGATTAATACTGCCATCAAATAATTACAAAGAGTTTGAAAACATTTTTTAATATTAAAAATTTATTTTTATTTTATTCTATAATTTTAAAACTGGTCCTGTGTACTTGTAGCTATAACTACTTTTATAGAATGTTGGCTGTATTCAATATATTTATTTATAGATTTAATTGATTAGAATTTATCAATCTGGCAATCTGATTGAAGCATTTCAAAAACGTTCCACAAGATTTAACTAACATCGAGTGTACATCTAATATTCAACAGTATATTTTAAGAATAACACGTCAAATAATTGTAAATCGCGAGCGAAGCAAGCGTTTTTTGCTAGTATTTCATTAAATACAACATTTTTAACACATATGATTGCCCTGTTGAAAATATATACCTGGATATTCAGGTGGATTATCCATATGGAAAATCCACCTAGATATCCAGGTATATATTTTCAACGGGGTGACTATGGCTAAAAACTGAAGAACGAAGATGTATTCTAACATTTTCAAATATTTGTCCTTGAGATTTATTTATTGTTATTGCAAAACCTCATCTAACGGGAAATTGGTGTCTTGTCATATTAAAAAAAAATATCTTCTTGAGCCGGAGATACTTCAATACGCGGTAAAAATACTTTATTTCCAATTTCACTTAATATTTTTGCACAAATAGTATATTCTAACATTTTATAAACTTTTTATTGTGTTGCGCAAATTAATATCACTTAATAAAATAATAATTGCTCCATCTTTTAAGTTCAGTTTGTGTGGTGGTAAGCCATTTGGTATTTAGGAATTTAAAAATTCTACTGATAAAAAAGCTTTTAAATTTTTATTGTTATCATCTTCTGCGAAATCTATACTGATATATTCTTTTACATTACCTTCCATTTTTGATAAAATTTCATCGCTTATACTAAATACATCTGCTTTTTTGTGCTAATATAACTTTTTTATTAATATTTTTATTATTAAAATTATTTACATAAATTTCATTAATAATATTGTTTGTACATAACATCAAAAAAAAAACTTAACCAAAGTAAAAAGGTTAGGCGCGTTTGATGTTTTGCGTATCATCATGAATGTCAATAATTATTTTTACTGTGAAATTACATATTAAAAAACAACTGAGATCAATTAAAAAAAGTCAAGTACAATCATATTATGTTATTTATAATACGACTAACAAAAAATCAGTATGTTTAATTAAGGGATTAGTCAAATGATTGGTAATTTAAACTTAAGTGATATATTGATCAATTACAAACAACTCTCAAGATACTTACTACGTAACTTGCCAAGCCCCTTACATTTTGTTCGTGGTGTTGTCTGATTGTAAGTGTAACTTTCCGCATATTTCATTTGTGTACATAAACTTATAAAATTGTTAATTTAATAAAATGGAATATTTTAAATCTAAAGTATATACCATACTCAGAGTGACTTCTGTACGAGTTGATATTAGCTAGATTAAGACACCATGTACTGACACAATAACAATACATGCGACACTGACGTGAAATTGTGAATAATGATAGGAGGAACAACTTACCTTGACGAAGCGGACCTGTAGTTACCGACTGGCTAGCTCGCTCTCGTTCTGGCGCTGTAGCTCGTCTCAAAAGGGCGCGACGTTTGTAATGTAATAATTCGTACGCAAGGATTAAGTAACTGAGTGAAGTGATTTATTCAATTAGTCAGATTATAATTAGTACAAGATACAAGGCCTCGACTGAGTTCAACTTGTGTCTGAGGTAGAAATATGACTAAGTCCAAAAACTTGGCGAACGCTCTGAGTCTAAGTCCGGTTACAGAAAAATAGTTTAAGTCGCGAATCGGACAGAGCTTCGCGTCTAGACCTACAGCGAGACTCGCGTGTGGTTTTCTTCCCCGAAAAAAGCATCACGATGCCAAAGAGATGTGCGGGACCTAGAGACTACGAGAAGTGGCAAGCCTTCCATGCCAAGTTCGCAAAAATGTAACAGGAAATGGAGAAGCTGCCACCGTTATTCACAAGATGTCCTCATACGTCAGACTCGGACGATGACTCGGACGTCTCAGCAGTATCATCCAACAAGGAGAACGGGGACAAAAGATGTATTTCATGAGTTTTAGAAAGCCAAACATACCTCCTCGTTCCTTTCCTTGCCCCCCCCCCCCCCCCACCCCGCATTTCCACGTATTAGTTCTTTGTTTCAGACCAAGCTAACACGTTGCGGGACCGCCATCTTAAGATAGCGGTTGGATTTTTGCACCACGGCGTATACACGTGGTTTTTTCTCTTTTATGAGAATTTTCTCACATAATTATCATTATGTGTAGAAGTAACATAAAAATTTATTATCCATTATGGAAAATTTTTATCGTTTTTTGATTAATGGGTATGATCCCGAGAACAGTTTACATTGTATGCATACATTGCATTGCTATAGCTATAATTCATTGCATACCTATTTTCATAGTTGCGCAAACCTCTGCAGAGATTAAAACATCTAATTACACCGGCACACAAAATAAAAAAAGTTGTCTGCGCGAGAAATCAGACCTATCTATCTTTATGTTTTTCGGGTCGCTGAATTCGAATATAAGGTCAGTTAGGCTCCATTACGTCAGGGTCAAGGTCAGTTGGAGGTCAAATTAAGAAGAAAAAGTTTTAAAAAATTAAAATGCCATATATTTATGTTTTTTTGGTCGCTGAATCCAAATCCGGAATCAGTTTGGCCTCATCTCGTCAGGTTCAAGGTCAGTTCAAGGTCAAACTGAGAAGAAATGGTTAAAAGAAATAAAAATGCCATACATTTATGTTTTTTGGTCGCTGAATCTGAATCAGGGGTCAGTTTTACCCGATCACGTCAGGTTCAAGGTCCGTTCGAGGTCAAATTGAAAAGTAACGGTTAAAAAAATTAAAATGCTATATATTCATGTTTTTTTGGTCGCTGAATCCAAATCCGGAATCAGTTTGGCCCCATCACGTCAGGGTCAAGGTCAGTTCAAGGTCAAACTGAGAAGAAACAGTTTAAACCGATTAAAATGTCATATCAAAACTTTCCAAAAATGGAAAAAGATACCGAAAAATTGTAAAAAATCTTATTTAATCACATAATATCTTCCTTGTGTACAGAGAAAAGTTGCTTTCGTTTATATTTTTTTCTTATTTTGCTTTTTTTTCCACTAGCTTAGTAACTCTCGATGTCTTTCTTTACTCCTTTTTTCTCTTGTAACGAACTCTTTTTTACTTCAAATGACCTATGCAATGGGTTTCTTTTTCTCTTTTTGTTATTTGTTTTAATGTCTCTCTTCAGTGTCCAGCAAAAATCTGCCATCATGTTGATATTCCATCTTCCTTGGTATCGATTCTCCATTACACTTATATCTTGATGAAATCGTTCTCCCTGTTCTTCACTGACATCTCCTAGATTAAGAGTGAAGTAATCAAGATGGGAATGTAAGAAATGCATTTTATAACTCATCAAGCAACCCAAATTTTTGAAATTCTCCAACATTTGTTCAACTAGTTCCTGATAGTTCTCACTCTTTTTATTTCCTAAAAAGTTCTCACGAACAGTTTTAAAACTTTGCCATGCAGCTTTTTCTGTGTCGTTTATTTTTGTGATAAATGTTTCGTCTTCAAATAGAGTACGAATTTGTGGACCATCAAAAATACCTTCTTTTAATTTAGCTTCACTTATTGCGGGAAACTTTTCTCCCAAATACTGGAAACAATCGCCATCTTTATCCAGAGCTTTGACGAACTGCTTCATGAGGCCAAGTTTGATATGAAGTGGTGGTAGCAGATAGTTTGATGGGTCAATCAATGGCGTACGTATAATGTTCCTCGATCCTGGTTCAAAATGTGTTCTAGTTGGCCATACTTTCTTATCGTAGTGATTTACCCTGTCTCTACTATCCCATAAACACAAGAAGCAGGGATTTTTAGTAAAACCTGATTGTTGTCCTAAAATCATGGTTGCAATTTTAAGATCACCACAAATTTTCCATTGATGTTCCAAGTACTTTATTTTTTCCAATACAATTTCTAAATTTTCATAAGTCTCTTTCAGCTTAGTCGAGTCAGCTATGGGAATGGATGCAAACCTGTTTCCGTTATGAAGCAGAACAGCTTTCAGACTTCGTTTTGACGAATCAATAAAAAGTCTCCATTCCTCGTCTTTATACGTATTCGGTTTTATTGCATCGACTAAACCTTTAACATCTATACAATATACCAACGAATTCTCTTCATCGTTCGTAAAAAAATTCCTAAATTCTTTTTCTCTATCTCGATAAAAAGAGGCCGTTGTTCCTTTTGCTAACAGATTTTTCGTTTTAAGAACTGACGCTAGATATTCCCCTCCATCTTTAAGTAATCCTAAATTTCGAATAAGATCACTTAACTCTTCTTGGTTAAAGGTTTCTGGAGCTTTTCTTGTACTACGTGGCAGATATTCTTCGTTTCAGGATTCTTCGTCAGATTCTTCTTCAACCTCAGAACCTTCTTCGTCACAGGACTCATCAACTTGCATTTCTTCTACTTCGCCTGAGCGGTCCACATCCATGGGTTCGATACTAACAGTTTTATCCCTGACTTCTATTCTCACAGGTTTCACTACTGAAGAAACGTCTGCGTATACAATTTTAGATTTAGTAGCCGTGTTAAAACCTTTGGTATTAGTCATACAAAAATAGCAGTCATTTTGACACGTTGGAGAACACCATATCATTGGTTTTGTAAATTTCAAGTTTCTTTCTGTTTTATCTCTCAGCGACCAAAAAAACATAAATATATGGCATTTTAATTTTTTTAAACCTTTTCTTCTTAATTTGACCTCCAACTGACCTTGACCCTGACGTGATGGGGCCTAACTGACCTTATATTCGAATTCAGCGACCCGAAAAACATAAAGATAGATAGGTCTGATTTCTCGCGCAGACAACTTTTTTTATTTTGTGTGCCGGTGTTATTTTTAGATGTGGACGAGACGGAGGACGACACTCTATCTACAGTGCCTAAGTTCGTTGATCAAGACGTAGCTGAATTCGTAGGCCTGCAGAACAACGACGACGACGTCGGCAATGCAGTCGTCGATCCGAGTTTAGTTGCAATCTGGAACAAGCTGATCAACAGTGGCCTAAGTAAAGAAGCAAAAGCCACAGTGATGAACGAATACGTCAGGTATATGATCATTGTTATTATTATCATAATAACAATTATTAAATCAGAGCATTTTATCAAGACATGCAATCAGCTTATAGCTTCAGCCTTTGCTAAAATCTTAATTGCATTTAATTTAGGATTCCGGGATTCGAGCCCAAGAAGCTCAATCCGGAGATTGCAGCCTCATTGGCACCAAAGTGCATAAAGAAAGACGGATATATGGCCGAGCTACAGAAGCTTGCTGGATGTCAGCTCATGGCAGTGGGATCTGCTCTCACTACCATGATAAACGAGGAAGACTGTGACAAAATGGCCATAGTAAAGCTGTTCAATGATGTCGCTAAGCTAGCCATCGAGATACATCATGAGGTCTCTGTGTCTCGACGAGCAAACATCTTCATACCTAATCTGATGCCTCAGGTAGCCGAACTCATTAAGAAGGCAGAAATCGATGACACGTTGTTTGGCAACAAGCTGGCTGAACGCATCAAAGAATCCAAGGCCTTGACTAAGTTGACGCAAGAGATCCAAAAACCTAAGGAGACTACAGCTCCTAAGTACCCTTTTTTCCGGAAGAGCCAGCAGCAGAGAAGGCCCCTCTCGCAGCAGTCAGGCCAGAACCAAAACAAGGGCCAATATAAGCCGAATTTCAACAGCAAACAATAACACTTCAACAACAACGTGAAGAAGAACAACGAGAATTCGTCCCAGAAGAAATAAATGTAAGAATAGCAGGCAGGCTACGTTTATTTGTAAATAAGTGGTTAACTATTACATCTAACGAGTTCGTTCGCAATACTATTAGAGGTTATAAATTCCCCTTCATAGTAGAGCCCAGACAATCTTCCTATGTCGGGTCTAACATTGCGGTAGCTGATCAAACAAAATACAGTAACGCGATTGAAAAATTTTTGGATAAAAGTGCCATCGAAGTTTGTAAACCTTCCAAAGATCAATTTATCTCCTCGTTCTTTTTAATTCCAAAGAAAGATAACTCGGATCACTTTATATTAAATTTAAAGAATCTAAATCAGTATGTTCGGACAGACCACTTTAAGATAGAAGATCTTCGCTCACTCACCTATCTTTTATCCCCTAATTGTTTCATGTGCACAATCGATCTTTGTACAGCACCTTACGTATTCACCAAGATCATGAAACCTCCAATTGAAATATTAAGGTCAAGAGGCGTCTTGATGGTCATTTATCTAGACGATATGATATTTATTGCATATGATAGTAAATCATGCCGTTCTAACGCAGAAGTCGCGTGTAATCTATTCACTTCCCTTGGCTTAGTAATTAATAAGGACAAATGCTGTATCATGCCATCTCAGCAATGCAAATTTTTAGGCTTTGTAATAAATTCAAGAGAATTTACTATAGAACTTCCAAAGGAGAAAAGAGATAGGTTATTAAATATTTTAACGGAATATCAGAAGAAGACCCGTTGTTCTATTCTCGATCTTGCTAAATTAATTGGCAAATTAATATCGTCCTGCCCAGCCATAAATTATGGCTGGCTATACACCAAGAACTTAGAATCTTTCAAGACTCTCTCTCTCTCTCTCTCTCTCTCTCTCTCTCTCTCTCTCTCTCTCTCTCTCTCTCTCTCTCATTGTAAATAATTTCGACTATTCAGCTAAGATTAGCATCCCTAGTTTCACCCAGAGTGACTTAACATGGTGGGTTAAGAGTTTAGTGCACAGAGTAGGTTCTATTAGATCAACTACCTTTGATATGACAATTTACACTGACACTTCCAACTCAGGTTGGGGCGCTACAAACGGAGCCAACAGCATCCGGGGGTTTTGGTCCGTAGAACAGAGTCAATTTCACATTAATTACAAAGAATTGCTCACAGTATTACTTGCCATCAAGAAACTGCCTAATATTCCGGATAACGCGCAAATTCTTCTGCGAGTAGACAATACCACGGCCATTTCTTATATCAATAAGATGGGTGGCGTGCGGTATTCGAAATACAATAAACTAGCTAGAGAAATCTGGCAATGGGCCGAAGAGAGAAATAATTTTCTTTTCGCTTCGTATATATCCTCTCAGGACAATTCCGAAGCCGATGCATTATCACGAGTTAGAAATTTAGACACAGAATGGGAACTGTGCAACGAAGCGTTTAGCTACATTATAGAGGAGTTAGGAGAGCCTGAAGTAGATTTATTTGCCAATAGTTACTAAATTCCATAATACTAAATGCGAAAGATATTTTTCACGGTTTCCTGATACTCAGGCCATTGACGTAGATGCTTTCACAGCAGACTGGTCATTCTACTTCTTCTACGCTTTTCCCCCGTTTGCGTTAATAGCGAGATCCTTATCAAAAGTAATAAGAGAACAAGCTATGGGTATTATCCTGGTGCCAGACTGGCCCAGCCAGTCTTGGTACGCACTGTTTAAATCAATAGTCATGAAACAGTTAATCTTAGATCCTAATATAAACCTGCTTTTATCTCCTTGTAGGAAGATAACGCACCCAAGGGCAGCGTCTCTGTCACTGATCGCAGCAATGATATCAGGACAGCCTTCACATCGAAAAACATACCATTAGAGGCAGCAAATATCATGACTGCATCTCTAGAGAAATCAACTATTTGACCAGAGACCATGCTTGAGCGCCTGCTTGAGACTTCTGTAGTAAATGACGTAACGCTCTTTGTCGTAGAGCGTAGTCATCAGCTTCTGTTGCTTCGAATCTAGCGCTACTCTGTGCTCCGGGCACATAGGTAAATCCTTGTGAGAGTCGTGGAGTTCCTCCGGGTATTCCAGATCCACCTCGAGGATGTAGCCGATGGGACTGTCGTATGCCACGTCGTAGAAACTCGCGTTCTCGATGTCCTTGATCCACTTAAAGCGGGAGCACGACAGGGATTGCGTCATGGCCCACCCGTAGAGGTTATTAACGTCAAAGTACATCAAGTACATGGACTCCTTTGTCAGATCGTAATTCTCGGCCATATACTTATTGTTGGCCTCTGCGTAGTGATTACAGCACTGACTCACACATCCGCGAATGCCTCGCTCGATAAAGAGTAGCATCTTGATATCGGTGAGCAGCTAGAGTTCTACGCCCGTAAACTTGAGCATCGCGTCCTACGAGAGACCGGGTGTCATGTAGTAGTGAGTCGCATCCAGACCGTAAGCTTTCATGCAGTTGTCTCGAAAATTCTCAAAGATCTCGATGAGTAGTAGCACATCTGTCTTGAGATACAGATCCGAGTACTCGCCGAGCGTCCGAATGTCGAAAGCCTGCCATACCGCCTTCGCGTGCTCGTAGTTGTCGCTGGAGATGTCGCTGTCAGTCAGACGGCTGTAAAATTTCAACTGAGCTGGCAGACAAGTCTCGTCGAGTTTTTCCAGCGTGGACACGTACTCGTAAGGAAACACTCCCTTACGTTTCAGCAGATCAATCCGTTGCGCGCTGTCAGCGTCGTCCTTCTCAAACACCGCATCGACAGTCTTCAGCTCTTGCAAATAGGATGCCAGCTTATCCAAGGACGAGGCCATGAAGCGAATAGAGTCGATGAATCGAAAGTTTACCTCGCTCTTTCCCATGTATTTGCTGAAAGAGATGTAACGCTCTTTCGTCTGCGGTAACAGCCCGATACGGCCGGAAAGGCGTTAGAGATCTCCCTGGTGAAGAGATGAGAGTCGTAGCCGCCCAAGTTGTGAAAAATAACTGGAATCGTTCGCGAGTCCTTGTAATTTATATTGCAGCCGGTGTGAGCCCGACCGCGATACTTTCCCGTGAAGTGGCAATGATCCTTCACTTTCTTGTCCTGCTCGCTGAAAGGTCGAGCGCAGACGTGACAAACTCTAGCCCAGGCGTATTCGCGTTTTTCTTCCGAGCTCATCTCATCCATGGGTACTGGATGCTCGTAGAGCTTCTCGAATTCTTGTCCGAGCTCGTGAAGACTCGTAGCGAACCATTTAGCTGCCTTCTGTTCACCAACGGCCGTCTTTCTGTAGCTCTTGTACGTCGACTTGGATTCACCAAAGCTGCACTTTACGTAGTAGCCGACGCTGAACGCTTCGTGCTCCTGATAAGCGCGCTTATCTTCTTTCACAGGTTTGAGCAGGCATTCAAAGTCAGCGTACACTACGAATGGCGAATGCTCCTTGTAGCGATAATTTTTTAATTTAAGCCTATTATTCGTCTCGTTCGGCAGTTTGACTTTGAAGCTGTTGAGCCTCGTGCAGTCTCTCTAATGCTCCACTAGTTTGTCGGCAGTCCAAAAATAGTGCAGATAACGATTGCAAATGAATTTCTTCGCTTTGCGAGAGCTCAGCTGAAACGAGATCAATCGCGATAAATATTATATCCACACGTAGTGAAATTTCAGAGAATGTACGTTCTCGTCGTCGTCGTCGTCGTTCTGCTAATCCTCGCCCTCGTAATGATCTTGTACGAAGAGAAGATTGATGTGCTTCTCTCTCTTCGAAGCCGTAATGTGATATGGAGACACGTCAAACTGTCCTCCGTTATTCTTCTTCAGCATGTAAAGATTGACCGAGATCTCGTTCTGTCTCTCGAACTTTGAGATCTGCTTAGGCATGACCGGAAACTCGATACCCGTGAAATCAAGCTTGTTCTCGAAGGCTGCGCACGCGCTGGAGAGGTAACAAGTATGACCTTGTTCTACGATATTTTTTTTGTCGTTAAAAGGACTGATTTTTTGAAATATTCAGTATGCAGCTGTCGTCGCTGAATATAAGTGTGTGCTCGTAGAAGAGTGGAGGGGAAATAGAATATTCTACGTTTAATATTTTTAGTGACCCTAAAAAGGGCTGATTTGCTTTCTTACTGTTGCTGCTAACTGTCGTCGTCGTCGACCTCGTTCATGTCAAGATAGAAAGTTTGGATGTAGAATAACACCTGAAACATTTCCTCGCGATCACAAATGTCGTCTCATTCAATGTAAGCGAGCACTTCCAAATGAACTTGCATCATCGCTAAAATGCAGATCAATTGAAATTCTCGCTTGATCTCACTCGTCGATCTTTCGACTGCGCTTATGGCTCGTGGACAGCACATCTCGAACGTGGACGATCGAATGAGCCTTATTTTTTAGAGCCATTCTTATACTATCTAGAGAGAGGGAGAGAAGAAGGGAAAACAGTTTATTTTCCACGTTTTAAAAAATTTTGGTGGCCCTGGAAAGGGCCGATTGTGCATATTCATCGTCGCTCATGTCTTTCGCTTCGGGCTCACGTAGCGTGACTTGCGCTTGAGCTTCCGCAGCTCTCGTGCTCGTCCATTGCTGCGGCTGCAAGGTGCTCTCTGACTCTATCTCGATTGTCTTGTTGCGAATTTCGTGGACTGAAGGCGTTCAGTGAATTTCTTCGACTCGAGGAGCAGGTTCCGGCATGCGTCGTCGAGCCTTATGCACGTTTCTCGACGTCTCAGCGAATGGTTCTTTCGAAGCCGGTGTGTAAGGACGCTCTCTACCCTTGACTCGTCCCATCTCCGGGTTCAAGTTTCGAACAGTCATTGGACGCGGAAACACGTTAGCCTGTGTCGACCGCAGAGCGACCTCCACAGTGTAACGATGCTCCCGCGCCTACTGACTGCCATCTCCGCCGCGACTTGCTACTGCTACTGCTGATGCTTCTACCATGATGAACAATGAATGACTGATACCGCTCGTCAAAGCGCTCTCTGTCATATGCTTTTGCGCGGATCTGTGCCGAACCAATAGCGCGCGCGCTAAGGAGTGAGGGTACGCGCGCTCCTTTGCGTGCGGCAGAGAGAACGTTCTCGCTGTAAGAAATCTTTACTGCGCGCGCATCTTTGCCAATAGCGCGCGGTAAAGATTCTCGAACATACTGTAAGAAATTTTTACTGCGGCGCATGTATCTGTGCGCGCGCTTTCAGTGCTCGGCAAAGATTCTCGCTGCGGCTATATATCGCGCTATCGTTAGTTACTTGCTGAAAAGAATTGAACCTCTCGAGAGAGCATAGTATAAGTCATACGTTTGACATGATGTTATTGTCCTGAAAAGGGCTGTTTGAAAAATTATGAGACGTCGAGTCTCGCTCGTAGTAAACTGCTCACTACCGCTTTTTTAAACTCTCGTTCGCGCACGAGCTGATAAGAGAGAGAAATCTGCTACCGCCATTGACGGCTCGCTACTCTTAAATGCAGCTCTTTTCTCGCGCTCTTTATTGTGCGAGATAGTGACTCTCGTCGTTGTCTCCGTCGAAGCGTGCGCTCGCAAGAAAGCTACTTCTTACAGTTTGTTTCACGTTTGAATTATATTTCTAGTCCTGAAAAGTACTGATGGAAATTTCATGGGACCTTGGGTCGATGAGACGCATTGCGCTGGTAAGAGCCGGCCGCTCGCATCTCCGCCTGCGATGATTCTCTCTCTCTCTCTCTACCGCGGTCGTCTGCTCGCCACCACCGTTAAGAATGTATCTCTAGTCCGCGCGCGCTCCCGTTTTATTGAGAGAGCGCGACTCGCGAGATAGTGAGGGAACTGAGTGGTTGCTGCCGCCGTCGCTTCATCTTTGTGGCTCTAGTCCCCGCTGCGCGACTCGTAAGAGAGTGGAAGAATCTGCCGCCGCTCGCCGCCACCGCTGTTGGGGCTCTTGTCCCGTGCACTCGCTCTTTATGTTGCGGCTGGCAAGATAGTGGGGGACATCTGCCGTTGACTGCTCATCGCGGCGCGTTCTATCCTACGCTATAGTTCTGAAAAGAACTATTTCATTCTCACTTTCATTCTCACACAAGTCTTTTATTTCTACGTTAAAATTTTTTGTAGTCCTCAAAAAGACTGATTGGTTAGTTGTGCCGTCTTAGGACGAAGGTCACCGCTGCTGTCATCGTCGGCTCGCTACTCCGTAGTAAATGGAACTTTGTCTCCACGCGCGAGGTAGTTGAGAAAGCCTATTGCTCCTGCTGTCGTCCGCTGTCGAAAATACGACTCTAGTCCCGCTGCGCAGCTCGCGAGATAGGGGAATCTGCCGCCGCCGTTGCTTTGCTGCTGCTGCTTCTGCCATGATGAACAATGAATGACTGATACCGCTCGTCAAAGCGCGCTCTGTCATATGCCTTCGCGCGCATCTGCGCCGAACCAATAGCGCGCACGCTGAGGAGTGGGCGTACGCGTGCTCTTTCGCGCGCGGCAGAGAGAACTTTCTCGCTGTAAGAAATCTTTACTGCGTGCGCATCTTTGCCAATAGCGCGCTCTTTCATTGCTCGGTAAAGATTCTCGCGGTCATAGTTCTGAAAAAAACTGTTTCATTCTCTCTTTCACAAGTATTTTATTACTACGTTTATAAACTTGTAGTCCTTATAAGGACTGATTGTAATATTTTGTTCCGGCCTCGACCAGCGTCGCGCTTCCTTAGGCTCTTTAAGGGGCGGCCTCTCTATCGTAGCCGTTTGCTGGCTAACTTCGACTGCTGCTGTATAGCTGCCTCGTGCGTTTTCGCTCCTCTTGTCGCCCACTCTCATGATGATGCTGCTCGACACGAAATGACACTTTGACGCAAGAGTGCGCTCTTTATTACGCGAGCGTGGCTGAGGGGGTACCCTGGGTGAGCTGGTAGCCGCTCGGAGAGGGGACTGAGTGAGCTGGTAGCCGCAAAGAGTGGGGGTGAGCTAGGACCCGCATGAGCTGGTACCCGCACAGCTTACCTACTGGCTGCTCGTAATCTTCCCGTAAAGTTTCAGAGTCCATAGTGGCCGGGCTGGGGGTGAAAACAGCAAATCAATGTATTTTTCTCTGATTTCTCGAAAATAGTAGTCGATAGAGAAAAACGGATGCCAGCATCTTAAAGAGCAACGAATTTTACATCAGATCAGGTCATGATAATAAATGAGTAATTAGTATTTATTTCATATTGAATGAATGTCTTTTTTGATTTTTCCGAGTAAACCAATATATAGATATACTGAGCCGAAGAGACGAAACTGTAGACTGACGCTCGCGTATGCGCCCCGCACGCCACGCCGACTAGGACCGCTGAAGCCGGCCAAAACCTGCAGGACGGCTAAAAATAATACGTTTTAGCTTGCACGAGAGTGAGAGAGACAGAAAGTATGCGCGACAATATAAACTCTTTCAGTAATCCCGAAAAGCTTTCCATTGTTTTTTACTACACCATACAAGATACGTCTTGCTTGTGTGTGATTTGTTGAGGTGTTTTATATTGGTTTATACCTATTCCAAATGTATAAAAGGACGTAGTATATGAGTGAGTATACGTGTAATTTAAAGATGCTGTTTTGATATTAATTTTGTTTTTTAGGTTAGATTTAATGCAATCGTAAAGTGTGCAAGAATTGAGCATGAGAGGTAATTTATAACATAAAAATCAATGTGTGCATATATTTTACGAGCTTTTTTGCTGTATGATGATTTTCAAACATTTCTATTTAATGTTTCGAATAACTTTAGAAATGAATGGTGAAATAATATGTACTCTTTGCGATAAACCATTAAAAGTTGGTGTTGATGAGATCGCGGAAGTACAAGAGAGAGGACTGCAGACCTTTATTAAAAAACGTCAAGTAAAAACAGATGATAAATGGCAATTATGGGATGGAAGATATAATGTAAAGTTTCATGAGCTATGTAGAAAGCAGTATTTAGCTTCGACTTCGAACCAGCCATGGAAAAGAAAAAAGTTTTTCTTGAATCGCCAGCCCTTGATGATATGGTAGAATCATCGTGGTCTAATTCAACCTCTAGTAGTGATTTTGAATTTCTTAACTTATGTTTGATTTTCGAAGAACCGTTAGATCGTCATCACAAGCGATCTACATTATATTAATTCGATGTTTCTAATGTGTTTTTCAACTTTTCCTTCTGATAATGTATATCTTCTTACAATTATGTTAAACTATTTTGGATCCCCTTTCTTGACTACATACTCCCTTACATTGTTTTGAAAAAAATTTTAAAAAGTTGCTTCTACATTTATAAAAAAATCGAATTAAAGGTAGACAACTCGTTTTTGAGATTCTCCGGTCCTCAAACTCGTGACTCAGCACTTTTTCTATATCGATTTTTGTTTTACACTTGGACATCGTTTACAGGGAAGCGCGATTTCTTTTTCGGTAGATTGGATGTACATCTGGTGCTAATTCTTGTAGACAAAAATTAATTAACTAAAGGGTCATTCTACCTATTGGATATTGTATACGAAGAGTTTTTCCTTGTTTCGATGTATTATTGTAATAAAGCTTATTACTTCGGTATTTTATTTTCATTAATGTATATATTATTTATTATTGCAAAATATTACTTACTCTCTGCGTTTAACAGGGTTGAGACTGTCATATTTACATTTTATATTGAGTAGTATTTTGTCTAATCTAATAAATATTTTTTTTTGTTCAAAACACGAAGATAAAAGCTATGTGTGAAAATTATAACTTTAATATTTTCATAATTTTTTAACACTCTTTATATTTATATATGAGTTGTAACGGGGTGGGACTTGACGTGAGAGGAGAAAATCATAAAAGGAGACGCCGGGACCGAGAATCGATCCGGCGCTCCCGAGATCTCTAGGCGCGCGTGCTACCACTTGAGCCAACGCCGCCTTATTTCGTCACTCTCTATCCTGCCTCAATTACCGGCGTGGCGAGGAACGTTATTTCTTGTTACAGAGTGATTCTCTTTCAAGTGAATGATGAAAATTTTTATTATGTCCCGAACTGCATATATTTGTTTTAGACTCTCAAAATAAATTTTAGCGCGATCCCTTTACTTGGCTTGAAGTTATAGCTGGTCAAAGTTGGGTTGCCAAGCAATTTTTGCCTATTTTTAACGATTTTTAGCTAATAATGGATGCATTTTTAACCAAAACTACTCTAATACTTTATTTGTAAAATTTTCTGAATTTTTCAATAAAAATACTCTTAAAGTCCTATACATATGTATATCTTATTTGCAAAATTACAGAACTCGATTAAATTGTTACAAATATTCCTACCGAAGTAGAGAAATCGTAAATATATTTTATCTTGTGCAAAAATTAACTAATTTATCCACTGACTTTGAAAAATTATGATTGAGTAAATGATTTATGTTCTAATTTTTTGCAAGAGATATAATATATTTACGATTCCTCGTCTGCGATAGAAATATTTGCAACAATGAAATCGAGTTGTATGATTCATTTTGCAATGGTCCGAGTAAAGCAATTCATTTCTATATGCAAACATGTATTTCAATAATTTATCACTAAGGTTTGAATGTTTGCTACTTCTGTAATTTTGTTGGGAATGATCCAAGAAATTCAAAAGCATTACTATAGGCTTTGAATATGAATTTTAATCATTTTTAGCATGGATTTATAGTTATCTTAATCTTTTGCTAAGAATACAGGGCCTCTGCCATTCTGGGGCCAATACTGAAACTTTTGTACTATAGAAAGGTATCTTTTCAACGTACAAAAGTAGTTAGAGTCAGGATTGAACCCTAAGATTTTTACATTTTCAGATTTTAAATGCAAATATATACATATGACTTCAAAAGTATTTTTATTAAAAAATTCAGAAAATTTTACAGGAAAAAGTATCAGGGTAGTTTTAGTTAAAAATGCATCCATTATTAGTTAGAAATCATTAAAAATAGACAAAAATTGCAAAAACTGCTTGAAACCCCAACTTTGACTAGCTATAAGTCGAAGCCAAGTAAAGGGAACACGCTAAAAATTTTTTTAAGAGTCAAGGTTATCGTACAGAACATATATATGCAGTTTGTGCCATGATAAAAATGTTCATCTTTGACTTGACAGAAAATCACCCATATATAAATATAAAGAGCCCGATTGATAATTTTTTTTTTAATATATCTTATGATATGTAAATAATGTTTAAATAATTGCTATTTTATAAATTCTTCTAAAAATATTTATACTACATTGAAAATTAAAAATTATTAACACCGAAAATTTCACTGTAAACAATATTTTTGTGTAAACATCGGTCAAAATTAAATTATAATCCATTAGCTTATTATTTTTCACAGTTTTTGCAGTAAAAATCGCTTTTTTTATTAATATTTTTAGATTTTTCTTGTTTTTTTTACGCGAAATAGTGCAACGTGACTAAACACAGTATTCGAAAGTACAATAGCGTGATTGACCTCGCTTCTAACGTCGCTCGGTTAAAATATATATTCCAATAGTAATAAAATTCAAGTTTTGTTAAAATATTGTTTCCTAATTTTTGATAATATTAATGAAAAATGTCTTGATGATGATCGTAGAATTTTTATTAATAGGCTGTTTCCAAGTAAAGATAATTTACGCATATCTTTTGAACAAGAACAGTATCAAACTAATTTTTATGCGCTTCGCGCGAGCGTCAGGCAATCAATTAAAGCTTTTGGGCCAGATGGGGCGTGTCACACCAAAATTGTTATTCAATTATATGTAACAAAAATCGTTTCTAGGGTTGTTGTTTATGTATAAGCGTTTTGAAAAAATGTTTGTCACAATAAAAAGTTGTGTTTTTAAAATATCTACAACTTTTACGTTTAAGGTTTTTATGTATAGCCTCAAAGTTTTATGATAAATGCTGGTTTATTGCTATAAAAAAATCGATTTTGGCCCGTTGACTCAAATTAAAAGCATTTTAACGCTTAAGTGTCAATAAAAAAAAGTTGTATCTCCTCGAGATCTACAACTTTTCTATTTAACTTTTTTTGTAGAATGCATAGAATTCGTGTTAGAGCCAAGAAACCGTTTTTAGCGATTTTTGGATGTGACCGCATTCTTCGCATACATGCAGGATCAAGCCCAAAATAAATTTGGCACCTTAGTATTACGAAGACAGTTCGCACACAAATTTTTAGCCCGATTGATAAAAGTCTCTCAGAGATAATCGGGTAGCACCAAAATTTTTACTCAAAATACACACAAAAATTGAACAAATTGTGCCCGCATTTTAAAAAAACGCAGACGATCGGAATGAAAAAAAATAGTTTTTAGGTTTGTGCGAGAGGAGACTCCTCCAAAAATTTCAGCCCGATTGGTCAAAAATTGCGTCAGATATCGCATCTTACACATTTTTCGATGACAGAACTATAAGGCACTTCCGTGTCGCGGTCGTGCCTAATTTCGTGTCGCGGTCGTGCCTAACAACTGATAATTGTATTCATCATTTTGAAATAATCGTACTGATGGATGTGGATAAC
The DNA here is from genome assembly GCF_009193385.2 of Nasonia vitripennis. Lineage (NCBI taxonomy): Eukaryota > Metazoa > Arthropoda > Insecta > Hymenoptera > Pteromalidae > Nasonia > Nasonia vitripennis. The sequence goes on along the minus strand of NW_022279614.1, from coordinate 692,553 downwards.
AATGACATTGTATACATCGAATCAAAATAGCAAAAAAAACTTTATTTAAACAAAAATTAGATGATGATTTAAAATATATGAAAGAAAAATCGAAAATACGAAATTTTCTGTATAACAATCGACAAATATAGTCGTAAATAAGAATATAAGTAAATAACGCGGTAGCGCAACAAAGTCAAGTTTGAAAAGCAGACGAAGCCGCATCGCCCGCGCTACTATATTTACTTCTATATAGGTGTTCGAATATTTCATTCACAGAAAAAAAATGCTTATCATTACTGTTCGTAAGTTATTTTGACTTATCAGCATGTTTTAATGCTAAACTATGATTTCCAATAAAAATATTAGAAAAAAAGCCGTTTTAGCCAGGAAAATATGGGGAAGAGGGGCTGATTGGCGAACTTACAGAGATATTAAAGAAAATATGGGACAAAGAGGGATTACACGATAAATGGAAAACCGCTGCCAATTCCACGAGAGCCAGCGCTATACCCGAAACGACGCCTAGTCGCTGAGCGAATATACAACAACGCATCCCGAAGGGCTAGGAGAGGAGCTGAAAATACGAGGCAGCGAAACCGAGCCTGGTCACTCTTCCGATAGCTGCGATAGCAGCAAGAAGCGCCCGGCGCTCTTGACGAGGCGAGTAGCGGACGTAGCGGGACTCTAATGCGACGATCCCAATCAATGAGGGCGAGCAGCTGCCCGATCGGCGAGAAAGGCGCAGCCGCAGGCTGAATCTCCTGGGTACGTACGGGCGAGAAGAGACAAGGCATAATCAGCTTGACGGATTCCCGGAGCATCGTACGGCCGACTTCGAACGACACAGCGGAGACCGACGGCGCTTCAAATACATTGTAAATGTCGGCGCGCAGCGCACCTGTTCTCTCTCTCTCTCTCTCCCTCTCTCTCTCTCTCTCTCTCTCTCTCTCTCTCTCTCTCTCTGGTCATCCTTCACCACACCATCACTTGACGAATGCATCACCATCCTCAACGAAAACATCACAAAAGCCATAAATCATCTCGCCCCATTAAAGACTGTGACACCTGGACGTAAATGTCAGGCTTGGAATGGACAGGAAGAAGGTCACCCTTCTGCTTCTTTTTGATTTTAGCAAGGCGTTTGATACAGTGTGTCACGTCAGGCTACTCAGAAAGCTACCCTCCTTCGGCTTCTCCAAGCAGGTTATCCGCTGGCTTGCATCTTACCTTTCTGGTAGAGAACAGGCCGTCATTGGTGACAACAACGAACTCTCTACATTCCTACCACTAAACACCGGTGTCCCACAGGGGTCAGTCTTGGGCCCCTTATTGTTCGCGTTATACATCAATGACATTGGCCTCTGCCTTGACTCAGATGTATCCCATCTAGTCTACGCGGATGATCTGCAAATCTACTGTCAATGCCCCCTTGAGGAGCTCGATTCCTGTTCTGACAAGATGAGTGCTAACGCCGAGAAGATAATGGGCTGGGCAGCACTAAACAGACTTAAGCTGAATGTTAGTAAGACTAAGGCGATCGTCCTGGGCTCACCCTACTATATCAATGCTCTACCTTCTACTGCTAACACCTATATAAATATAGGGGGGGCCCAGGTCAACTTTGAATCATCTGTGCGCAACCTGGGGCTGGTGCTTGACTCAAAACTTACGTGGAAAGAGCACGTTACACAAACTTGTAAACGTGCTCACTCTTTAATGTATCGGCTATATTTCTTTCGGAAGAGCACTAGCCTCAGGTTGCGCCAACATTTGGTGCAAGCACTCCTATTTCCCCTCATCGACTACTGCTCACTTGTTTACTGCGACCTGACTCATGAGCTTGACTTAAAACTGCAGAGGCTTGTTAATACGGGAATCCGATACATCTATGGTGTAAAGAGGGACGAGCACATCTCCCCTTACAGGCGTAGGAAGTACTTCATGGCCTGTTTTCTTAGAAAAATTTTCAACACCTCAATACCAGCTTATCATCTAGCCTATTTTGACTTCCACGTCGCACTCAGGCCTGTCAGGGGCGAGGTGACTCCACTTGACATCCCGTCCTTCAAGACGGAGACGCTGAGGAATTCATTTTTCATCAGCGCCTCCTACCTGTGGAACAGCCTTCCATCTCAACTTCGCGACACACTATCCATATCACACTTCAAACAAGCAGCTAAAAATTATTTCTTTAATTTGGAAAACACATAAACATCGCACAAACATACATACATTCTCTTTCATCTCATGTCATCTCTCAACATCACACACACCTTATACTATATACCCTTACACAAATTTTATTTATTCCTTTATCATAATACACTATATTTGTTATATGTACAACAAAATGTACAAAAATAAAGAGCAATTAATCTAATCTAATCTAATCTCTCTTTCTCTCTCTCTCTCTCTCTTTCTCTCTCTCTCTCTCTCTCTCTCTCTCTCTCTCTCTCTCTCGCGAAAAGCACATAGCGCAAACAGCACAATTAGACGCTGTAGTTAGATTATCTAGCATTATGTATAGAACCAGTGTAACTAGAAGCACATAACCTCGGTGAGCGTCTCGTGTACACAATACACACGCGAGCATATAAGACCCGGACCGAGTGACGGCCGGAAGAAATTGTATTTGTTAATTTAGGTAAATAAAGGTTATACTGGGCAAAACTAGCCCGAGAGATTTGACACGAATATTAAATGAGAATCTTTATTCTGCCTGCAATCCCTGCTTCCAACTTCCATTTTAGTCAACCAAGCAGAGAAGGATTCCGCCACTCTCCGCGGTCCGCTAAAGCGGAGACGCTGAGTTAGCCAAGGCCAATCCTCGTCGTCAAATTGACGACTTTTGCGACACGTTAGCCCCTTGTGCGCCAGTCCAAAGCTTGGTAGGGCTCATCCTAATTAATTACGCACGAGCAAGGAGCAAACATGTCACAGTTTAACAAAAATAGTAATTTTCAGTTACGCAAGGTATACAGGATAAGAGACAAAGAATTTGATTCCTGATATCTTTTAAACTAAATGGTTTCATAAGCTGTAAAAAGAACCTAGCCGAGGTGATCAGAAGATCAATGTTTTTCAAAAATTTCAACTTAAATAAAGCCTTTTTACTCCCGTAATTGTACGACATAGAAAATCCATATTTTTTAGTTTTCTATTTTTAGCTCATAAACTATATATTGTATAAATCAAACCATCAAAAAAAAGCAAAAATATTTTTTCAAAAATCGAGAAATGACTATAATACGGTCATATAATAGTCAGAATCATAAAAAAAAATGTTATGAATTCAGAATCAGAAAACATTTATGCATGTCAAATTTTATTACGATCGGTCGCGTGGTTCCAAAATTATAACGGTATACGTACATACACTTACACACACACAGACATATGCATGGACATTTTCTAAAAACACATCCTTTTCCTCTAGGAGAAATCAATAGTAGTAGCTACTTACTTTCGGCCACTGAGTCGCTGAAAGCGTAGTCAGTATATATATGCGTGTATATGCAGTGTGTGTATGTTGCACGAACGCTCCACTCTAGCGACTTTAGGCTGGTCAGTGAACGCTGCAGCCGCTGTCAGCATATAATATTTGAGCGCGTGCATGCGCTAATTCACTAGTTTTCTAACTTTTACATATTGATTGCTATTTGAAATAATAAGATTTTCATTAAATTATTTATTTATTTGATAAATTTATTAGCATGCAAAAATAAAAACTTTAAAATAATGAGAATAATATCTATACAATTGACAGGTGTAAAAAAAATTCATATTATTCTCGCTCTATATACATACAATGCAGGTATATATCGAGCGAGCGCACCACTCTGACGACTTTAGGCATGACGGTGTATGTGTGTATGTGTGTGTATGTGTGTGTCTGTGAGCGCTTGAACGTTGCAAAATCATTAGCGCATTATATATTTAATCTAATTATTAACATAAAAGAAAAAATGCACTTACACGTAGACCTTTCTAATGTACACGTATATTAATATAGTTACGATTTCTATGCGATGATTTACAAAAAAATACGAATATAAGATAGAATATAAATTTTGATTGACGAAGAAACGCATTATTCTACTCTATTTTATGCTGAGCACGGGTGCTATATTAGTTCAACAACCGAGAGCGAATGAAGAAGGTAGCGAGTAAATGCACGTTTACTCTAAATGTCTCTGATTTCTCTACATGTTATTCGCAAGTTAAGGCAAAAGTGGAACACCTTGCGGATATATTCGGAAGCTCTGAAAGTTATACCAAAACAAGTGATCATAACCTCACAATGATACACACTGATACAGTCATTCTGCTTCGAAATACAGTTCATATTTAACAAAAAAATAATATTTTATAAAATGTCAAAAGTGTGGACAAAAAGACAATGTTGTGTGAAAAATTGTACTACTGCTGCTGGATCCGGCGTGCTCATGCATCTTTTTCCAAAAGAGGAATAAATTCTGCTAAAGTGGATACAAAAATCAGGCGTTATTTCGGAGCAAACGCTTATTTGTGGTTTACATTTCAAACCGGATGATTACATAAATTTAGGTAAGAAATTTTCAACTTATGATTTTTATTTTGAAAACCAGTGATTCAATTATACATAACTTTATTTATCACATTTATATTTCAGCTGGAGTCAAAAGAAGATTGAAAAAAATGCTTTCCCGACACTATTTTTAAATTTGGAGGATTCTCACGAACATTTTTATGATCAGAGTGATTCAGAAATTACTGATACTGCCGATGAAGAAATTTCTGAAAGTGATTGTGAAGCTGTTACTTCTGATGTTAAAAATAGTCCTCAATGTCAAGAAGAAACTAGTGATGTGCAAAAGTTGCTTAATCTTACGGATGAATTAGTTGAAGATTTGGTTTTACCGATAGTAGAAGAATTAAACAGTGTAGAAAATAGTGGACGACTGTTTGTTGATCAAGAGGTTCAAACAGAATCTAATGAAGCTTGTGGCGGTGAGCGTGTCAAAGATCAAAATGTTCAAACTGTAAGAAAATTTCAGTATCTTATGGGATTATTGAAAAATGATGATCACTGGTGTAAATTTTAAAGTTTTAACTTCTTTGGTGAAGTGTGCAGATTTATTGCAAAAAAATCAGATGTTCAGAAAAGTGTAATCTCCACAGAAGAAAAAATTGTGTTAACTCTTTGTAAATTGAAACTGTGTCTTTCTTTTCAGTGCTTAGGAATTTTATTTGGTGTGTCACATGTTACAGCTCGCACTTACTTTATTGACACAGTTGATTTGTTAGCCAGTATTTTAGAAGAGGCAATTCATTTTCCTGATTCTGAAGAAATAAAGGAAAATTTACCTACATGTTTCAAGAAATTTTCAGATACACGCATTGTATTGGATTGCACAGAGGTACCAGTTGAAAACTGTTCCTGTTTGCAGTGTCGTATCAAGATGTACTCGCACTACAAGGGAAGACAAACCTTGAAATTTCTAATTGGTGTAACACCATCAGGATTAATATCTTTTTGTAGTACCTTTTTGTAAAACCTACGGATGAAAAGCATCAGACAAAGCAATTTTCATGCAAAGTGGATTGTTACAAAAATTGACTCCCGGTAAAGATGCCATCATGACAGATAAAGGGTTTTTAATAGAAAATGAGTGTAAAGAGAAGATGATACACCTGTACAGACCACCATTCGATCACCAAAAAGAACAGATGAGTACTGATGACTCTTTGAAAACAAGAGATATTGCTGCTGCCAGGATACACGTCGAAAGAATCATGGAAAGACTAAAGAACTTCTCTTTTCTGCAAACACCAATACCATGGAAGATGACGAAATACATTGATAGAATTATGGTGATAATTTGTGGCTTAGTAAATTTAAGTGCACCTATATTTGACAATCTTCGTTTTGATAATACGTGAATTGTTATAGTACTATAAAAGTGTAAGTTTTATACGATAATTTAACTGGACTGCTAGTAATTACTTTTGTATTTAGATTGAAATGCATTTTAACAATATCCTAAGAAATACAACCATAAAAAATTATTTAAGGTCATTTATTTTTCTTCATTTCTCTTTAGCATGTCTAATTATTATTATAATCACATGCCAACATTTTACCAGATTTAATACTGTTGATTACATAAAAAATAACAACATTACACTAATTAATCTATTTTTTTTTAATTCTCTCTAGTATTATTTTTTATTAACCACGGTAAAATAAAAGTAAAATATGATTCTGATAGTGTTTTGATAAAACTACTTAAAAAAACATCATCTCGTTCAACTGCAATTATTTCACAGATATCGTTAACATAATTATAAATAACAAAGTGACACATATTCAAATTATACAAGCACATACCTAACTGGATTTGACCATAGTAAGGATGATGTTTTTTTAAAGTATGTTTATTTTCATTTGTAACTATGTAGCGTAATGATTTCACTAGTTCTTCAGTATTCAAATTATGTTCATTATTAGGACATTTAAACTCTAGTAAAATATGTTTATCCTGATCTTTTATTTTAGTAATTCCATCAGCACTGTAGCCGAACCAAGGTGAAGTTGGTAAAACCATCAAGCCAAGTTCAACAACTTTCTGCGCTGTCATCTTTTCGTAGGCTTCTTTAGCTTTGTTTTCGCTCTCTTTGCCTCGAAGGTATTAGCATTACCTTTGAATTTAGGTTTTAATAAACTATTTACCTTGACGTCCCACTCCTGCTGAGTGTGGTTATTTTTCATATAGGTGTATATTTGATAGCTGATGGAACCAGTGATGCGTTTGCTTCGCTCCAAGTGCCAAGTATCATTGTTTTGTTTTAAGGTAGAAAATATTATATCTTTTGCTTTTACTTTATTTACTACAACTTGGGTATTGTAAAAAATGGCCTTTTCTTTAGAATTGATTTTTAATTTAAAATCTGTTAAATGTGAATTCCAAATAGAATACTGTAAAACTTGATTCATAATATTTTCAATTTCGTCTTGATTTTTAATTGCGTACAAATCATAAATTGGTCGCACATTATTATTTCTAGCTTCTTTATTTTTACATAAATTTTTCAAAACTCTTTCAGGTAGCTTTGAAGTTTGCTTTTTTTGAAGTATTGAAGATCTATACATTTTGGTGTGCTGACCAAGCTCGCTTTCATCATTACTACAAAGAATTCTAAACATCTGTTGTTTTAACTCAAGACTTTTTGTATCATGTTTTGATGGAAATTGTTCGCCATGACAAAATTGATAAAAGGGCTCAGCTACGTAAGCACTGTTGACTTTTTCTTTGATCTGACCCCACTGTTGGCGTAAATCAGTACATCCTAATTTTTCTACAGAATCTTTTGTGTTCCTAATAATAAATTGTAAATCAATATTCATTATACATGTATTAATCTTCAAAAATGTTGTATATACATACATATGGTACCTATTCAAAATTAACAATACTCCTACAATGCGTTTACATTTACCACTGTTTCGAGCTTTGCAAGTGCAGTGAGCTATTATTTTCTTTTTTTTTTTGTTAACTTCACTTATTTCTATATTAATTTCATGGGTACGCTGACAGTGAAGAAGTTTGCAAGCATAATGCAAAATATTTGTCAGTTTGTGGATTTTGTTTAACTCCACTATGTCTACATAATAATACATGATTAGCATTAACAATTCTGCTTCCTTCTTCAAAAGGTCTCGTACCCCCATCAATATAAGATATTAGTTCAAAAATTTCTACTATTGAAGCCATTACGCTACATAATATTTTGTTCTTAACTTCTATTTCTTTAAACTAGTATTATCATGTTCAAACCTGCCTCCAAAGATCACGTGACATGGTATAACTTTCAGAACCGATGACAGCACCCTCTTGCGGCGCCTTAATTTGCGAATAGCGGGGTAATTTGCAAACTTGCAGAATATACTCGCGCGATTTTAGAGCAAATATCTATTTTTCTTAGTATACATTTAAAGCTCGTAATGTTCAGTGTTCAGTGTTCGGTGAACTCGCTCGACACATCGGATATGCCCTGCCCACAACCGCAACAGCAGCAGCTACAGGAGAATTCACCTACGGTAGCGCTGGATTATGATGTGCCTACTTCACAGTTCTTATTGTTACTCTAGGTACTTTGCTCCTCGGAGTTTGTTTAGTGTCGCGTGAACTTGTGGTAGCGGGTATGCATCTTTGATGCTGATTTTGTTGATGCCCTGGAAGTTGATGCAGAAACACCTTTTTCTATCCTTCTTTTTTGCGAGAACTATGTTGGAACTCCAAGCGCTGTCGGATGGCTCAATCACATCTTCCTGTAACATTTCTTCGACAGCCTCGTCGATTATTTGTTGCATGGCAGGGTTGCGTGGCCAGTAGCGTTGTTTAACTAGATTTGATTCGGTTACCTTTATTGTGTATTCGATGAGCGGTGTGAGGCCCTGTATACTTCCGAAGAGCTCTTTTTCGTGTTGGATGAGTTCGTCCACTCGTGTCTGTTGATCTTTCGAGATTTCCTGAATGCCGACGTCGCTGACTGAGAGTACCGAGGTATTGGACCGGTTGGGTTGTAATTCCTTTCCTGCTATGATCAGGCGGATGTTCAGTTTGTGTAACGCGTTCATCCTCAACAGCATCTCATGGCGTAGCCCTTTCATGATAATAAATTTGTTCATGAAAGTGGCGCCGAGGGTGGTCGCCTTACCTTCCACATAGTCTGTCAGCTTGGTGGTTGAACCTCTGCCAGTGTAGCGATCGTCTCTTGCTTCCCATGCCGCCAACCGTTGTTTTGTTCGATCATGGCGGTTTCTGGCGTTATAAATGAACTCACGGCCCCTGGGTCAACCAATACCAGCTACGTATCATGGTTTATTTGTACGTTTATGAGGTATCGGCCGTCTTCGGACGGTCTCCAGCTACTGTAGAGCCGTCCCTTGGCACGTTTTCCGAACGATCCGGGAATCCGTGGCAGTCTCTTGTGAGAACGCCGTCCTTTCCGCATACGGAACAAAACTTCCGTGCTACATTTTTGCAGTCGGCGCGGGAATGGCCGCGTTGTTTGCAACGTCAACAGCATTCGGCTCTGTTATAATAGTCGATGGTGTTTTTACTTGTGGAGACGCTATTGATGGCGGTTTTTCGTTCTTGTTCGCGCAGTTTGGCAGCAATATCTTCGTATTCTTCGATGCGCTGTATGAGCTGAGGTACGTCTGTTATCTCTTCCCTGCGCACCCGCAATTGTAACTCGGGTTTCATATTGTAATATATATTGTCGAGTTGCTCTATCAACGTATATCCTCCCCTCCTTCTCATATAGAACATATATATACAGTTTGGGCAATAATTAAAATTTTCATGCCCAAACTGTTATATATATATATATATATATATATATATATATATATATATATATATATATATATATATTTATATATATATATATATATATATATATATTCAGAACGAACGATCTCGTCTTTTTTGTGCAAGGCATATAAAAGCTTAGTTAAATAAGTAAATTTTATTTTGGATTTTTTAGGAAAGGAATGAGCAGGAAAAGCCTTTAGGCATGATAACCCTTTTATTTAGTTAACAAACTACACTGAACGCACTTAATTTAAGATGAACAAAGTACGACTTAATTTACTAAAGAGAAATATGAAGTTGAACAAAATCGCGACGTGATGTCGCGAAGGACAATGGCGCGGTGCGCACGACAAACACGTGGTTTGACAATTGATACACTGAAATTATAATGCCAAGCATACACACACAATGCCATCTAAGCAAAGATGCCTGGAAGTCTCGTGAAGACAGATTAGATTCCGTATAGGCAAGGGTGCCTGGCAGTCTCTAGGAGACAAATTACATTCGGTATAGGTAAGGATGCCTGACAGTCTCTAGGAGGCAGAGTCGCGAGTCGCATAGTTAGCATTGGACAAAACGTTGCGACGCAACAGCTACCTTATTTGCATTTTAAACCTTAAAATTTGAAAATTTGAATGTTCAATCTTTTTATTTATGAAATAACCAACAAATAAAAATTGCTTATTGTTTATAAATCAATATTTGTAGGCAAACATATTGGATGCCAACGAATTATGAATGATAAAAAATGCTTGGTATTGGCCTATTTTAGTACTGTGAAATCATTGAGTAAATCTTATCCGATTTTCGTCATTCAAATTTGCTTTAAATTAGCATTTTTCATTTATTAAAATTTTGTTTGACAATTTTTGATTTCGTTGTTTATACAGAAATTTAGTACAGTATGTTTTGTATGGATAGCAAGTTTATTGCCCCTTGACCGGCAGCCTCATCCTCAACCCTTCCTCCGCGGATTATTTTCCCCTCATTACGGGCTGTAAAATCCGAAGAAGGTCTCCTATTTTTTTCACTATGATTTTTCCTGGTTAAATTTTTTCCACATACACTTCCTCTATGGACGGCTAGGTGGAGGACAACCTGTATATATATATATATATATATATATATATATATATACAGGGTGAGTCATTTTAATCTTTAATCTCAATTATCTCGTTGGTAAAGCATGCCAGCGAAAAAAGTTTCGGATAAAAGTTTTAGGATTTTTCCCTGGCTATCTGATGATGACCTTGTCATTGAGCGTGACCCTCAAGGTCATTTGAAGGTCAAGTCGATTTTTTCAAATAGAAACCCCTACTTTTGGCACCAGAAATGGAAAGAGCGGGAAATTTTACGTTTGAATATGACCTTGCCTTGATCTTGAATTCAATGGTCAAGGTCATTGGTCATGCCGATAACAGTACAACTGGTTAGCTGAACTCAAATGCATTCAAGGAGAAAATGTTACCCACAAAAGTTTTCAGTTTTCTCCCCGGCTGACGAATGGTCATCTTGACCCTGTCGTTAAACAGGATCTTCAAGGGCATTTCAAGGTCAAGTTGATTTTTTGAAATGGAAACCCCTACTTTTAGCCCCATAAATGAAAAGAGAGTGACATGCGTTCAAAAATGAAAAAATTTTCAAGATTTCCAGAAATTTTCAATATTTTCTAAAATTTTCGTAATTTTTTCAGTTTTCAAAAATTTTCAAAGTCATTCCATTATTTTGTATTAGTGTCAATTTTCAAAATTCTTGATGTAGTTAAGTCATTCCATTATTTTGTATTAGTGTCAATTTTTGAGAGTGAACTACTCTTAACAGTTATGTAGATAGCAAATTAGTGCAGAAAAGCTTAATCGTGTTTTTTACTTCTTGTAAATCGATAATTATTATTGAAAAAAATCTGTTTCCCTGTTTACTGGTCTGTAACAAATTATTTTGATTTTGATCATGGCTGATTATGGTCCCAACGAAATCGTTGATATGATCATGATTTTGGGAGAAAGTCGAAATAATTATGCAGCAGCTGCCAGACTTTATGCTGAACGCTATCCCAATAGGAGACACCCAAGTAATGTTACTATTCAAACCTTAACTCAGAGAGCTCGAAATGGAGCTTTTGTTCGTCAACGCCGTCATCATGAATACGACGAAAACGATCCTCGTGTTATTACCATTCTAGCGATTATTCATCTTGATCCTCACATTAGTACTCGACAAATAGAAAGAGAAATAGGTATACCTCAATCAACAGCATCCCGAATATTGAGAGCGAGAAGATATCATCCTTATCACATAACATTAACACAACAGTTAACTCCAAATGATATGATTTTGCGAGTACGTTTTTGTCGATGGGCAATACGAATGATTCAACAATATCAAGACTTTTTCAGGCACGTTCTTTTTTCAGATGAATCAACATTCAGAAACACTGGAGAATTGAATAGACATAATTGCCATTATTGGTTAGATGAAAATCCTCATTGGTTCAGGCCCATAGACAATCAACACCGCTGGAGTGTTATGGCCTGGTGTGGAATCATCAATGGCTATTTGATTGGTCCTTATTTCTTTGAAGAGAACGTGAATGGGGTAAACTTTTTGAGATTACTTCGAGACATTTTACCTGAATTACTAGAAAATGTAGACCTAGCCACAAGGCTAAGAATGTGGATCCAATTAGATGGAGCACCACCACATTATGCACGCATTGTTCGTGATTATTTAAACACCCGCTACAATGGCAGGTGGATTGGGCGAGGTGGCCCAGTTCCCTGGCCCCCTCGTTCACCTGATTTAACCCCTCTCGATTTTTACTTATGGGGATATCTTAAGAATGTTGTTTATGCTCAACGGCCAACAATGCGAGATAATATGATCGAACGCATTCGTACAGCTTGTGCAGCAATCCCTCGAGATGTTCTACTTAGAACCATAAGACAATTCAGAGCTCGACTTGATCTTTGCATCCAACAAAACGGCGGTAATTTCGAACAATTAATCAATGGTTAACTCCAGTTAACATTCCATAAAAATACCAAAAAAAAATAACAAAAAGGGAAAAAACAAAAAAAAAACAAATAAAAATAAAACAAAAAATGGGATGCTAAATCCTTTTGACAACCTCCTCGATGGTGCATCCTGGATTCGGCTGATGTCAAAGGTAATTTCCGCACAAAAGATGATTTGTTTCCAAAATCACATGTTCGAACGTAAAATTTCCCGCTCTTTCCATTTCTGGTGCCAAAAGTAGGTGTTTCTATTTGAAAAAATCGACTTGACCTTCAAATGACCTTGAAGGTCATGCTCAATGACATTGTCAAGGTCATCATCAGATAGCCAGGGAAAAATCCTAAAACTTTTACCCGAAACTTTTTTCGCTGGCATGCTTTGCCAACGAGATAATTGAGATTAAAGATTAAAATGACTCACCCTGTATATGGTAAAGGTGTTTAGAGATCAAGAGGATTTCTTCATCTACGCTTCAATTGTAGTTAGGGTAGGAAAGGACTAGGTCAACTAAATAAGAACACTTTGTACTAGATAAGACTAAAGATGTATTATAAACTAAAGCGTTGACAAGAGACCAAAAGGTCAGTCCCGGGTCAGTGGCTTCAAATTCGAAGTCAGTGGCTTCGAATTGAGCGTCCAAGCTCAACTCGCGCTCGCCACGGCGCACAGTGTAAACAAATTTTTTTTTTGTATTAAAACCTAATATCTCACGATTAAGTGAACGGTATTGGATGAAATTTGGTTAGATCGCAAAATGGGCCTTTTTTCCTTAAATTTTGGGGCCCCCGAGAACTATTGTGGGCCTTCCCAATATTTTTCTCTTATTCCACATAACTCAAACTATACTCTAAGCAAATTTTATTCAATTTCGTTCACTCAATCGTGAGATATTAGGTTTTAATACGAGAAAACCGTTTTTTTCACACCGTGCGGCGTGGTGCTCCGTCAGGCGGCGCGTCGGTCCAATGGTGGTGCTTGGAGGGGACCGTCACAGATACTTCCCTACCAGTGATGAGGGCAGAATGCCCAAGGAACGATAAAAAGAATTCCTGATGAGAGTGAAGTCCTGGCTCGGTAAGGGAGGCTGCGGTTGATGGACGCGGCGCCTGAGACGTGGATGTAGCGGGTGGCGACGCTCAGATGTGAAGCAGGACTGCGATAACTGGATGGCGTTGGGTCGGAGAAGCCAGATCCTATACGGACTTGTTCGACGTAGGGCCAGGAATCCGTCTGCAGAGAGCCTATAAACCGATGTTGTGAAAGAAAACGATGTGTCTGTCTGGACTGGAACGATCTGATTCCAGAGGTGGCTGAGCAGTGTCCAGGTGTGGTCAGTTAGAGGCCTGAGGGGTGAGATGGTCACCCTCACGTATGCCCTTAAAGAGGTTGTGGATGGAGTGGCCGGCAAGCCGGAGCCCAGGGTCGGTGGCGTTGTGGAGCATCCTTCGCTGAACATCCACGGGTGCCGGAATGTGCCAGGACATCGGTGCCGAGGATGCGGTTGGAGCTGGATGGTGCGCTGAGAGAGACCTCGCCGTGGCTGTCCGTGGGCGCCAGCGGAAGCTGCGATGAAAAGGAGACTGGAGCGAGCGTCGTCGAGCATCCTCGGCGGTGCTGGCCCCTGCGCGTAGTCTTAAAAGTGTAGCTAGCGGTCTTGGTTTCAAGTACGTCTGGCATAGAGGCCGCCGTTTCTTGGCAAAAATGCGGGACGGGGAAATGTCACATTATTTTCAAACCGCAACTGATTTGCAAGCCATCGCTGCATCATATTCTTGTACGACGAGTAATGACAATCTTGTAAATAATGTGACAACGGTAATGCGATCACTGGTACTGCGCCGTGTACAGGATCGCTAGACAAAGACAGTAAGAAAAATTGACTAGGCGGAGTGAAGGTGAGAGGAGCAGAGTGTGATGGGTTGAGGGCGGGATTTATTAACGATACCTCGCTAAACAGGCACATGGAGATGTTTCGTCAATACCTGGCGACTGCTCGTCCCTTCTACCATCTCTTTGGCGTGGCTGAGTCGCGCTTCGGGCCGAGTGTCGACGATGTATTTGCTCGGGTAAATTGCTACTCTGTCCTTCGGCAGGTTAGGAATACCCAGGGAGGAGGTGTGGCACTATACATCCACAATAATTACAAGGCGACTATGCTGTGCTCATCTCCAATAACGACGGATGGTAGAAAACCCGGTATTCCAGAGTACCTTATGTGTGAAATTCAAAAGGGCCGCATGCCCCCCATTTTTGTCGCCGTTATCTACAGACCACCGGGTATCCCTTTCACGACCAACTCTGACCTGGTTGATAAATTGAAACTGTATGCGGAAGACTATAAACATCGTATAATTATGGGGGATCTAAACGCAAATATGTTGTCGACGTCTAATGATGCAAATTTTGTCAAGGATTTGGCCTGTGAGTTGAATCTCAAATTAGTTGAACATGGCGCGACGTACCACGTCGGGGAGTCTCATACGTAAATTGACGTAATCTATACTGACGACAACGAAGTGAATGAGAACATCATGATGGCGATCTTTTCGAGTAGGCATAACATAATTGATTTTACGATTCGGTCTCCAAAGTCGGAATCTCCTACTCTCACTCCATTCTTTTATAGAGATTTTAAATTCATCAGGTGCGAGGAGCTACCTTTCCTTCTCGAAGCCTGCGATTGGTCGACCATCAGTTGCCCGGGCACGACCACTGACAGCAAATTAGAAGCACTTAGGTAACATCATGACTGTCATCGATAAACTTGCCCCCTTAAAGAAATTTAAACCTAAAAATAAAAAAGTTTCACCGTGAGTCAACGCTGAGCTTCAAGATCTCTATGATAAACGTGATGCGTCCAGCGAAGATTCAAAAGAACCCGTGACCCGAGGTTCTCGTTGGAATTCCAGTCTCTCCGGCCAGAATTTCGGAGACCTTGAACAACAACAAAAACATCTGGATTCTCTAGGTCTGTAGTTCTATGGATAAAGTCATATATTACAGGGCGTAACCATCAAGTGTTTACGAAAACAGTAGGCAATTCTGATTGGCTCACAACTAATCTTGGCGTTCCACAGGGCTCGCTCCTGGGTCTTCTTCTCTTTAGTCTTTATATCAACGATCTCAGAGACATTTTGGCTTCCTTTAAAGGCCCTAAGGGCAAATTATCGAGATGGTGTCGAGCATTTGCTATATGATGATGACCTTCAAACCAATACGTAGGTGGCGGGGGACGACTTGAGCGGGGTTGTGGAGCGTCTGTCAGCTGTGGCGCGTGCAGTGGCGGTCTGGGCGTCTGAGAACGTGCTTCGCCTCAATGTCGGAAAGACTAAAGCTATTATTACTGGGTCACACAGTAATATTAACAAGGTGCAAAGTCTAAGGCTGCCTGGCATTGAGATCGAGGATGGCGTCTTCATACCCTTTGCCGACACTGTGACCAACCTCGGTATTGTAATGGATTCAAAGATGACATGGAAACCACAGGTGGATGCGATTAGCTGAAAGGTTAATAGAGACCTTTATGGACTTCGATCCTTTAGATCATGCACCACCAAAAAACTGCGTAAGCAGCTGGCGGGCGCTCTTGCCACACCGCACCTGGATTATTGCTCTCTTGTTTACCTTGACGTATCAGGTCAACAAAGCACACGACTTCAGCGATTGCAGAACTCATGTGTATGGTACATATATGGTCTTAGAAGGGACGAGCACATCTCCACCTATAGGAGGAAGATAGACTTGGTTCCAGTGAAGGCAAGAAAGGAGATCTTTGCGGCGGTGATGCTTTATAAAGCAGTTGTAATGGGACAGCCGCCGTATCTTGCTGCCATTTTTGAGAGGAACCATTCTAGAACCTCAGCTAGGGTTCCGCAAGAACTAGAAAAACTGGTGCCTAGCGCGCGTACCGGCGCGGGGCTGTATTCCTTTAAAGCCCAGGGTGCGCGCGTCTGGAATTCTCTACCGCGCTACGTAAGAGATCTTCCATCACTTAAATCTTTTAAGGCGGTGATTCGTAGGCGCATATACGTACGCGAGATTGAATGTACTGTCGATCAGAACACTGTTTCTGCAACAGTTCTGTGACTCCATTAAATATTGTACCGTCCAACTATTTATTTTATTTATATTATGTTTTGATGACCATGACCAAAGGTTTTATTTTAAGTGACGTGATATAGTAGTAAATAAGAATAATAGATAATTACTTGACGAATCTGTGATAAATGTGTGACAATATGTGATACACATGTATTTTTTAACTTGTGCAAGATAAATGCTAATCTATCTTTATTCGCATCCATCAGGTCGATTTTTTTTTAAACGATAAATACAATTATCAGTTGTTTTATCAGCTAAACTTATTAGTTTATTGTCTATATTATTTTTTGATTAATTTTTATCAGTTAGTTTTCTTCGTGTGTGCTTCTAAAAGAGTTAATTAATTATTGCTGTCCTTAACTAAGTCTATCTGTATATAATACCTCAAGTTCTTCAATATTAATTTTAGCAAAATTTGTTTTAAATTCTGCAAATTTTATTGCGTGAGAAACATTTCTTATGATTTGAATTTTAGAAATTGTGTCAAAATTAATTTTATTTTTAGAATCTTTTGATATTGAAAAAAATGACAAAGTAAATGTATCATACATTCTAATAAAATTTTTTCGAATTTTACTAGTATCAAATTGTACATTACATAGGCAAATATTAAATACAATAGCGACTGCAAATCCCACATATCATAGAAGATTAGGGGAAGCTTCCTGGAAGCTTCCACGAAGCTTGGAAACCTTTCAAAAAGCTTTCGTGTAACCTTCCTGGAAGACGGAAATGTCCACGACACTTTAGCCTCAGAAATATTCCAGTCAATATTACTAGTACTACTACTCCAAGGAATCTTTTTAAAATATTTTATTAAATATTGCAGTAATATGAATTAAAGCTTACTGAAAGCTTGAGAAAGTTTTGAAAGGCCGTTTAACTTACTGGGAAAGATTGCAGTAAGCTTTCACGAACATTGTGAAATAATTTGAATAAGTTTTGTGGAATCTTTCGAAAAGCGCGCTTTCGTGTAACCTTCCTGGAAGATGAAAATGACCGCGACACTTTGACGTAAAAAATATTTCAGGAAAGATTACTTAAAGATTCCAGGGATACTTTCTAAAAGATTTTATCAAAGATTCAGTGAATGTCTATTGAAGCTTCCTGACAACTTTTGCCATTTTTTAAGAAGCCGTTTAACTTACTGAGAAAGATTACAGTAAGCGTTCAGAAAACTTTATATTTCTTAATTTATTTTTCTTAATAATATAACAATTGCTCCTTCTTTTAATTTTAATTTATGTGGGGGAAGGCTATTTGGTGTTAGCGAATGTATAAAATCAAATAGAAAATCAGTTCTTAAATTTTTGTCGTTATCATTAAGCTACTACCATAAGTTTGTAACGAGAAACAACGTCCCTCGCCACGCCGGTAATCGAGGCAGGATAGAGAATGACGAAATAGGGCGGCGTTGGCTTAAGTGGTAGCACGCGCGCCTAGAGATCCCGGGAGCGCCGGATCGATTTTCGGTCCCGGCGTCACCTTTTGTGATTTTCTCCTCTCACCCCGTTACAAGTTTTATCAATAATATTGTTAGTGCATAAAATTTATCTTGGTATTTTAACTACTTTGTTGATACTTTCAAAATCAAATCCACAATATAATTTTCAATACAATTTATTTTAATATAAAATACAATTTAAATAAAATATTTGTTTAGTAATAGATAAATAAAAATTAAGAATTATACATTTTTATTATAATATATATACAATCTTTAGAGTATACTAAATATTATAACTAATATAATATAATGAAATTAAAATCATAAAACTTTATTAAAACATTTCCAATCCGTGCCACATGCAATGCACCCCGAAGACATATGTGTAATTTATATTATTTTTATAAAATAACTAACTTTGAATATAATACTTTTATAAAATTGATAATAAAATAAAATTCATCAAATTAATTTTACAAATAGTTGAAAATTTTAATACATTTTCTTTGTATTTACTATATTAAAAAAGTTTAGGATCGAAATACAAGCATTAGAGTCCTTGATTATTATATATTAAAAAAGATATAAATTGATATACTTTTTAATTTTATAATAACTTTCGATTATTACATTAAATTATATTTATTGTATGTTTTGATATATCTTCTATGAATGTTAATATTTAGTTCGTTCTTTGTGGTTAAGTTATAACTTAAAAATATCAATTTTGATATTACGAGCGAGTCTTTTGGCTAATATATTTATTAATAGAACAAGAAGCGCTGAAAAAAATTAAGGAAGTCACACTACGTAGAGAAGACGATAATGGTAAAATCGTACATAATAAACTCATGAATATATCGTCTCTTCACGATGATGCAGTTTTTTATCATAATAAATGCTATAATGCTTTTCTCAGCTTTCAAACTTCCTCAACTACTACTGTTAATGAGACAGAAAGATCGTTCGAAAGTGTTTGTACTTATATTGAAAGAAGTGGGAAATTCAATTTTAACATTTCTGATATACAAGATGTAATGGAGAACAAAATCATTAGTCGATCAATTTTGTTTCGAAAATTAAGAGAAAAATACAAGGATGAAATTAATATTGCACAACGTCGCGGTAAACAATCAATGATTTACTATAAAACATTTAATCTGTCACAGATTTGTAGTAGTTGGTTTTGTGATAAAAATTCTTGTACGGATCTTGGAAAAAAAACCATCCTCATAGCAGCTGCTCACATTTTTAAAAGTGAAATTCAAAAATTTAGCTTCAATAGTGAATCATACCCAATTTCAAGTAAATTTCTTGATGGCGTTACTTCTGATTTGCCTCAATTACTAATTAATTTTCTTGACGATTTGTTACTCAGCAAACAAAATGAGAACAATACAAACAATTTTATAAAACGTGATTTTATTGCCCATTCAATTGTTAATATTTTGCGTCCAAAAACTTTTTTGTCAAATTTGCAATTAGCAGTTGGAACTTACGTCTATAGAAAAACAGGATCCGGAATAATTATCGATCTTTTATCTAAACTCGGCCTTCGCGCATCTTATTGCAGTCTTTAACTTTACGAAGCTTTAACTATTATGAACTGAAACGGTCACGACTTATCTCGGTCCTGTAGTAATTAAATTTATGTAAGAATAGAAAATCTACTGATTTTAGTATCTGAAAAGTCGCGAACATTTACTAATCTGTGTCGTGATTCTGACAACGGATTAAATAGAAAGATTTCAAATTTTTAAAATAGTTCAGGTACGGGATACCAGGTAGTGGAGGTTTATCGCAATAAAGAGATTTTTATTCTTTATAACAACAAAAATAAATATATTCTAATAAATAAATAATAGAATATTGCGTATATCTTGCATATATTCTAAGTATCACATAAATTAAATGGGTAAATCCGCTTTGATTTTTACAAACAAAAATAAACAGATACGCGTTTAAGTTGCGAATCTGATTTGAATCGTATTGTACAAGAAGAGATTGTATGCAGATACGCTTAAATTTGCGTTATCTGATTGTATTCAAAATTTTACAAGTTTAAATTAGGTAACGAAATTTTTCTAAATTATTTTCACAAGAATTAGAATTTTTTAAAGTCTAGGACTGATACGCTTTATGATGCGATATCGTGCCTAACTCGAAATTTTATAAGTGTAGAAATATTTGAAAATATTCTAAGTCTTTTACCTGCTCAAGGCATAAGTTGCTCAAGAGCAGGGACTAGGCGCTTTGGTTGCGCTGACGCTTAAGTTGCGCTTCGGCTAGTGAGCTCATACTGGCCGTGCGGGTCCTTTTATAGGCCTCGGAGCGAGCGGGGATCGTGCCGCCGAAAATACTTTCACATTCACACTTTCACACAGACATTCACACCTATGTACAAAACCCATTCATACAAATAATTTATAATATGCGCGCGCTATGCCGCCGCCGCCGCCGCTTCTCCTTCTCTTGCGCCGCTGCGCTCGCCGCTTCTATATACATATATACATGGTGTGTTGCACGCTCTCCCTCTTTTTTCGGTTTTGCTGCTACCGCCGCTCGCTGGCTCGTAGCGCTGCTGAAGTTGCGCTTTCAGCTGTAGCGCGGGCTTATCCTAGTTGAAAATGGGGGAGCGCGATACTCGCGTAAAATCTAAAAATGTATTCAATGAATTTTAGTTTTTATTCTGTATAGTTTTTTGCGGAGCTTGTACGGGGCGTTACAGAACCCTCCTAATAAAAATATTGACGAGGCCTTTCTGCAGTACGTTTTTGATAATAACAATCATAATGTATGGTAATACATTAGATAGTCACGAAATATTCCACTGTTTAGTTAGTATAGCTGTGTATACTCCTGAATATGAAGTTCAGTATGAAGGTGGTACCAAAAAATGTAAAAAAATGCCAGCCGCTTCTGTTTTAGCATCTCAAGAGCAAATCCGCAGTACACCCTAAGAAACAAGAAAAACAGTCTTACAAAGCATCGAGTTTGTTGCAACAAATACGTTCAAGCTCGGAAATTTACTGCTACTACGACCGACATATGGAGCTTACGTATGGGGCAAGACTTTTAAGGTAACAAATTTGCCCTCATGGAAATGACATTTTGAAATTTTATTCAGTGACGTTACATACTTACAATCCCATGTTGTTTGTTTGCCATGGACAGCACTAAACACAGTTTTACATCACGCAGCATCGGAGATCCATAAATTAAAGCAAAAAACTACGTTTGTAACTTTTGATCAACCGTTGTATTATAAAGAGCGCTCTATTGTCGCAAAAACTCAAAATAGAGAGTTACAGAACTTCGTTATACGGTTAGGTGGATTCCATATGTTGATGACCTATTTATGTGCCATCGGATACATTATGGACAGCAGTGGATTAGAGGATTTATGGTCGACTGTGTATGCTCCAGACTCTGTGAAACGAATGCTCATGATTCTTTGGCACGTAGCTTTCTCCAACAAAATTTATAATTCCAATACATACAATATTGTTCAAGTATATAGTATATTAATGATTTTTAAAATACTTTCAATCCTTATTATTTTATTGAAGAAGCACCCGTCACAATATTAAATCATATAATTTTCATGAAAAATTTTAAACCTCAATATTTTAAATACCATAGGGTCCTCCTCTATTAAAAACTTTACTCATGATCGTATGTAAGAACTTACGTAAAATCATATATAAGAGCTTGTCAAAGATCTTGTGTATAATCGTACATAATATCTTATTAGCCATTTTTGACCAAGAACAAAGAAAAGATATACATAGGATCTTATACAAGATCTTGCATACGATCTTGAGAAAATGATGAATAAAAAGATATCTCTTTAAGTGTTACATAAGGTCTTTTATAAGAACTTAAATAAGATCTTGAATAAATTATAAATCAAAAGATTTGTATTGATCATGGTGGTAAGATCTTGCATAAGATCTTATGTAAGAAATTGGAAAAGATATTACGTAATCTCTTGTGCAAGATCTAGTATACGATCTTGCGTAAGATCTTGAATAAATATTTGATAAAAATATTTTGTTTTATCATAAGATCTTGTATTAGATATTACGGAATATTTTATATTAGTTCTTGGTTGAAAATCGCTGATAAGATCTTATGTACGATCTTGCGCAAGATCTTCGCCAAGGTCTGATATAAGATCTTACGTAAGTTCTTATATACGATCTTGAGTAAAATTTTTAATAGGGTCATAACCTCATAAAATCATGAATTGTCATAAAACATTCTAAACTTTAGTTTGCGAGTTAGAAGGTACAAAAATAGTGATTTTCAGTTATACAGGATATACAGGGTGAGAAACAAAGAATTTGAATCCTGATATCTTTTAAAATAAACGGTTTTATAAGCTGCAAAATACCTAGCCGAGGTGATCAAAGGGTCGATATTTTCCTGAAATTTCAACTTAATTAAAGACTTTTTACTCCCGTAATCATACGACATAGAAAACCCATTTTTTTAGTTTTTGATTTTTAGCTTGAAAACTAGTCATCAAAATGGTTTAAAATGTTTGCAGCAAATATATATTATCGTTTTTCATTGTCATAAATTCTTTCATAACGTTTGACGATTTAGTTTTGGAGATATTAATTATTTTTTATAATCACCTTTTTTATTATAAAAATTGAACGTAACGGTCAATCTGGAAAATCTTGCAGGAAAAAGTAGGCAATATTATGCTCTTTTAGATACACTAATGTTGAAGATATTTTATAGATCATATTATCAGCAAAAATATTTTTTTAAAAATTGAAAAATAGCTATAATATGGTCATAAAATGATCAAAATCATAAAAAATTTCCTGAATTCAGAATAAAAAAAAATATATTCATGCCAAATTTTGTTACGATCGATTGCGTGGTTCCAGAATTATGACGGTATACGTACATACACACACATAGCCATCTGCACAGACATTTTCTAAAAACGCTTGATTCGTACTTCAAACAACTTCAAATACGTTTCTACGAAGTTTCAGCGTAACTGAAAATTTTACTATTACAAAGCTTTCTCTTAGGAGGAAGCAACATATACGCAACTGTCGAATATGAAAAGTTAACTAAACATTTTTCGAAAAATGGGATTCAGAACCTCATTCACTTGGCGATTGTAGTGTTGAACCTACAATAATAAATTTAACTGAATCATTTATTGATGTATTGAATTCGCTTAAGCATAATAGCTCTACTGCAAAGCTATGGATTCAATATTTGAAGTGCGTGACTGTAGCCTTGCAATTCATAGAGGCTGAGCGTCTTCAAAATTGGGCATTGCATTTGCAAAGTGTTGAAAAAATGCTACAAATATTTCATGCATCTGGTCATTTTGCATATGCAAAAAGTGCTTAGATCTACTTGCAAGATATGGTAATTTCAGAAATTACTATGGATCCTGGAGAGTTTGACGATTTTACGAAGGGTGGATATTTTACTATACGTAGGTCCGATAAAACATGGCCTGGCGTGTGGAGCGACATGGTTATTGAGCAAACGTTAAACCGTTTTTTTGTATGGATTTGAGGCACGGAATAGGTGAAACTCCTAGCGTTGTTGCCCGTTATTTAATAGGAATGCCATTAGCTTTAGCGTCATGGAATGCTTGAAAAATTACTGTGCAATCAAATCAGCTACGAGTGAGCAACACTTCAACCTTTCAAAGAGCCGTATAAAAAAAAGACGAAGATATTGAAAAATTCATAGTTTGGTTGAGAAAACACGATCCTTTCAAACCGGGCATCCCGCTAATTTCACTCTCAACTGGCATCATTGGAGGATCCAATATCAAATGTCACATGGCTATTGAAAAAGGTCAGCAAAAGATGGCTTCAATGATCGGAAAAAATCTCGAGAACGTTTCGCTGTCTAAAACCTACAAAGTTAAGACTCTATCTGTTGCTAATGATAGGATTTATTCTAATAATGAAGATTATATCATCGTCGATTCATCTTTACTATTTCAAAGAATCTCAATTATTTTTCAAGGTGATCCAGAACAAACACGCAATGCATTATCTTACGAGCTATCGCCGTATCCTCTCAGTTTATTCAATGAGCACGGCTTTATGCGAAAAACTGCCAAGTCAGAGCTGTATAAAATTTTCAAACTATGCCTATAATCAGATTTATTATTACGAACATTTACTTACGTTGTAAATGGGGGTTGGTTATCACTTGAAATATTTTGGCCTCACAGTAAAACGCACAAAGAAATTTTCGAGATATATAAACTGTTCATCATTTCAAAGAAAAAGCTACCGTTGTTTTTGACGGGTACAATAACGAAGTTATTGGAATTAAGTCATACGGAAGATATTCACTTATAATAAAAAAAAGTTTTTATCAAACATTGTAAAAAAATTTAAACTTGTTAATTTATTGCTAAAATTTTTGTCACAAAAAAATATTAATACTAATGTCGCTACTAAAGACGTAGATTCTGATAGTAAATACAGCACTTGAATTAAAAAAATCATCCAACTCTTCCATTGCAATAGCAGGAAATGACATTAACCTATTTTTCTTAGCTGTAGCATTGACTCCTGATTCAGCAAATCTGTTTTTATTTAAAATGACATCTGCAAAAAAAGGAAGCGAGCTGTATGCAAGCAAAGATCATAAGCATTTAAAACCTTTTATTTTATTTGCACATGCTTTTGCAGGATGCGATACTACAAGTTATAAAAAAAAAAAAAGCATCGTATCCCTACTTAGAAACAACACAGATTTGCCAGAATTCGCTTCAGTTTTTAACCATCCAAATAGAAACTCCGATGCCATAAATGCAGTTGCTGAAAAGTTTGTTATGCATCTGTATAAAATGCCTAAACAAAAAATCTTATTTATTGCTTATTATTTGCTTATTATCAAACACAACTTTAGCTTGGTAATCAGTTCAATGCTTAAGAATGAGGATAGAAACGGACTAATTTGATGATGCTTTCTATTATGACGAGTAAATCACCTGCTCCAAATGAAATACTTCAAAAAGTAACGTTAAAATTACATTAAAAAATTTTACTTTGTAAAACTTTCTTATCTATTCCTAATATTAAAAATATGATTTTTTGATAGGTAACTTGTAGCTGCCAAGGTAACTGGGATACAACGCAAAGTACCTGCAAGAAAAGTTACTTAAAATGTAGCAAATCATGCAAAAATTGCTATGGCGAAAGCTGCGATAATGCATCTTAAAAAAGCTGCCTCGTTGATGACGAAGGAGACGACGAAGATGCAAGTAATTTGTCTGACGAAAATTCTACAGAACAATCGTATCCTATCCTACATTATATTAAAGTGGAACAAATTTTCTCCGGGCCACTAGCCCTACGTCACACTTTTTCAGATATTACATTATCTTTTTATATAAAAATCATGGACCAAATAGCCCTCAAAAATTTTAATCCTTCAAAATTTTTTGGGCCATCAAAAATTTTGGGCTTTAAAAATTTTGGGCCTTAAGAATTGTGGGCCTTAAAAGTTTTTAGTTTTAAAAATGTATGGTCATACAAACTTTGGGTCCTAAAATTTAGGCCTCACAATTTTTTTCTGCTGCAGCCGATTCTAATATTTTCAGCGCTGCATTAAAAAATGCTGCAGCCGATTCTCATATTTCTAGCGCTGCATTAAACTTCTTATCAAACATATAATGGCTCCAATTTTCAATTTTAATTTATATGGAGGAAGTCTATTAGGAGTTAAGGAATTCAGAAATTCTGTAGGTAACATAATAGCTAAGTTTTCTCCATTATCATCTTCTGCTGTATCTATACTTAAATATTTAACGAAATGTCCTTCCGTAATAGCTAGTATTTAATTATTAACCCATTAAAAACCAGGCAAAACCTGGCAGAGATATCGAGAATCGAAATGTGCCATCCTTTGCATAACCAAAAAAAAATACCGGTGTTTTTTCTTTTGTCAATCACAATTGTTTATAACAAATTATTTAAACAAATAACCCAAAATGTTGTAATTTTGCAAAACTGAATGCGGATATTGATTCTACGGGCAAAAACAGGACAAAAACCTATGTAACGTTTTTTGTCAGAGTTCAATTTATTAGTCTAAAACAGGAACAAACTTTTCACATGTAAATCATCCTTCTCATCCGTCTTAGATGTAGACCTGCGGAATACCGTAGTGTTGTATGCTACAATTGGATGAGCTTATTTTTTTCAAAACCTTCCGTGTTAGAGATCACGTTTGAGTGGCAGGCTAACGGTGGTACATCAATTGAAAAAAAAAATTATTTTTCGAAACGAGACTTTAGGAATAGAACTTTTCATAAAAATAGATCACATTATTCTGTGTCGATAACGCAATTGATAATGTCGAGACGGAGAGTTAGGGATCTACCTGATTTAGTTGAGGATTCTGATATTGACGAAGATCAATATGTCGATATAGCATTTGTTCCTGCTGATCATGAAAGTTCAGGTGGAGATTCGGATGTTGATCTAGAAGAAGATATAACATCTCATGATCTTCCTACAGGTTCTTACGAACATATGAAAAGTACTTACACAAGTACTCAAAAATTGTTGGAGCCAAATCATATTTACGATTGGGAAGATGATACTCTGGATAATATATCTCCTGTTTTTAGATTTTAGACCTCTATAAGATTAATTGTAGGAAAATATAGAGGTACAAAAAGTGGAAAAAGTCATTAATTCAAAATTTTAAACAATAAACATCGAAAGGCGATCTAAAATAATTTGCAAACTATGTTTTCAGCAATGTTGAATGCGGATCAAAAAGCATAAATATTATTAAAATTTGTATACTGTATTTTCTAGAAAAATTTACAAATAAAGTATATAAAGAAATATAATTAAATACATTAGGATCAGTAAAATAAACTTATCATAGCCCTTATAATCCGTTATTCATAGAGTTTAGCAACTCTTTTGGTACTTCGCCGGGTCAATCAGCATGATTCGAAATTTTTTTTTGTATGCACAAGTTCAAATTATTATTTATATACTTAAAAAAATGCAACTAAATTTTTTCAAGAAATTTAATTAGCTTATAGCGTTAGTATTGTAAAATAAAAAAAAAAAAAAACATTATAAATATTTTCTTAAAAATTTGTATGTATTACTCGATTATAACGTAACATGGCTCATTTTGTAAATAAAAAAAGACAAAAAAACATCACTTGTATAATTAAATATATTTAAACTATAAAATCAGGTTTTTTGGATTTATTAGTTTTATAAATAAATCCAAGAAAGACAACTTATATATGTTTTTTTTTTGCTAGTTTCAAAATCATACAGAAAATAATATCCTAAGAACTATTACAGTGTATGAGTTTGATGAATTTTGATTAATAAAGATATGAAAAAATCTTTTATTTCTAAATTTCAATGTATTTCGTAGCACTCAAACTTGCTATGATACTCCCCATTCTATAAACTTTCTGCGCGTCGATATTTTATGAAACAAGAGGTTACATTGTCGCACATACTCTCTGACTCTCTCACTCTTATGCAAGCAGAAACGTACCGTTCGGCTTCGGCCGGCTTCAGCGGTCCAAGTCGGTGTGGCGCACGGGGCTCATGCGCGAGCGTCAGTCTACAGCTTCGTCTCTTCAGCACGGTATATTTATATATTTAAATTACACGTATACTTACTTATATACTACGTCCTTTTATACATTTGAAATAAGTATAAACCAATATAAAACACCTCAAGAAATCACAAAGAAGCAAGGCGTATCTTGTATGGTGTAGTGAAAAACAACGGAAAGTTTTTCGGGATGGCTAAACGAGTTTATATTGTCGCGCATACTTTCTGTCTCTCTCACTCTCATTCAAGCCAAAACGTCATCACATCATTTCTAGCCGTCCTGCAGGCTTTGGCCGTCTTCAGCGGTCCGAGTTGGTGTGGCGCGCGGGGCGCCTGCGCGAGCGTCAGTCTACAGTTTCGTCTATTCGGCTCAGTATATCTAAATAAATACTAATAACTCATTATCATGACGTGACATGATGTAAAATTCGACGCTCTTTAAGATGCTGGCATACGTTTTTCTTTGTTCTACGATTTGCTGTTTTCACCCCCACCCCAGCCACTATGGACTCTGCAACTTTACGGGAAGATTACCAGCGACCTCAACTTATACATACTAGAAATGCAGCTCTTCTAGTGAAAAAGTCCATTTCACGAGGATTTTGACTGTTTTAGAAAGACTGATCGTTACCAAAACAGCGGAAGCTCTCCCCCCCCCCCCCCAAACACGCACTCTTCGCCGCGCATATTAGAGTGCTTGCACAGCTCAGCTCTCCTCTTACATATCAGTCGCACTTATTTAAACACGCTGCAAGCAGCTATAGGGTTTTCTCGGCTCTTCCCGCTGAATTTTGGGCCCCTCAACGCGCTAATATAGCGGTGCCTTTTCATGGCGCTTCAATTTTTTTGCGTCATCTAGACAACGCGACTTTTTCATTATGCGCAAAACGTTTGCAGGTAAACATTATTGACTTGCAGTAAACATTATTACTTTATGACATGCCGTGGCGTAAACCTTGATTTACCGCACGTTATGCCATAAAATATTGTACGACACTATTATTCTTATTATATTTTCTTTATTCGTATTATATTTTATCTATCCTAAATTTACTAATTCAGTGATTACTTTAACTAAAATTTTTTGAATCTCTGTCAAAGTTGCGTGTATATACAGGGTGTCCCATTTTAATTTACCACCCCCTAGAACTGGTTAATAATTTGCTCTGAGAAAAAAATGTTTCAAATAAAATTTGTTGGGTTCGAAGGGGGACATCTTTCGGCTATTTTAGCTGTGACCTTGAACATGACCTTCAAGGTCATTTGAAAGTCAAGACCAAATTTTCATATGAAATGTGCATATTTTTATGGCGGATTCGGATTCTACTAGAAAAGAGAAACACTTTTTGTCCGAATCATTTTTTGAAAAAATCCCAAATTTTTGTTGTAAACGGCTTTAAAAAAGTTGAAAAAATCACTAGATATCTCTTATTGCCCCACCCTTTAAAAGAAGTTAAAAATTTTACATTTTATCCGAGGAATTAGAAACGTACACAATTTTACAAATTTAAGTCCAAGTATGACCTTAGCCATGAACTTGTCCTTAACCAACAAGGTCATTCGAAGGTCAGTCAATTTATTTAACGGTAATCCTCGATTTTTATTCCGGCAATTGAAGCTTGGCTATGACCTTGACCTCGAACCTTAAATTCATTTTAAGAAAGAACCATCACTTTAATGGAAAATACTCTCTTTTTCAAAGAAATGAAATTACCAAAAAATTTATTAACAGAACCAAAGTTCATTAGAACGCTAATCTGATTCATTTTTTATCACATGGGGGAAGTTTGCAATCTTCGGGGTGTGTTTGACATTCTCTGGGGCAAGTTTGCAATCTTCGGGGTATGTTTGACATTCTCTGGGGCAAGTTTTACGTCATCTGCGGAAAATTTGACATCATCTGGGGCAAGTTTACGGTCACAACTGGGACAAGTTTGACATCATCTGGGGCAAGTTTGAGCAGTAAGGGGCATGTTTTCAACTGAGAATCAAAATCAAGCTTAGTTTTTTTAATGAAAATTGTACATATTTTAAATCATATTCAGATTCTCTGATAAAGTACGCATCTTTTTAAGAAATATTTTTCTCGTAAATGCTTTATTTCTCGCTAAAAGACATTTTTTTGCTTCGTTATCGTTCTATTGGTAAAGCTTGTAAATTCTTACAGCTCCTCAAAGCTTCTCATCATTAGGTTTTCATTGACTTTCTGAATTTCAGAGCAGAAAAATACTTATAATAAATTATTTCTAGTAAGATTAAATATTCCCTAAAAAATCTACCTACAACAGATAAAGGCTGACTACACGCCAGTAGAGATAGTCAACATGATCAAGATTCTGGGAGAATGTCACGACAATTACAAGGCTGCAGCGAGGCTGTACGCTGAAAGGTATCCGGACGCTCGTCATCCTACTAGGAGGAATATTAAACTTCTAACGATAAGAGCTCAAGGAGGTAACTTAAGAAGGAAGAGGCGACGGACGGGCCCAATAGAGCATATTGCACTTGGGGTTCGTGCTGTAATTGCCGAGGATCCTCATATTTCGACGCGACAAATTCAGCGAATGCATGGAGTACCCAGATCAACAGTTTCCCGTTTATTGCGTCATTTTAGATTTCATCCATATCACTTGCACCTTACACATGCCATTGAGCCTGGTGATCCTGCCAGGCGACTTAGATTCTGTCAATGGGCGGAAACACGAATGCGCATAGATCCATTTTTCTTTAATCGGACTCTCTTTACAGACGAGGCAAAGTTCGACAATATGGGAGGAGTTAATCTTCATAACGCGCATTATTATGCAGAAGAAAATCCACATTGGCAGCGAGATCACCGTACACAAAGACGGTGGTCAATTAATGTTTGGGCGGGCATAGTTGGGGAATACGTTGTGGGTCCAATTTTTTATGACCGTAATTTAAACGGCGAGCTTTATTTAGATATTCTCGAGAACCAAATTCCACCTCTTCTAGAAAACATTCCGCTAGAAATAAGGCGAAACATGTGGTTCCAGCAAGATGGTGCTCCCGCTCATCGTAGACTATTTGTCAGGAGATTTCTGAACGCGACATACCCAAATAGTTGGATTGGAATTGGTAGTCCAATCTGTGAATTCCCTGCGCGATCGCCAGATTTGACCCCATTGGACTTCTTTCTGTGGGGGGCCGTGAAGCAGAGAGTTTACGCGGAAGCCCCGACGACGGCACAAAATATGATGGAGAGAATTGTTGCAGCATTCCAGGCGTTCACCCCACAAACATTAATAGATGTCCAAAGAAGTTTTCGGCAGAGAATACAAATGTGCATTCAACAAAATGGGCAATTGATAGAGCACTTGAGGCGTTGAAATTTCCGTGACTAGCTGAACGAAGGGGTCTTGCCTCAAGTGGCTGGACGTGAAGGTCTTGCCTTAAGTGGTTGGACGTGAAGGTCTTGCCTTAAGTGGCTGGATAGGGTCTTGCCTTAAGTGGTTGGACGGGGTCTTGCCTTAAGTGGCTGGACGTGAAGGTCTTGCCTTAAGTGATCAAAAGGATACCTCTGTCTTTGTTTGAAGCTAGTAACATTCATCTAAAACAGCTTATTTCTAGGACAAATTCTCTTTTCAGTTAAAGGGAGAGCTATTGATGATCAAAAAATGGTTAAGACAAAAAGTGTTACTTTTTTACCCGAATCTGTGATAAATCTTATTCAAATGACCTTGAAGGTCATGTTCAAGGTCACAGCTGGAATAGCCAAAAGATGCCCCCCTTCTAACCCAACAAATTTTATTTGAAACATTTTTTTCTCAGAGCAAATTTTTAACTTCTTTTAAAGGGTGGGGCAATAAGAGATATTAGTGATTTTTTCAACTTTTTTAAAGCCATTTACAACAAAAATTTGGGGATTTTTAAAAAAATGATTCAGACAAAAAGTGTTTCTCTTTTTTAGTAGAATCCGAATCCGCCATAAAAATATGCACATTTCATATGAAAATTTGGTCTTGACTTTCAAATGACCTTGAAGGTTATGTTCAAGGTCGCAGCTAAAATAGCCAAAAGATGCCCCCCTTCGAACCCAACAAATTTTATTTGAAACATTTTTTTCTCAGAGCAAATTATTAACCTGTTTTAGGTGGTGGTAAATTAAAATGGGACACCCTGTATATATAAAGTATAAAGTACTATGAAGTACATTTGCAGTCCTGCTGCGAAGACTAGTACATTTCTCACTTTGTATACCTTTGATCCTCTGGCAACGAAACTATTCAAAATTTTTTCCAAAAAAAGATTGTTTCTTTCAATTTACATTCCTCAACTTACATTCTCTTGTGAGGGCAATAACTACCAGAGAAGAAAATCTACTCTCCATCGTGTTGCACATAGCATTTCATTCCAGATCCCGATCTAGAAATAAAGACAACGTGTTTTTTATATTTTAATAATGCACAGTATACTATATGTGTTATTTTGTTGGAAATTATAAAAACACATTTACTTCTGTCCCAAAAAATTAACTTATGCCCCTTAAACATTATTTGCGAAAAAATATGCTGTTCTAACCTCTTTTTTTATAACCGAAAGTTGCTTTCCGGTCGGGGTATGGAATAAAATTAACAAGCAGTTATATATTTCCCATATAAATTATTGCTCGAATATTTATTATAATTATGTATTCTAGGAATTGCAAGTAGGAACGGTTTTATTATATGGTGTTCGTATTGTTTCATTAGTGATTGAAAAACAAGAAAGGCTATGCCTGGCACAAATTAGTAATACGCTTCTTAAGCAGTTCAGTTACAATGAAATCCATAACAGACGAGTAGCTCTTGGAATAACTTGTGTTCAATGTACACCAGTTCAACTGGAGATTTTGCGACGTGCTGGTGCAATGCCAGTTTCTTCCAGAAGATGTGGCATGATAACTCGTAGAGAAGCAGAACGTCTATGTAAATCGTTTCTTTGCGATAATGCACCACCAAGGTAATCACTGTTATCTTAAAATGAATTAATACAAAATAAAAATATATAAGGTTAAAACAATTTTAGCAACTAACGTTTAGTACACATACTTTTGAAAATAGAAAATATCCAGGTCTAGAATTGTAAATTAGAAAGCATTAAAGTAAATCAACTGCATGACACAATCTACTATAATTTTAATAATTGATTATACGCTTTGAAATTCATAATAATTAGACGTAACAGTTACTGCTGACATTTATTGTATCAGTAAATAGAAGACATTTGAGTTATCGCAGAACAAACGTGACTTACAAGGGATGGTTCTGTCAAAATGAAAGAACTGTCCAACTGACCGAACTGTCAAATACAAAAAAATTCTAAAATTGTATTAAAGTGTAGTCCTCAAGAAGACATTCACAAGACCATGTTTTCAGCTAATAAGCTCTTTATAAGGATTGACATTGACTCTAAAACCCTGGTAGAATTTTCCTTAACCAAAATGTCCAATACGGAAGAAGACTACGAAAGGTGTCTGGTGTCACATCCAATGATGCAACGACACTTATGAAAAATTCACACCCTTAGCCTACACTTTCGTGCAATAGCTAGGTGCTCTGAATGTTTGCAATTTATAAAGAAGAAAGAAAATGTAAAAAACCTTTATAAAATGACCTGGGTTAAATTGGATCCAAGTTCTAAAAATTTTAAAGAAAAGGGTAAATAACCCGGTATTAGTCGGTTCGTTTGTCCTAGCGATAGTTGTAGGCAGTAAAGAAAGGTAGAGTAGCAAATCAAAACTTTACTTACTTTTTGTTGGAGTACTCTTTCTTTCTCTCTGTTTGATGTTCTTCGTTGGTTTTTCATGTATATAATAAATTTTGAAATTTAATTTTAATTATTCAAATATTTATTTTGCTTTAAGTTCTTATTAATACAAAAGAAAATTGAAACGGTCACGACTCTTCTCGGTACGGTGCGCGTATATGATTTTAGATTTTTAGAAAAGAGCAATAATCATTTACTGATCTGTGTCCGAGTTCTGACAACAGGTCAGAAATAGAAATGTGTTTCTATTTAAAAGTATTTACTTATGATATGAGAGAGGTCCGGGATACCAGGTAGTGGAGAAATATTTCAATAATAAAAGTAGGTTATTTCTTTTCAATAAACAAAATATATTCTATCAGTATTCTATTGCGTAAATTGCAAGTATTCTTGGCAACAGAAAAATATGTATATTTGCTTTGATTTTACAATCAAGTTATAAGTCAATACGCTTTATTTTGCGTTATTGGCTTTGGATCATGATTTTCTAAGTATACAAATGATTTAGAATTATTTTATGTTTCGCTATCTGATACGCGTTAGTTGCGCTATCAGGTATAAATATGTGAAATATATAAGTCTTTTGGAAATATGAAAATTTTACAAGTTTGAGAAATATTCGAAAATATTCTAAGTCTTTTACCTGCTCAAGGCATAAGTTGCTCAAGAGCAGGGACTAGGCGCTTTAGTTGCGCTGGCGCTTACGTTGCGATTCGGCTAGTGAGCTCGGATAGCCCGTACGAGTCTTTATATAGGCCGCGGAGAGAGTGGGTATCAAGCCGCCAAAAAAACTCTTACATTCATACTTGCAAACATACATTTACACCTATATACTGTAACGTTGTGGCCTTGCTAGCGCAAAATCAGATAAGTTTGTTTCACCGAGCTTAGGGACCGACGCGCAAGGCTACCACGTTAACAAAAGGATCGTCGGGTGACGACCAGGAACTCGCCTCGGCTGCTCAGGATCTCCGTCTTGACGGACCGTGGAGAGTGGCGGAGTCCTTCTGTGCTCGGCTTATTTATGAATGGAAGGAAGGATTTCAGCATGCACTACCATGACACTCTAATAATTTATGCTAAGAGAACCTTTGGGCTTTATCTGCCCTCAGAACATTTATTCACTCGAAATAACAATATGCACTACGTGCGATCGTGTGTGCGTGTGTTGTGCGTCGAGACGATCATCAAAATCGGCCGGCGCACTATGCGCGACAATCGGGCTTTGCCCTTGGCCTTACACTAAGCTATTTACTTGCTTGTGCTTTTCTGCACGTCGTGCGCCATGCACCAAATTAACCGAGAGAGAGATAGGTGGGCTATTCGCCGACACAGGACAGACTCACGGGTTTGCTGATGAATGTCGCGTTGCCGCTGCTGGACGGGCTGGCTGCTCTGGGTTCCACCTCGTCAGCTCCGTTTGGTCGGGGCCCACCGAACTCCTCCTCGTGGCGTTGGCGAGAGCTGCAGGCACTGGGTTGCTTTAGCCTGGGCACGATGTCGTGGCCCTCGGCCTGATGGTCTGGTCTGAAGCCGCGCCCTTGGAGATGAGTGGCATCGACGGCAGGCTAGCTTCCGTGGCTCCTGGTTACGTGTGGTCGCTACCAGATTCGGGAGTCAAGAGAGCGAGTCGCGCTTCTCTCTGCTGATCGATAGTCCTTCTTCGATCGATTCGGGGCCCTTCGGATTGCTTCGTGCGAATCCGGATCTGCTATGTCGTTCTCTCTTGTTGCGTGTTTATTAGTCAGCATCGGTTATTGTCACGCTGCTTTCCTTTTGCCCCCCCCCCCCTCTCTCCTATTCTACTTCTATGCTTCGCGCGCAACTCCTGCCGCCTCGATAGTCGTCGCAATGCGTGTTTGTATGTGTATGTGCGCGCTTCGTGCGCGTGTATATGCTGGGCTTATGCCGAGCTGTTGTAAGGGCATCTGCACTGTCACAATACATTTATCATTCATTTAAACATATTATAATGCGCCGCCTCTGAGTCGAACTCCTTCTCTTGCGCCGCTGCGCTCGCTGCTCAATATATATGTATATAATCGCGTGTTTCGCGCTCTCCCCGCTCTATCTCTGCTTCTGCTGCCGCCGCTCACTGGCTCGTGGCGCTGCTGATGTTAGCTGCTGCTATGAGCACAGCTGTGACTCGGAGTGTTAAAGTGAAGAGTGGGGGAGTGCGATATACTCGCATAAAATCTAAAATTGTATTCAACAAAATTTATTGTTAATAAATTTTATTTTTTTTTTTGAGGAGCCTGTACGGGGTGTTACAAAATATACGTAGCTTTAAAATTATAATCTAATAGTTGTCGCTGAAACAAAATATTCTAACAATTACTTCTGATCTTCAAGCAATACTGCTTACAGATCTCTAATGGACTACCTAAGGTCGACTAACTGATCGAGTCGACTAACTCCTCGATGTTGTTGGGGGCCATTTCCACCAAGACGCCGGAAATTAGTTAGAAAACTGTTACATCTTACGCTTTCCATTACTTACGCCGAATGTTCGCATCACTCCCCCTAAGCAGCTTTGATCAAACCGTTCAGTCCGCCTACGCCCTCACCCTTACGACTGTGGTTTCCGAAAATTTCGCACGAATGCCCACGCCATATTTGCATAGAATTTTCCAAGCATTTGATTTACTGTTAATTCAAGTTAAATAATAGATACTATAACTTTGATGCTTCTAAAATTCTCTACAAATTGATACTTTTTTTCTGTTTATCCGGAGAGTTGGAGAAATGCTTAATGCACCATGACAGGAGCCGGGCGAGGCTCCCCGTGTGTGAGAATCTCCTGGCGCGGGACAACGCTAGGCATACTCACTAAAACTCCACATCTCATAGGGCCGCGAAAACCCCCCCGGTAACCGCTTTCGAATTCCTTCGGGGTCACCTGTCTTAAGCTGTGCTAGCCGTCAACTAGTCTTGTAAACAACTGTCATTGTTTTTCGTGCGGAGAACCGTCTCCACGTACGCCGCTATCTTGTCCCAGTTCTGCTTGCTGTCAAGCATCGTTTTGACTACCGTTTCGGGCATAAACGCCCCTATCGTCAGCTCCAGTACTCTACGCTTGCCAGCCTAGTGATGGCAGTCAAAAAACGCGTGTCTCACGTCGTCCCGTTCGTCACCGCAGTACTTACACCCCGGTGTTGCCACCCTGTTCATCGCGAACAGGTAGCATCGTAAAGTATCCGTGCCCGGAGAAAAACTGGGTAAGGTAAAAGTTTACCTCCCCCCATTTTCTGTCCACCCTCGGGCCTAAATCCAAAAAAAAATCCACGGAGATTATCCCCCAGATTACCATCGATGCTTCGAGAGGATAGGGAGGTCTTTTGTCCACTCAATAGATATTACCGGGTGGATCAAAGACTGCTATCGCTCTTTGAATGTGCTTCTCTCCCGCTTTACTAACCTCGGGTCTCGAATCCTTCACGTTCGCGTATTAACCCTTCGCGGACCGTTTCATTGGCAAATCAAAAAATTTTTGGAGGTCCCTCGTAATTGTTTTGCAGAACCATGTTTAATATTTGTGCGTTTAGGCATGGCCTTACCGATCCGTCGCGTTTTCTTACGATCTGTATCGGGTTAATATATACGCTATTCGAGCGTCTTATTATGTTTAATTTTAACATCCTGTCAAACTCATCTAGTGCGTCTTGTCTGTCAGCGATGGGTATTGGGTGTGGTCGGCAAAACCAAGGTGTGTTGTCTGTTATAATCAATTCATGTTCATAGGTTGTTAAGAGACCGGGTTTCTTTTCAAATACTTCTTTTCTTTTAATAATCAGATTTTTTAATATATTTCTTTGTGCCTCGTTGAGGTTTTCACAAGAGTTAATTTTTCCATCGATCTCCTCGATTGTGAGTTCGTATGGATTTTCATAATTGTTTTCATAATCTTCGTAAAGATTATTGAGATCCGTGTGGTGCCCTTTTTCACTGAATCCACCGGCGTCTTGGATTGTTAGCGACGTGAACTCGTTACGCGGCATTATTTTGTCTACGTACGTTATTACTCCGTCGTTATCTTTCATCGAAAAGAGAATTTGTTCATGTACCGTGTTTATTAACATTTTTAATAGTTTGATTGTGTCGAACCCGATTATACAAGGCTTGACTAGTTTGGGTATAACCAAGAATATGATTTTTTCAGACAGTTTTTCTAATTTCATATTCAAACGCAATTGTATTTTAAGCCGAGCCGATTTGATACCCGTAGCGCCTTTTATGACTTTACCGCAAATAGGTAATGTTGGACAAAGCTTAAAAGTTTCATAGTTCTGATGGTAAAATTCTTCAGAAATGACCGTTACCTCGCTTCCCGTATCTACGAGTAGATACTCCCATCGATTACTTTTTCCATCGTTTCAGCTTCCATAGTTTCCGTGCTTTTCATTTCGCCCATTTTTCGTGTAACGATCGCGTATCCATCGCCAAATGGATCATTCTCGACGTCTTCGATGATCTTCGTCCAACAGCGGCGCTTACTCTCTTGTATCGCGTCTCTGCGAATTTTTCGCGATTCGTCCTGTCTTTTGGAAAGGTCCCAGGCTTCAGGCCTATTCTGCTTCCAGGTTCTTTGAGCCCTTTTTCTAGCTTAGAAATTTTCTTTCCTAAGCTCCACATTGTCGTCTGTCCACCAGTACACCGGTCTTCTCTGGTGGCTGGTGGACACCCTGGGCATGGTCGCATCGCAGATCTCAGTTATCAGATTAGTAGTTCTCTCTACTATTGTCTCTGCTCTTTCGCGTCCGCCTAATGCGTGCGGGATCTCGTTGGATGGTAGGTTCGAACTTTGAATTAACTCCGCGAGTGTCTCTCGGTTCATGCGTCGGGTGTTCCATCTTGGCGCTCGACTATGGTTTCTCCTTGTACTGATTTGACGGTCTTCGTTGATATTGAATAGAATATACTGGTGGTCGCTAGCTGTATATTCTTTCATGACGTGCCAGTCCCTTATGTCGCGGATCGTTATTTCGCTTGCGAAGGTTACATCCGGTATGGATTCCCCAAAGCCTGTTCTACGGTGGGTAGTGGTACCTACCTCTCTACCACCGTTCGCTACTATCAAGTTCAGCCTGGCTGCCATCTCGAGGATGGCTCTGCCTCTTAAGTTCGTCGTCGGCATGCCCCATTCCGTGGCCCTCGCGTTGAAGTCGTCCCCGATCACGATTTCCCTGGGGACCTCTCTAATAGCGTCCTCCAATACCCCTAGTTTCCTTGTAGAGTTGGCGGTAGTTAGGTTCGGTGACAGATATACGCTGAAGAATGTTATGCGACCCATACTTCCCCTTACGTAGTCTACTCCCGTACCCGTATTCGCCAACCTGCGCATGGGCACCCAAATGGCGGCGGTTTTTCCGTTGTTTGACACACAAAAGGGTGAGTTCTTGTATTGTTCGCTGATCAATATGACGTCCACTATCTGCTCCCTAACGTGTTGTGTAAGCAGATCATGTGCGAGCCTACTTCTGTGCAGATTTCCTTGGAGTATCTTCGTCATTATCTTTGGATCTTGCTTGCGTTTATAGCCGTCCGAAAGACTGCGCACGCTCCGGTACCTAGAGTGTGCATCGTCCTATCCTCAGGCGTCTTGGCGTCTTTGCAAAGAAAACACTTTACCTGTTGGGTCGGCTGGCGTGTGGCTTTATTATTTTCAGAAAAAATAAAGCGATTTAGCTCGCTGTTCCCAGGTTTACGCTAGTTAGACTGCTTGTAGTTTGGTAGGTGTGGTTTCTAGGGGTTAAGATGGTTAGGGGTAGGTATTTAGGTGATTTGTTGGCTTCTGGCGTGTGGCTTAATTATTTTGAGAAAAAATAAAACGATTTAGCTCGCTGTTCCCAGGGTTAGGTTAGTTAGCCTGTTTGCGGTTCGGTAGGGGTGGTTTCTAGGGGTAGGGGGGTTAGTGGTTAGGTGGTTAGCTGGCTTATGGTGTATAGTTTAATTATTTTAAGAAAAAATAAAGCGATTTAACTTGCTGTTCCCAGCGGTAGGCTAGTTAGCCTGCTTGTGGTTTGGTAGGTGTGGTTTCTAGGGGTTATGCGGGTTAGGGATAGGTATTTAGTTTATTAGCTGGCTTATGTTGTGTGGCTTCATTATTTTAAGAAAAAATTAAGCGAATTTACTCGCTGTTCCCAGGGTTAGGCTAGTTAGCCTGCTTGTAGTTTGGTAGGTGTGGTTTCTAGGGTTTAAGCGGGTTAGGGGTAGGTATTTATGTGATTTGTTGGCTCATAGTGTGGGGTTTAATTATTTCAAGAAAAAATAAAACGATTTAGCTCGCTGTTCCCAGGGTTAGGTTAGTTAGCCTGTTTGCGGTTCGGTAGGGGTGGTTTCTAGGGGACGGGGGTTAGTGGTTAGGTGGTCAGCTGGCTTATGGTGTATGGCTTTATTATTTTAAGAAAAAATTAAGCGATTTAACTTGCTGTTCCCAGCGTTAGGCTAGTTAGCCTGCTTGTGGTTTGGTAGGTGTGGTTTCTAGGGGTTATGCGGGTTATGGATAGGTATTTAGTTTATTAGCTGGCTTCTGGCGTGTGGCTTAATTATTTTGAGAAAAAATAAAACGATTTAGCTCGCTGTTCCCACGGTTAGGTTAGTTAGCCTGTTTGCGGTTCGGTAGGGGTGGTTTCTAGGGGTAGGGGGGTTAGTGGTTAGGTGGTCAGCTGGCTTATGGTCTATGGCTTTATTATTTTAAGAAAAAATTAAGCGATTTAACTTGCTGTTCCCAGCGTTAGGCTAGTTAGCCTGCTTGTGGTTTGGTAGGTGTGGTTTCTAGGGGTTATGCGGGTTATGGATAGGTATTTAGTTTATTAGCTGGCTTCTGGCGTGTGGCTTAATTATTTTGAGAAAAAATAAAACGATTTAACTCGCTGTTCCCAGGGTTTGGTTAGTTAGCCTGCTTGTAGTTTGGTAGGGATGGTTTCTAGGGTAGGGGGGGTGAGTGGTTAGGTGGTTAGCTGGCTTATGGTGTGTGTGGCTTTATTATTTTAAGAAAAAATTAAGCGATTTAACTCGCTGTTCCCAGGGTTAGGCTAGTTAGACTGCTTGTGGTTTGGTAGGTGTGGTTTCTAGGGGTTATGCGGGTTATGGATAGGTATTTAGTTTATTAGCCGGCTTCTGGCGTGTGGCTTAATTATTTTGAGAAAAAATAAAACGATTTAGCTCGCTGTTCCCAGGGTTTGGTTAGATAGCCTGCTTGTAGTTTGGTAGGGATGGTTTCTAGGGTAGGGGGGGTGAGTGGTTAGGTGGTTAGCTGGCTTATGGTGTGTGTGGCTTTATTATTTTAAGAAAAAATTAAGCGATTTAACTCGCTGTTCCCAGGGTTAGGCTAGTTAGACTGCTTGTGGTTTGGTAGGTGTGGTTTCTAGGGGTTAAGCGGGTTAGGGGTAGGTATTTAGGTGATTTGTTGGCTCATGGTGTGTGGCTTTATTATTTTGAGAAAAAATAAAGCGATTTAGCTCGCTGTTCCCAGGTTTACGCTAGTTAGACTGCTTGTGATTTGGTAGGTGTGGTTTCTAGGGGTTAACCGTGTTAGCGGTCGGTATTTAGGTGATTTGTTGGCTTCTGTTGTGTGGCTTAATTATTTTGAGAAAAAATAAAACGATTTAGCTCGCTGTTCCCAGGGTTAGGTTAGTTAGCCTGCTTGCGGTTCGGTAGGGGTGGTTTCTAGGGGTAGGGGGTTTAGTGGTTAGGTGGTCAGCTGGCTTATGGTGTGTGGCTTTATTATTTTAAGAAAAAATAAAGCGATTTAACTTGCTGTTCCCAGGGTTAGGCTAGTTAGACTGCTTGTGGTTTGGTAGGTGTGGTTTCTAGGGGTTATGCGGGTTATGGATAGGTATTTACGTTATTAGCTGGCTTATGGTGTGTGGCTTTATTATTTTAAGAAAAAATTAAGCGATTTAACTTGCTGTTCCCAGGGTTAGGCTAGTTAGCCTGCTTGTGGTTTGGTAGGTGTGGTTTCTAGGGGTTATGCGGGTTATGGATAGGTATTTAGTTTATTAGCTGGCTTCTGGCGTGTGGCTTAATTATTTTGAGAAAAAATAAAACGATTTAGCTCGCTGTTCCCAGGGTTTGGTTAGATAGCCTGCTTGTAGTTTGGTAGGGATGGTTTCTAGGGTAGGGGGGGTGAGTGGTTAGGTGGTTAGCTGGCTTATGGTGTGTGTGGCTTTATTATTTTAAGAAAAAATTAAGCGATTTAACTCGTTGTTCCCAGGGTTAGGCTAGTTAGACTGCTTGTGGTTTGGTAGGTGTGGTTTCTAGGGGTTAAGCGGGTTAGGGGTAGGTATTTAGGTGATTTGTTGGCTCATGGTGTGTGGCTTTATTATTTTGAGAAAAAATAAAGCGATTTAGCTCGCTGTTCCCAGGTTTACGCTAGTTAGACTGCTTGTGATTTGGTAGGTGTGGTTTCTAGGGGTTAACCGTGTTAGCGGTCGGTATTTAGGTGATTTGTTGGCTTCTGTTGTGTGGCTTAATTATTTTGAGAAAAAATAAAACGATTTAGCTCGCTGTTCCCAGGGTTAGGTTAGTTAGCCTGCTTGCGGATCGGTAGGGGTGGTTTCTAGGGGTAGGGGGTTTAGTGGTTAGGTGGTCAGCTGGCTTATGGTGTGTGGCTTTATTATTTTAAGAAAAAATAAAGCGATTTAACTTGCTGTTCCCAGGGTTAGGCTAGTTAGACTGCTTGTGGTTTGGTAGGTGTGGTTTCTAGGGGTTATGCGGGTTATGGATAGGTATTTACGTTATTAGCTGGCTTATGGTGTGTGGCTTTATTATTTTAAGAAAAAATTAAGCGATTTAACTTGCTGTTCCCAGGGTTAGGCTAGTTAGCCTGCTTGTGGTTTGGTAGTTGTGGTTTCTAGGGGTTATGCGGGTTATGGATAGGTATTTAGGTGATTTGTTGGCTTCTATTGTGTGGCTTAATTATTTTGAGAAAAAATAAAACGATTTAGCTCGCTGTTCCCAGGGTTAGGCTAGTTAGCCTGCTTGTGGTTTGGTAGGGGTGGTTTCTAGGGGTAGGGGGTGAATGGTTAGGGGATTAGCTGGCTTATAGTGTGTGGCTGTATTATTTTAAGAAAAAATAAAACGATTTAGCACGCTGTTCCCAGGGTTAGGTTAGTTAGCCTGCTTGCGGATCGGTAGGGGTGGTTTCTAGGGGTAGGGGGTTTAGTGGTTAGGTGGTCAGCTGGCTTATGGTGTGTGGCTTTATTATTTTAAGAAAAAATTAAGCGATTTAACTTGCTGTTCCCAGGGTTAGGCTAGTTAGCCTGCTTGTGGTTTGGTAGTTGTGGTTTCTAGGGGTTATGCGGGTTATGGATAGGTATTTAGTTTATTAGCTGGCTTCTGGCGTGTGGCTTAATTATTTTGAGAAAAAATAAAACGATTTAGCTCGCTGTTCCCAGGGTTTGGTTAGATAGCCTGCTTGTTGTTTGGTAGGTGTGGTTTCTAGGGTTTAAGCGGGTTAGGGGTAGGTATTTATGTGATTTGTTGGCTCATAGTGTGGGGTTTAATTATTTCAAGAAAAAATAAAACGATTTAGCTCGCTGTTCCCAGGGTTAGGTTAGTTAGCCTGTTTGCGGTTCGGTAGGGGTGGTTTCTAGGGGACGGGGGTTAGTGGTTAGGTGGTCAGCTGGCTTATGGTGTATGGCTTTATTATTTTAAGAAAAAATTAAGCGATTTAACTTGCTGTTCCCAGCGTTAGGCTAGTTAGCCTGCTTGTGGTTTGGTAGGTGTGGTTTCTAGGGGTTATGCGGGTTATGGATAGGTATTTAGTTTATTAGCTGGCTTCTGGCGTGTGGCTTAATTATTTTGAGAAAAAATAAAACGATTTAGCTCGCTGTTCCCACGGTTAGGTTAGTTAGCCTGTTTGCGGTTCGGTAGGGGTGGTTTCTAGGGGTAGGGGGGTTAGTGGTTAGGTGGTCAGCTGGCTTATGGTCTATGGCTTTATTATTTTAAGAAAAAATTAAGCGATTTAACTTGCTGTTCCCAGCGTTAGGCTAGTTAGCCTGCTTGTGGTTTGGTAGGTGTGGTTTCTAGGGGTTATGCGGGTTATGGATAGGTATTTAGTTTATTAGCTGGCTTCTGGCGTGTGGCTTAATTATTTTGAGAAAAAATAAAACGATTTAGCTCGCTGTTCCCAGGGTTTGGTTAGATAGCCTGCTTGTAGTTTGGTAGGGATGGTTTCTAGGGTAGGGGGGGTGAGTGGTTAGGTGGTTAGCTGGCTTATGGTGTGTGTGACTTTATTATTTTAAGAAAAAATTAAGCGATTTAACTCGCTGTTCCCAGGGTTAGGCTAGTTAGACTGCTTGTGGTTTGGTAGGTGTGGTTTCTAGGGGTTATGCGGGTTATGGATAGGTATTTAGTTTATTAGCCGGCTTCTGGC
Organism: Nasonia vitripennis; assembly: GCF_009193385.2. NCBI lineage: Eukaryota > Metazoa > Arthropoda > Insecta > Hymenoptera > Pteromalidae > Nasonia > Nasonia vitripennis. The sequence goes on along the minus strand of NW_022279614.1, from coordinate 648,890 downwards.
GTGTGGCTTAATTATTTTGAGAAAAAATAAAACGATTTAGCTCGCTGTTCCCAGGGTTTGGTTAGATAGCCTGCTTGTAGTTTGGTAGGGATGGTTTCTAGGGTAGGGGGGGTGAGTGGATAGGTGGTTAGCTGGCTTATGGTGTGTGTGGCTTTATTATTTTAAGAAAAAATTAAGCGATTTAACTCGCTGTTCCCAGGGTTAGGCTAGTTAGACTGCTTGTGGTTTGGTAGGTGTGGTTTCTAGGGGTTAAGCGGGTTAGGGGTAGGTATTTAGGTGATTTGTTGGCTCATGGTGTGTGGCTTTATTATTTTGAGAAAAAATAAAGCGATTTAGCTCGCTGTTCCCAGGTTTACGCTAGTTAGACTGCTTGTGATTTGGTAGGTGTGGTTTCTAGGGGTTAACCGTGTTAGCAGTCGGTATTTAGGTGATTTGTTGGCTTCTGTTGTGTGGCTTAATTATTTTGAGAAAAAATAAAACGATTTAGCTCGCTGTTCCCAGGGTTAGGTTAGTTAGCCTGCTTGCGGTTCGGTAGGGGTGGTTTCTAGGGGTAGGGGGTTTAGTGGTTAGGTGGTCAGCTGGCTTATGGTGTGTGGCTTTATTATTTTAAGAAAAAATAAAGCGATTTAACTTGCTGTTCCCAGGGTTAGGCTAGTTAGACTGCTTGTGGTTTGGTAGGTGTGGTTTCTAGGGGTTATGCGGGTTATGGATAGGTATTTACGTTATTAGCTGGCTTATGGTGTGTGGCTTTATTATTTTAAGAAAAAATTAAGCGATTTAACTTGCTGTTCCCAGGGTTAGGCTAGTTAGCCTGCTTGTGGTTTGGTAGGTGTGGTTTCTAGGGGTTATGCGGGTTATGGATAGGTATTTAGTTTATTAGCTGGCTTCTGGCGTGTGGCTTAATTATTTTGAGAAAAAATAAAACGATTTAGCTCGCTGTTCCCAGGGTTTGGTTAGATAGCCTGCTTGTAGTTTGGTAGGGATGGTTTCTAGGGTAGGGGGGGTGAGTGGTTAGGTGGTTAGCTGGCTTATGGTGTGTGTGGCTTTATTATTTTAAGAAAAAATTAAGCGATTTAACTCGTTGTTCCCAGGGTTAGGCTAGTTAGACTGCTTGTGGTTTGGTAGGTGTGGTTTCTAGGGGTTAAGCGGGTTAGGGGTAGGTATTTAGGTGATTTGTTGGCTCATGGTGTGTGGCTTTATTATTTTGAGAAAAAATAAAGCGATTTAGCTCGCTGTTCCCAGGTTTACGCTAGTTAGACTGCTTGTGATTTGGTAGGTGTGGTTTCTAGGGGTTAACCGTGTTAGCGGTCGGTATTTAGGTGATTTGTTGGCTTCTGTTGTGTGGCTTAATTATTTTGAGAAAAAATAAAACGATTTAGCTCGCTGTTCCCAGGGTTAGGTTAGTTAGCCTGCTTGCGGATCGGTAGGGGTGGTTTCTAGGGGTAGGGGGTTTAGTGGTTAGGTGGTCAGCTGGCTTATGGTGTGTGGCTTTATTATTTTAAGAAAAAATAAAGCGATTTAACTTGCTGTTCCCAGGGTTAGGCTAGTTAGACTGCTTGTGGTTTGGTAGGTGTGGTTTCTAGGGGTTATGCGGGTTATGGATAGGTATTTACGTTATTAGCTGGCTTATGGTGTGTGGCTTTATTATTTTAAGAAAAAATTAAGCGATTTAACTTGCTGTTCCCAGGGTTAGGCTAGTTAGCCTGCTTGTGGTTTGGTAGTTGTGGTTTCTAGGGGTTATGCGGGTTATGGATAGGTATTTAGGTGATTTGTTGGCTTCTATTGTGTGGCTTAATTATTTTGAGAAAAAATAAAACGATTTAGCTCGCTGTTCCCAGGGTTAGGCTAGTTAGCCTGCTTGTGGTTTGGTAGGGGTGGTTTCTAGGGGTAGGGGGTGAATGGTTAGGGGATTAGCTGGCTTATAGTGTGTGGCTGTATTATTTTAAGAAAAAATAAAACGATTTAGCACGCTGTTCCCAGGGTTAGGTTAGTTAGCCTGCTTGCGGATCGGTAGGGTGGTTTCTAGGGGTAGGGGGTTTAGTGGTTAGGTGGTCAGCTGGCTTATGGTGTGTGGCTTTATTATTTTAAGAAAAATTAAGCGATTTAACTTGCTGTTCCCAGGGTTAGGCTAGTTAGCCTGCTTGTGGTTTGGTAGTTGTGGTTTCTAGGGGTTATGCGGGTTATGGATAGGTATTTAGTTTATTAGCTGGCTTCTGGCGTGTGGCTTAATTATTTTGAGAAAAAATAAAACGATTTAGCTCGCTGTTCCCAGGGTTTGGTTAGATAGCCTGCTTGTAGTTTGGTAGGGATGGTTTCTAGGGTAGGGGGGGTGAGTGGTTAGGTGGTTAGCTGGCTTATGGTGTGTGTGGCTTTATTATTTTAAGAAAAAATTAAGCGATTTAACTCGCTGTTCCCAGGGCTAGGCTAGTTAGACTGCTTGTGGTTTGGTAGGTGTGGTTTCTAGGGGTTAAGCGGGTTAGGGGTAGGTATTTAGGTGATTTGTTGGCTCATGGTGTGTGGCTTTATTATTTTGAGAAAAAATAAAGCGATTTAGCTCGCTGTTCCCAGGTTTACGCTAGTTAGACTGCTTGTGATTTGGTAGGTGTGGTTACTAGGGGTTAACCGTGTTAGCAGTCGGTATTTAGGTGATTTGTTGGCTTCTGTTGTGTGGCTTAATTATTTTGAGAAAAAATAAAACGATTTAGCTCGCTGTTCCCAGGGTTAGGTTAGGTAGACTGCTTGTGGTTTGGTAGGTGTGGTTTCTAGGGGTTAAGCGGGTTAGGGGTAGGTATTTAGGTGATTTGTTGGCTCATGGTGTGTGGCTTTATTATTTTGAGAAAAAATAAAGCGATTTAGCTCGCTGTTCCCAGGTTTACGCTAGTTAGACTGCTTGTGATTTGGTAGGTGTGGTTACTAGGGGTTAACCGTGTTAGCAGTCGGTATTTAGGTGATTTGTTGGCTTCTGTTGTGTGGCTTAATTATTTTGAGAAAAAATAAAACGATTTAGCTCGCTGTTCCCAGGGTTAGGTTAGGTAGACTGCTTGTGGTTTGGTAGGTGTGGTTTCTAGTGGTTAAGCGGGTTAGGGGTAGGTGATTTGTTGGCTTCTGGCGTGTGGCTTAATTATTTTCAGAAAAAATAAAACGATTTAGCTCGCTGTTCCCAGGGTTAGGTTAGTTAGCCTGCTTGTGGTTTGGTAGGGGTGGTTTCTAGGGATAGGGGGGTGGCTGGTTTGGTGGTTAGCTGGCTTATGGTGTGTGGCTTCATTATTTTAAGAAAACATTAAGCGATTTTACTCGCTGTTCCCAGGGTTAGGCTAGTTAGCCTGCTTGTGGTTTGGTAGGGGTGGTTTCTAGGAGTAGGGGGTGAATGGTTAGGGGATTAGCTGGCTTCTGTTGTGTGGCTTAATTATTTTGAGAAAAAATAAAACGATTTAGCTCGCTGTTCCCAGGGTTAGGTTAGTTAGCCTGCTTGCGGATCGGTAGGGGTGGTTTCTAGGTGTAGGGGGTTTAGTGGTTAGGTGGTCAGCTGGCTTATGGTGTGTGGCTTTATTATTTTAAGAAAAAATAAAGCGATTTAACTTGCTGTTCCCAGGGTTAGGCTAGTTAGACTGCTTGTGGTTTGGTAGGTGTGGTTTCTAGGGGTTATGCGGGTTATGGATAGGTATTCACGTTATTAGCTGGCTTATGGTGTGTGGCTTTATTATTTTAAGAAAAAATTAAGCGATTTAACTTGCTGTTCCCAGGGTTAGGCTAGTTAGCCTGCTTGTGGTTTGGTAGTTGTGGTTTCTAGGGGTTATGCGGGTTATGGATAGGTATTTAGTTTATTAGCTGGCTTCTGGCGTGTGGCTTAATTATTTTGAGAAAAAATAAAACGATTTAGCTCGCTGTTCCCACGGTTAGGTTAGTTAGCCTGTTTGCGGTTCGGTAGGGGTGGTTTCTAGGGGTAGGGGGGTTAGTGGTTAGGTGGTCAGCTGGCTTATGGTGTATGGCTTTATTATTTTAAGAAAAAATTAAGCGATTTAACTTGCTGTTCCCAGCGTTAGGCTAGTTAGCCTGCTTGTGGTTTGGTAGGTGTGGTTTCTAGGGGTTATGCGGGTTATGAATAGGTATTTAGTTTATCAGCTGGCTTCTGGCGTGTGGCTTAATTATTTTGAGAAAAAATAAAACGATTTAGCTCGCTGTTCCCAGGGTTTGGTTAGATAGCCTGCTTGTAGTTTGGTAGGGATGTTTTCTAGGGTAGGGTGGGTGAGTGGTTAGGTGGTTAGCTGGCTTATGGTGTGTGTGGCTTTATTATTTTAAGAAAAATTAAGCGATTTAACTCGTTGTTCCAGGGTTAGGCTAGTTAGACTGCTTGTGGTTTGGTAGGTGTGGTTTCTAGGGGTTAAGCGGGTTAGGGGTAGGTATTTAGGTGATTTGTTGGCTCATGGTGTGTGGCTTTATTATTTTGAGAAAAAATAAAGCGATTTAGCTCGCTGTTCCCAGGTTTACGCTAGTTAGACTGCTTGTGATTTGATAGGTGTGGTTTCTAGGGGTTAACCGTGTTAGCGGTCGGTATTTAGGTGATTTGTTGGCTTCTGTTGTGTGGCTTAATTATTTGAGAAAAAATAAAACGATTTAGCTCGGTGTTCCAGGGTTAGGCTAGTTAGCCTGCTTGTGGTTTGGTAGGGGTGGTTTCTAGTGGTTAAGCGGGTTAGGGGTTGGTATTTAGGTTATTAGCTGGCTTATGGTGTGTGGCTTTATTATTTTAAGAATAAATTCAGTGATTTAACTCGCTGTTTCCAGGGTTAGGCTAGATAGCCTGCTTGTGGTTTGGTAGGTATGGTTTCTAGGTGTTACGCGGATTAGGGGTAAGTATTTATGTGATTTGTTGTCTTCTGGCATGTGGCTTAATTATTATCTGAAAAAATAAAACGATTTAGCTCGCTGTTCCCTGGGTTAGGCTAGTTAGCCTGCTTGTGGTTTGGTAGGTGTGGTTTCTAGGGTTTAAGCGGGTTAGGGGTAGGTATTCAGGTGATTTGTTGTCTTCTGGCATGTGGCTTAATTATTTTCAGAAAAAATACAACGATTTATCTCGCTGTTCCCAGCGTTAGGTTAGTTAGCCTGCTTGTGGTTTGGTAGGGGTGGTTTCTAGGGGTAGGGGGGTGGCTGGTTAGTGGTTAGCTGGCTCATGGTGTGTGGTTTAATTATTTTAATAAAAAATAAAGCGATTTACCTCGCTGTTCCCAGAGTTAGGCTAGTTAGTCTGCTTGTGGTTTGGTAGGGGTGGTTTCTAGTGGTAGGGGGGTGAGTGGTTAGGTGGTTAGCTGGCTTATGATGTGTGGCTTTATTAGTTTAAGAAAATATTAAGCGATTTAACTCGCTGTTCCCAGGGTTAGGCTAGTTAGCCTGCTTGTGGTTTGGTAGGGGTGGTTTCTAGTGGTTAAGCGGGTTAGGGGTTGGTATTTAGGTTATTAGCTGGCTTATGGTGTGTGGCTTTATTATTTTAAGAATAAATTCAGTGATTTAACTCGCTGTTTCCAGGGTTAGGCTAGATAGCCTGCTTGTGGTTTGGTAGGTATGGTTTCTAGGTGTCACGCGGATTAGGGGTAAGTATTTATGTGATTTGTTGTCTTCTGGCATGTGGCTTAATTATTTTCTGAAAAAATAAAACGATTTAGCTCGCTGTTCCCAGGGTTAGGTTAGTTAGCCTGCTTGTGGTTTGGTAGGGGTTGTTTCTAGGGATAGGGGGGAGGCTGGTTAGGTGGTTAGCTGGCTTATGGTGTGTGGCTTTATTATTTTAAGAAAAAATTAAGCGATTTAACTCGCTGTTCCCAGGGTTAGGCTAGTTAGCCTGCTTGTGGTTTGGTAGGTGTGGTTTCTAGGGTTTAAGCGGGTTAGGGGTAGGTATTTAGGTGATTTGTTGTCTTCTGGCATGTGGCTTAATTATTTTCAGAAAAAATAAAACGATTTATCTCGCTGTTCCCAGCGTTAGGTTAGTTAGCCTGCTAGTGGATTGGTAGGGGTGGTTTCTAGGGGTAGGGGGTGTCTGGATAGTGGTTAGCTGGCTTATGGTGTTTGGCTTTATTATTTTAAGAAAAAATTCAGCGATTTAACTCGGTGTTCCCAGGGTTAGGCTAGTTAGACTACTTGTGGTTTGGTAGGTGTGGTTTCTAGGGGTTAAGTTGGTTAGGGGTAGGTGATTTGTTGGCTTCTGGCGTGTGGCTTAATTATTTTCAGAAAAAATAAAACGATTTAGCTCGCTGTTCCCAGGGTTAGGTTAGTTAGCCTGCTTGTGGTTTGGTAGGGGTGGTTTCTAGGGATAGGGGGGTGGCTGGTTTGTGGTTAGCTGGCTTATGGTGTGTGGCTTCATTATTTTAAGAAAAAATTAAGCGATTTTACTCGCTGTTCCCAGGGTTAGGCTAGTTAGCCTGCTTGTGGTTTGGTAGGGGTGGTTTCTAGGGGTAGGGGTGAATGGTTAGGGATTATCTGGCTTATAGTGTGTGGCTGTATTATTTTTAAGAAAAAATAAACGATTTAGCACGCTGTTCCCAGGGTTAGGTTAGTTAGCCTGCTTGGGTTTGGTAGGTGTGGTTTCTAGGGGAGGGGGGTGGTGTTTAGTGGTTAGCTGGCTTATGGTGTGTGTGGCTTTATTATTTTAATAAAAAATAAAGCGATTTATCTCGCTGTTCCCAGGGTTAGGCTAGTTAGCCTGCTTGTTGTTTGGTAGGTGTGGTTTCTAGGGGTTCAGCAGGTTAGGGGTAGGTATTTAGGTTATTAGCTGGCTCATGGTGTGTGGTTTAATTATTTTAATAAAAAATAAAGCGATTTACCTCGCTGTTCCCAGGTTAGGCTAGTTAGCCTGCTTGTGGTTTGGTAGGTGTGGTTTCTAGTGGTTAAGCGGGTTAGGGGTAGGTGATTTGTTGGCTTCTGGCGTGTGGCTTAATTATTTTAGAAAAATAAAACGATTTAGCTCGCTGTTCCAGGGTTAGGTTAGTTAGCCTGCTTGTGGTTGGTAGGGTGGTTTCTAGGGTAGGCGGGTGGTGGTTTGGTGTTTAGCTGGCTTGTGGTGTGTGGCTTATTATTTTAAGAAAAAATTAAGCGATTTACTCGCTGTTCCCAGGGTTAGGCTAGTTAGCCTGCTTGTGGTTTGGTAGGGGTGGTTTCTAGGGTAGGGGGTGGATGGTTAGGGATTAGCTGGCTTATGGTGTGTGGCTGTATTATTTTAAGAAAAAATAAACGATTTAGCACGCTGTTCCCAGGGTTAGGTTAGTTAGCCTGCTTGCGGTTTGGTAGGTGTGGTTTCTAGGGGAGGGGGGTGTGTGTTTAGGTGGTTAGCTGGCTTATGGTGTGTGTGGCTTTATTATTTTATTAAAAAATAAAGCGATTTATCTCGCTGTTCCCAGGGTTAGGCTAGTTAGACTGCTTGTGGTTTGGTAGGTGTGGTTTCTAGGGGTTATGCGGGTTATGGATAGGTATTTACGTTATTAGCTGGCTTATGGTGTGTGGCTTTATTATTTTAAGAAAAAATTAAGCGATTTAACTTGCTGTTCCCAGGGTTAGGCTAGTTAGCCTGCTTGTGGTTTGGTAGTTGTGGTTTCTAGGGGTTATGCGGGTTATGGATAGGTATTTAGTTTATTAGCTGGCTTCTGGCGTGTGGCTTAATTATTTTGAGAAAAAATAAAACGATTTAGCTCGCTGTTCCCACGGTTAGGTTAGTTAGCCTGTTTGCGGTTCGGTAGGGGTGGTTTCTAGGGGTAGGGGGGTTAGTGGTTAGGTGGTCAGCTGGCTTATGGTGTATGGCTTTATTATTTTAAGAAAAAATTAAGCGATTTAACTTGCTGTTCCCAGCGTTAGGCTAGTTAGCCTGCTTGTGGTTTGGTAGGTGTGGTTTCTAGGGGTTATGCGGGTTATGAATAGGTATTTAGTTTATCAGCTGGCTTCTGGCGTGTGGCTTAATTATTTTGAGAAAAAATAAAACGATTTAGCTCGCTGTTCCCAGGGTTTGGTTAGATAGCCTGCTTGTAGTTTGGTAGGGATGTTTTCTAGGGTAGGGTGGGTGAGTGGTTAGGTGGTTAGCTGGCTTATGGTGTGTGTGGCTTTATTATTTTAAGAAAAAATTAAGCGATTTAACTCGTTGTTCCCAGGGTTAGGCTAGTTAGACTGCTTGTGGTTTGGTAGGTGTGGTTTCTAGGGGTTAAGCGGGTTAGGGGTAGGTATTTAGGTGATTTGTTGGCTCATGGTGTGTGGCTTTATTATTTTGAGAAAAAATAAAGCGATTTAGCTCGCTGTTCCCAGGTTTACGCTAGTTAGACTGCTTGTGATTTGGTATGTGTGGTTTCTAGGGGTTAACCGTGTTAGCGGTCGGTATTTAGGTGATTTGTTGGCTTCTGTTGTGTGGCTTAATTATTTTGAGAAAAAATAAAACGATTTAGCTCGCTGTTCCCAGGGTTAGGTTAGTTAGCCTGCTTGCGGATCGGTAGGGGTGGTTTCTAGGGGTAGGGGGTTTAGTGGTTAGGTGGTCAGCTGGCTTATGGTGTGTGGCTTTATTATTTTAAGAAAAAATTAAGCGATTTAACTCGTTGTTCCCAGGGTTAGGCTAGTTAGCCTGCTTGTGGTTTGGTAGGTGTGGTTTCTAGTGGTTAAGCGGGTTAGGGGTAGGTGATTTGTTGGCTTCTGGCGTGTGGCTTAATTATTTTCAGAAAAAATAAAACGATTTAGCTCGCTGTTCCCAGGGTTAGGTTAGTTAGCCTGCTTGTGGTTTGGTAGGGGTGGTTTCTAGGGGTTAAGTTGGTTAGGGGTAGGTGATTTGTTGGCTTCTGGCGTGTGGCTTAATTAGTTTGAGAAATAATAAAACGATTTATCTCGCTGTTCCCAGGGTTAGATTAGTTAGTCTGCTTGTGGTTTGGTAGGGGTGGTTTCTAGGGGTTAAGTTGGTTAGGGGTAGGTGATTTGTTGGCTTCTGGCGTGTGGCTTAATTAGTTTGAGAAATAATAAAACGATTTATCTCGCTGTTCCCAAGGTTAGATTAGTTAGTCTGCTTGTGGTTTGGTAGGGGTGGTTTCTAGGGGTAGAAGGGTGAGTGGTTAGGTGGTTAGCTGGCTTATGGTGTGTGGCTTTATTATTTTTAGAAAAAATAAAGCGATTTAACTCGCTGTTCCCAGGTTAGGCTAGTTAGCCTGCTTGTGGTTTGGTAGGTGTGGTTTCTAGTGGTTAAGCGGGTTAGGGGTAGGTGATTTGTTGGCTTCTGGCGTGTGGCTTAATTATTTTCAGAAAAAATAAAACGATTTAGCTCGCTGTTCCCAGGGTTAGGTTAGTTAGCCTGCTTGTGGTTTGGTAGGGGTGGTTTCTAGGGATAGGCGGGTGGCTGGTTTGGTGGTTAGCTGGCTTGTGGTGTGTGGCTTCATTATTTTAAGAAAAAATTAAGCGATTTTACTCGCTGTTCCCAGGGTTAGGCTAGTTAGCCTGCTTGTGGTTTGGTAGGGGTGGTTTCTAGGGGTAGGGGGTGAATGGTTAGGGGATTAGCTGGCTTATAGTGTGTGGCTGTATTATTTTAAGAAAAAATAAAACGATTTAGCACGCTGTTCCCAGGGTTAGGTTAGTTAGCCTGCTTGCGGTTTGGTAGGTGTGGTTTCTAGGGGAGGGGGGTGTGTGTTTAGGTGGTTAGCTGGCTTATGGTGTGTGTGGCTTTATTATTTTATTAAAAAATAAAGCGATTTATCTCGCTGTTCCCAGGGTTAGGCTAGTTAGCCTGCTTGTGGTTTGGTAGTTGTGGTTTCTAGGGGTTATGCGGGTTATGGATAGGTATTTAGTTTATTAGCTGGCTTCTGGCGTGTGGCTTAATTATTTTGAGAAAAAATAAAACGATTTAGCTCGCTGTTCCCACGGTTAGGTTAGTTAGCCTGTTTGCGGTTCGGTAGGGGTGGTTTCTAGGGGTAGGGGGGTTAGTGGTTAGGTGGTCAGCTGGCTTATGGTGTATGGCTTTATTATTTTAAGAAAAAATTAAGCGATTTAACTTGCTGTTCCCAGCGTTAGGCTAGTTAGCCTGCTTGTGGTTTGGTAGGTGTGGTTTCTAGGGGTTATGCGGGTTATGAATAGGTATTTAGTTTATCAGCTGGCTTCTGGCGTGTGGCTTAATTATTTTGAGAAAAAATAAAACGATTTAGCTCGCTGTTCCCAGGGTTTGGTTAGATAGCCTGCTTGTAGTTTGGTAGGGATGTTTTCTAGGGTAGGGTGGGTGAGTGGTTAGGTGGTTAGCTGGCTTATGGTGTGTGTGGCTTTATTATTTTAAGAAAAAATTAAGCGATTTAACTCGTTGTTCCCAGGGTTAGGCTAGTTAGACTGCTTGTGGTTTGGTAGGTGTGGTTTCTAGGGGTTAAGCGGGTTAGGGGTAGGTATTTAGGTGATTTGTTGGCTCATGGTGTGTGGCTTTATTATTTTGAGAAAAAATAAAGCGATTTAGCTCGCTGTTCCCAGGTTTACGCTAGTTAGACTGCTTGTGATTTGGTATGTGTGGTTTCTAGGGGTTAACCGTGTTAGCGGTCGGTATTTAGGTGATTTGTTGGCTTCTGTTGTGTGGCTTAATTATTTTGAGAAAAAATAAAACGATTTAGCTCGCTGTTCCCAGGGTTAGGTTAGTTAGCCTGCTTGCGGATCGGTAGGGGTGGTTTCTAGGGGTAGGGGGTTTAGTGGTTAGGTGGTCAGCTGGCTTATGGTGTGTGGCTTTATTATTTTAAGAAAAAATAAAGCGATTTAACTTGCTGTTCCCAGGGTTAGGCTAGTTAGACTGCTTGTGGTTTGGTAGTTGTGGTTTCTAGGGGTTATGCGGGTTATGGATAGGTATTTACGTTATTAGCTGGCTTATGGTGTGTGGCTTTATTATTTTAAGAAAAAATTAAGCGATTTAACTTGCTGTTCCCAGGGTTAGGCTAGTTAGCCTGCTTGTGGTTTGGTAGTTGTGGTTTCTAGGGGTTATGCGGGTTATGGATAGGTATTTAGGTGATTTGTTGGCTTCTATTGTGTGGCTTAATTATTTTGAGAAAAAATAAAACGATTTAGCTCGCTGTTCCCAGGGTTAGGTTAGGTAGACTGCTTGTGGTTTGGTAGGTGTGGTTTCTAGGGGTTAAGCGGGTTAGGGGGAGGTATTTAGGTTATTAGCTGGCTTATGGTGTGTGGCTTTATTATTTTTAGAAAAAATAAAGCGATTTAACTCGCTGTTCCCAGGTTAGGCTAGTTAGCCTGCTTGTGGTTTGGTAGGTGTGGTTTCTAGTGGTTAAGCGGGTTAGGGGTAGGTGATTTGTTGGCTTCTGGCGTGTGGCTTAATTATTTTCAGAAAAAATAAAACGATTTAGCTCGCTGTTCCCAGGGTTAGGTTAGTTAGCCTGCTTGTGGTTTGGTAGGGGTGGTTTCTAGGGATAGGGGGGTGGCTGGTTTGGTGGTTAGCTGGCTTATGGTGTGTGGCTTCATTATTTTAAGAAAAAATTAAGCGATTTTACTCGCTGTTCCCAGGGTTAGGCTAGTTAGCCTGCTTGTGGTTTGGTAGGGGTGGTTTCTAGGGGTAGGGGGTGAATAGTTAGGGGATTAGCTGGCTTATAGTGTGCGGCTGTATTATTTTAAGAAAAAATAAAACGATTTAGCACGCTGTTCCCAGGGTTAGGTTAGTTAGCCTGCTTGCGGTTTGGTAGGTGTGGTTTCTAGGGGAGGGGGGTGTGTGTTTAGGTGGTTAGCTGGCTTATGGTGTGTGTGGCTTTATTATTTTATTAAAAAATAAAGCGATTTATCTCGCTGTTCCCAGGGTTAGGCTAGTTAGACTGCTTGTGGTTTGGTAGGTGTGGTTTCTAGGGGTTATGCGGGTTATGGATAGGTATTTACGTTATTAGCTGGCTTATGGTGTGTGGCTTTATTATTTTAAGAAAAAATTAAGCGATTTAACTTGCTGTTCCCAGGGTTAGGTTAGTTAGCCTGTTTGCGGTTCGGTAGGGGTGGTTTCTAGGGGTAGGGTGGTTAGTGGTTAGGTGGTCAGCTGGCTTATGGTGTATGGCTTTATTATTTTAAGAAAAAATTAAGCGATTTAACTTGCTGTTCCCAGCGTTAGGCTAGTTAGCCTGCTTGTGGTTTGGTAGGTGTGGTTTCTAGGGGTTATGCGGGTTATGAATAGGTATTTAGTTTATCAGCTGGCTTCTGGCGTGTGGCTTAATTATTTTGAGAAAAAATAAAACGATTTAGCTCGCTGTTCCCAGGGTTAGATTAGTTAGTCTGCTTGTGGTTTGGTAGGGGTGGTTTCTAGGGGTAGAAGGGTGAGTGGTTAGGTGGTTAGCTGGCTTATGGTGTGTGGCTTTATTATTTTTAGAAAAAATAAAGCGATTTAACTCGCTGTTCCCAGGTTAGGCTAGTTAGCCTGCTTGTGGTTTGGTAGGTGTGGTTTCTAGTGGTTAAGCGGGTTAGGGGTAGGTGATTTGTTGGCTTCTGGCGTGTGGCTTAATTATTTTCAGAAAAAATAAAACGATTTAGCTCGCTGTTCCCAGGGTTAGGTTAGTTAGCCTGCTTGTGGTTTGGTAGGGGTGGTTTCTAGGGATAGGCGGGTGGCTGGTTTGGTGGTTAGCTGGCTTATGGTGTGTGGCTTCATTATTTTAAGAAAAAATTAAGCGATTTTACTCGCTGTTCCCAGGGTTAGGCTAGTTAGCCTGCTTGTGGTTTGGTAGGTGTGGTTTCTAGGGGTAGGGGGTGAATGGTTAGGGGATTAGCTGGCTTATAGTGTGTGGCTGTATTATTTTAAGAAAAAATAAAACGATTTAGCACGCTGTTCCCAGGGTTAGGTTAGTTAGCCTGCTTGCGGTTTGGTAGTTGTGGTTTCTAGGGGTTATGCGGGTTATGGATAGGTATTTAGTTTATTAGCTGGCTTCTGGCGTGTGGCTTAATTATTTTGAGAAAAAATAAAACGATTTAGCTCGCTGTTCCCACGGTTAGGTTAGTTAGCCTGTTTGCGGTTCGGTAGGGGTGGTTTCTAGGGGTAGGGTGGTTAGTGGTTAGGTGGTCAGCTGGCTTATGGTGTATGGCTTTATTATTTTAAGAAAAAATTAAGCGATTTAACTTGCTGTTCCCAGCGTTAGGCTAGTTAGCCTGCTTGTGGTTTGGTAGGTGTGGTTTCTAGGGGTTATGCGGGTTATGAATAGGTATTTAGTTTATCAGCTGGCATCTGGCGTGTGGCTTAATTATTTTGAGAAAAAATAAAACGATTTAGCTCGCTGTTCCCAGGGTTTGGTTAGATAGCCTGCTTGTAGTTTGGTAGGGATGTTTTCTAGGGTAGGGTGGGTGAGTGGTTAGGTGGTTAGCTGGCTTATGGTGTGTGTCTTTATTATTTTAAGAAAAAATTAAGCGATTTAACTCGTTGTTCCCAGGGTTAGGCTAGTTAGACTGCTTGTGGTTTGGTAGGTGTGGTTTCTAGGGGTTAAGCGGGTTAGGGGTAGGTATTTAGGTGATTTGTTGGCTCATGGTGTGTGGCTTTATTATTTTGAGAAAAAATAAAGCGATTTAGCTCGCTGTTCCCAGGTTTACGCTAGTTAGACTGCTTGTGATTTGGTAGGTGTGGTTTCTAGGGGTTAACCGTGTTAGCGGTCGGTATTTAGGTGATTTGTTGGCTTCTGTTGTGTGGCTTAATTATTTTGAGAAAAAATAAAACGATTTAGCTCGGTGTTCCCAGGGTTAGGCTAGTTAGCCTGCTTGTGGTTTGGTAGGGGTGGTTTCTAGTGGTTAAGCGGGTTAGGGGTTGGTATTTAGGTTATTAGCTGGCTTATGGTGTGTGGCTTTATTATTTTAAGAATAAATTCAGTGATTTAACTCGCTGTTTCCAGGGTTAGGCTAGATAGCCTGCTTGTGGTTTGGTAGGTATGGTTTCTAGGTGTTACGCGGATTAGGGGTAAGTATTTATGTGATTTGTTGTCTTCTGGCATGTGGCTTAATTATTTTCTGAAAAAATAAAACGATTTAGCTCGCTGTTCCCTGGGTTAGGCTAGTTAGCCTGCTTGTGGTTTGGTAGGTGTGGTTTCTAGGGTTTAAGCGGGTTAGGGGTAGGTATTCAGGTGATTTGTTGTCTTCTGGCATGTGGCTTAATTATTTTCAGAAAAAATAAAACGATTTATCTCGCTGTTCCCAGCGTTAGGTTAGTTAGCCTGCTTGTGGTTTGGTAGGGGTGGTTTCTAGGGGTAGGGGGGTGGCTGGTTAGTGGTTAGCTGGCTCATGGTGTGTGGTTTAATTATTTTAAAAAAAAATAAAGCGATTTACCTCGCTGTTCCCAGGGTTAGGCTAGTTAGTCTGCTTGTGGTTTGGTAGGGGTGGTTTCTAGTGGTAGGGGGGTGAGTGGTTAGGTGGTTAGCTGGCTTATGATGTGTGGCTTTATTAGTTTAAGAAAATATTAAGCGATTTAACTCGCTGTTCCCAGGGTTAGGCTAGTTAGCCTGCTTGTGGTTTGGTAGGGGTGGTTTCTAGTGGTTAAGCGGGTTAGGGGTTGGTATTTAGGTTATTAGCTGGCTTATGGTGTGTGGCTTTATTATTTTAAGAATAAATTCAGTGATTTAACTCGCTGTTTCCAGGGTTAGGCTAGATAGCCTGCTTGTGGTTTGGTAGGTATGGTTTCTAGGTGTCACGCGGATTAGGGGTAAGTATTTATGTGATTTGTTGTCTTCTGGCATGTGGCTTAATTATTTTCTGAAAAAATAAAACGATTTAGCTCGCTGGTCCCAGGGTTAGGTTAGTTAGCCTGCTTGTGGTTTGGTAGGGGTGGTTTTTAGGGATAGGGGGGAGGCTGGTTAGGTGGTTAGCTGGCTTATGGTGTGTGGCTTTATTATTTTAAGAAAAAATTAAGCGATTTAACTCGCTGTTCCCAGGGTTAGGCTAGTTAGCCTGCTTGTGGTTTGTTAGGTGTGGTTTCTACAGGTTAAGAGGGTTAGGGGTAGGTATTTAAGTGATTTGTTGGCTTCTGGCGTGTGGCTTAATTATTTTCAGAAAAAATAAAACGATTTAGCTCGCTGTTCCCAGGGTTAGGTTAGTTAGCCTGCTTGTGGTTTGGTAGGGGTGGTTTCTAGGGATAGGGGGGAGGATGGTTAGGTGGTTAGCTGGCTTATGGTGTGTGGCTTTATTATTTTAAGAAAAAATTCAGCGATTTAACTCGCTGTTCCCAGGGTTAAGCTAGTTAGCCTGCTTGTGGTTTGGTAGGTGTGGTTTCTAGGGTTTAAGCGGGTTAGGGGTAGGTATTTAGGTGATTTGTTGTCTTCTGGCATGTGGCTTAATTATTTTCAGAAAAAATAAAACGATTTATCTCGCTGTTCCCAGCGTTAGGTTAGTTAGCCTGCTTGTGGATTGGTAGGGGTGGTTTCTAGGGGTAGGGGGTGGCTGGATAGTGGTTAGCTGGCTTATGGTGTTTGGCTTTATTATTTTAAGAAAAAATTCAGCGATTTAACTCGGTGTTCCCAGGGTTAGGCTAGTTAGACTACTTGTGGTTTGGTAGGTGTGGTTTCTAGGGGTTAAGTTGGTTAGGGGTAGGTGATTTGTTGGCTTCTGGCGTGTGGCTTAATTAGTTTGAGAAATAATAAAACGATTTATCTCGCTGTTCCCAGGGTTAGGCTAGATAGCCTGCTTGTTGTTTGGTAGGGGTGGTTTCTAGGGACAGGGGTGTTAGTGTTTAGGTGGTTAGCTGGCTTATGGTGTGTGGCTTAATTATTTTCAGAAAAAATAAAACGATTTAGCTCGCCGTTCCCAGGGTTAGGTTAGTTAGCCTGCTTGTGTTTTGGTAGGGGTGGTTTCTAGGGGTAGGGGGGTGGCTGGTTAGTGGTTAGCTGGCTCATGGTGTGTGGTTTAATTATTTTAATAAAAAATAAAGCGATTTACCTCGCTGTTCGCAGGGTTAGGCTAGTTAGCCTGCTTGTGGTTTGGTAGGTGTGGTTTCTAGGGTTTAAGCGGGTTAGGGGTAGGTATTTAGGTGATTTGTTGTCTTCTGGCATGTGGCTTAATTATTTGCAGAAAAAATAAAACGATTTATCTCGCTGTTCCCAGCGTTAGGTTAGTTAGCCTGCTTGTGGATTGGTAGGGGTGGTTTCTAGGGGTAGGGGGTGGCTGGATAGTGGTTAGCTGGCTTATGGTGTTTGGCTTTATTATTTTAAGAAAAAATTCAGCGATTTAACTCGGTGTTCCCAGGGTTAGGCTAGTTAGACTACTTGTGGTTTGGTAGGTGTGGTTTCTAGGGGTTAAGTTGGTTAGGGGTAGGTGATTTGTTGGCTTCTGGCGTGTGGCTTAATTAGTTTGTGAAATAATAAAACGATTTATCTCGCTGTTCCCAGGGTTAGGCTAGATAGCCTGCTTGTTGTTTGGTAGGGGTGGTTTCTAGGGACAGGGGTGTTAGTGTTTAGGTGGTTAGCTGGCTTATGGTGTGTGGCTTAATTATTTTCAGAAAAAATAAAACGATTTAGCTCGCCGTTCCCAGGGTTAGGTTAGTTAGCCTGCTTGTGTTTTGGTAGGGGTGGTTTCTAGGGGTAGGGGGGTGGCTGGTTAGTGGTTAGCTGGCTCATGGTGTGTGGTTTAATTATTTTAATAAAAAATAAAGCGATTTATCTCGCTGTTCCCAGGGTTAGGCTAGTTAGCCTGCTTGTTGTTTGGTAGGTGTGGTTTCTAGGGGTTAAGTTGGTTAGGGGTAGGTGATTTGTTGGCTTCTGGCGTGTGGCTTAATTAGTTTGAGAAATAATAAAACGATTTATCTCGCTGTTCCCAGGGTTAGGCTAGATAGCCTGCTTGTGGTTTGGTAGGGGTGGTTTCTAGGGACAGGGGTGTGAGTGTTTAGGTGGTTAGCTGGCTTATGGTGTGTGGCTTAATTATTTTCAGAAAAAATAAAACGATTTAGCTCGCTGTTCCCAGGGTTAGGTTAGTTAGCCTACTTGTGGTTTGGTAGGGGTGGTTTCTAGGGGTAGGGGGGTGGCTGGTTAGTGGTTAGCTGGCTCATGGTGTGTGGTTTAATTATTTTAATAAAAAATAAAGCGATTTACCTCGCTGTTCCCAGGGTTAGGCTAGTTAGCCTGCTTGTAGTTTGGTAGGTGTGGTTTCTAGGGGTTAAGTTGGTTAGGGGTAGGTGATTTGTTTGCTTCTGGCTTGTGGCTTAATTATTTTGAGAAATAATAAAACGATTTATCTCGCTGTTCCCAGGGTTAGGTTAGTTAGTCTGCTTGTGGTTTGGTAGGGGTGGTTTCTAGTGGTATGGGGGTGAGTGGTTAGGTGGTTAGCTGGCTTATGACGTGTGGCTTTATTAGTTTAAGAAAAAATTAAGCGATTTAACTCGTTGTTCCCAGGATTAGGCTAGTTAGCCTGCTTGTGGTTTGTTAGGGGTGGTTTCTAGTGGTTAAGCGGGTTAGGGGTTGGTATTTATGTTATTAGCTGGCTTATGGTGTGTGGCTTTATTAGTTTAAGAAAAAATTAAGCGATTTAACTCGTTGTTCCCAGGATTAGGCTAGTTAGCCTGCTTGTGGTTTGTTAGGGGTGGTTTCTAGTGGTTAAGCGGGTTAGGGGTTGGTATTTATGTTATTAGCTGGCTTATGGTGTGTGGCTTTATTATTTTAAGAATAAATTCAGTGATTTAACTCGCTGTTTCCAGGGTTAGGCTAGATAGCCTGCTTGTGGTTTGGTAGGTATGGTTTCTAGGTGTTACGCGGATTAGGGGTAAGTATTTATGTGATTTGTTGTCTTCTGGCATGTGGCTTAATTATTTTCTGAAAAAATAAAACGATTTAACTCGCTGTTCCCAGGGTTAGGCTAGTTAGCCTGCTTGTGGTTTGTTAGGTGTGGTTTCTACAGGTTAAGAGGGTTAGGGGTAGGTATTTAAGTGATTTGTTGGCTTCTGGCGTGTGGCTTAATTATTTTCAGAAAAAATAAAACGATTTAGCTCGCTGTTCCCAGGGTTAGGTTAGTTAGCCTGCTTGTGGTTTGGTAGGGGTGGTTTCTAGGGATAGGGGGGAGGATGGTTAGGTGGTTAGCTGGCTTATGGTGTGTGGCTTTATTATTTTAAGAAAAAATTCAGCGATTTAACTCGCTGTTCCCAGGGTTAAGCTAGTTAGCCTGCTTGTGGTTTGGTAGGTGTGGTTTCTAGGGTTTAAGCGGGTTAGGGGTAGGTATTCAGGTGATTTGTTGTCTTCTGGCATGTGGCTTAATTATTTTCAGAAAAAATAAAACGATTTATCTCGCTGTTCCCAGCGTTAGGTTAGTTAGCCTGCTTGTGGTTTGGTAGGGGTGGTTTCTAGGGGTAGGGGGGTGGCTGGTTAGTGGTTAGCTGGATCATGGTGTGTGGTTTAATTATTTTAATAAAAAATAAAGCGATTTACCTCGCTGTTCCCAGGGTTAGGCTAGTTAGCCTGCTTGTGGTTTGGTAGGTGTGGTTTCTTGGGGTTAAGTTGGTTAGGGGTAGGTGATTTGTTGGCTTCTGGCGTGTGGCTTAATTATTTTGAGAAATAATAAAACGATTTATCTCGCTGTTCCCAGGGTTAGGTTAGTAAGTCTGCTTGTGGTTTGGTAGGGGTGGTTTCTAGTGGTAGGGGGGTGAGTGGTTAGGTGGTTAGCTGGCTTATGATGTGTGGCTTTATTAGTTTAAGAAAAAATTAAGCGATTTAACTCGTTGTTCCCAGGATTAGGCTAGTTAGCCTGCTTGTGGTTTGGTAGGGGTGGTTTCTAGTGGTTAAGCGGGTTAGGGGTTGGTATTTAGGTTATTAGCTGGCTTATGGTGTGTGGCTTTATTATTTTAAGAATAAATTCAGTGATTTAACTCGCTGTTTCCAGGGTTAGGCTAGATAGCCTGCTTGTGGTTTGGTAGGTATGGATTCTAGGTGTTACGCGGATTAGGGGTAAGTATTTATGTGATTTGTTGTCTTCTGGCATGTGGCTTAATTATTTTCTGAAAAAATAAAACGATTTAGCTCGCTGTTCCCAGGGTTAGGTTAGTAAGTCTGCTTGTGGTTTGGTAGGGGTGGTTTCTAGTGGTAGGGGGGTGAGTGGTTAGGTGGTTAGCTGGCTTATGGTGTGTGGCTTAATTATTTTCAGAAAAAATAAAACGATTTAGCTCGCTGTTCCCAGGGTTAGGTTAGTTAGCCTACTTGTGGTTTGGTAGGGGTGGTTTCTAGGGACAGGGGTGTGAGTGTTTAGGTGGTTAGCTGGCTTATGGTGTGTGGCTTAATTATTTTCAGAAAAAATAAAACGATTTAGCTCGCTGTTCCCAGGGTTAGGTTAGTTAGCCTACTTGTGGTTTGGTAGGGGTGGTTTCTAGGGGTAGGGGGGTGGCTGGTTAGTGGTTAGCTGGCTCATGGTGTGTGGTTTAATTATTTTAATAAAAAATAAAGCGATTTACCTCGCTGTTCCCAGGGTTAGGCTAGTTAGCCTGCTTGTAGTTTGGTAGGTGTGGTTTCTAGGGGTTAAGTTGGTTAGGGGTAGGTGATTTGTTTGCTTCTGGCTTGTGGCTTAATTATTTTGAGAAATAATAAAACGATTTATCTCGCTGTTCCCAGGGTTAGGTTAGTTAGTCTGCTTGTGGTTTGGTAGGGGTGGTTTCTAGTGGTATGGGGGTGAGTGGTTAGGTGGTTAGCTGGCTTATGACGTGTGGCTTTATTAGTTTAAGAAAAAATTAAGCGATTTAACTCGTTGTTCCCAGGATTAGGCTAGTTAGCCTGCTTGTGGTTTGTTAGGGGTGGTTTCTAGTGGTTAAGCGGGTTAGGGGTTGGTATTTATGTTATTAGCTGGCTTATGGTGTGTGGCTTTATTAGTTTAAGAAAAAATTAAGCGATTTAACTCGTTGTTCCCAGGATTAGGCTAGTTAGCCTGCTTGTGGTTTGTTAGGGGTGGTTTCTAGTGGTTAAGCGGGTTAGGGGTTGGTATTTATGTTATTAGCTGGCTTATGGTGTGTGGCTTTATTATTTTAAGAATAAATTCAGTGATTTAACTCGCTGTTTCCAGGGTTAGGCTAGATAGCCTGCTTGTGGTTTGGTAGGTATGGTTTCTAGGTGTTACGCGGATTAGGGGTAAGTATTTATGTGATTTGTTGTCTTCTGGCATGTGGCTTAATTATTTTCTGAAAAAATAAAACGATTTAGCTCGCTGTTCCCAGGGTTAGGTTAGTTAGCCTGCTTGTGGTTTGGTAGGGGTGGTTTTTAGGGATAGGGGGGAGGCTGGTTAGTTGGTTAGCTGGCTTATGGTGTGTGGCTTTATTATTTTAAGAAAAAATTAAGCGATTTAACTCGCTGTTCCCAGGGTTAGGCTAGTTAGCCTGCTTGTGGTTTGTTAGGTGTGGTTTCTACAGGTTAAGAGGGTTAGGGGTAGGTATTTAAGTGATTTGTTGGCTTCTGGCGTGTGGCTTAATTATTTTCAGAAAAAATAAAACGATTTAGCTCGCTGTTCCCAGGGTTAGGTTAGTTAGCCTGCTTGTGGTTTGGTAGGGGTGGTTTCTAGGGATAGGGGGGAGGATGGTTAGGTGGTTAGCTGGCTTATGGTGTGTGGCTTTATTATTTTAAGAAAAAATTCAGCGATTTAACTCGCTGTTCCCAGGGTTAAGCTAGTTAGCCTGCTTGTGGTTTGGTAGGTGTGGTTTCTAGGGTTTAAGCGGGTTAGGGGTAGGTATTCAGGTGATTTGTTGTCTTCTGGCATGTGGCTTAATTATTTTCAGAAAAAATAAAACGATTTATCTCGCTGTTCCCAGCGTTAGGTTAGTTAGCCTGCTTGTGGTTTGGTAGGGGTGGTTTCTAGGGGTAGGGGGTGGCTGGTTAGTGGTTAGCTGGATCATGGTGTGTGGTTTAATTATTTTAATAAAAAATAAAGCGATTTACCTCGCTGTTCCCAGGGTTAGGCTAGTTAGCCTGCTTGTGGTTTGGTAGGTGTGGTTTCTTGGGGTTAAGTTGGTTAGGGGTAGGTGATTTGTTGGCTTCTGGCGTGTGGCTTAATTATTTTGAGAAATAATAAAACGATTTATCTCGCTGTTCCCAGGGTTAGGTTAGTAAGTCTGCTTGTGGTTTGGTAGGGGTGGTTTCTAGTGGTAGGGGGGTGAGTGGTTAGGTGGTTAGCTGGCTTATGATGTGTGGCTTTATTAGTTTAAGAAAAAATTAAGCGATTTAACTCGTTGTTCCCAGGATTAGGCTAGTTAGCCTGCTTGTGGTTTGGTAGGGGTGGTTTCTAGTGGTTAAGCGGGTTAGGGGTTGGTATTTAGGTTATTAGCTGGCTTATGGTGTGTGGCTTTATTATTTTAAGAATAAATTCAGTGATTTAACTCGCTGTTTCCAGGGTTAGGCTAGATAGCCTGCTTGTGGTTTGGTAGGTATGGATTCTAGGTGTTACGCGGATTAGGGGTAAGTATTTATGTGATTTGTTGTCTTCTGGCATGTGGCTTAATTATTTTCTGAAAAAATAAAACGATTTAGCTCGCTGTTCCCAGGGTTAGGTTAGTAAGTCTGCTTGTGGTTTGGTAGGGGTGGTTTCTAGGGACAGGGGTGTGAGTGTTTAGGTGGTTAGCTGGCTTATGGTGTGTGGCTTAATTATTTTCAGAAAAAATAAAACGATTTAGCTCGCTGTTCCCAGGGTTAGGTTAGTTAGCCTACTTGTGGTTTGGTAGGGGTGGTTTCTAGGGTAGGGGGGTGGTGGTTAGTGGTTAGCTGGCTCATGGTGTGTGGTTTAATTATTTTAAAAAAATAAAGCGATTTACCTCGCTGTTCCCAGGGTTAGGCTAGTTAGCCTGCTTGTAGTTTGGTAGGTGTGGTTTCTAGGGGTTAAGTTGGTTAGGGGTAGGTGATTTGTTTGCTTCTGGCTTGTGGCTTAATTATTTTGAGAAATAATAAAACGATTTATCTCGCTGTTCCCAGGGTTAGGTTAGTTAGTCTGCTTGTGGTTTGGTAGGGGTGGTTTCTAGTGGTATGGGGGTGAGTGGTTAGGTGGTTAGCTGGCTTATGACGTGTGGCTTTATTAGTTTAAGAAAAAATTAAGCGATTTAACTCGTTGTTCCCAGGATTAGGCTAGTTAGCCTGCTTGTGGTTTGTTAGGGGTGGTTTCTAGTGGTTAAGCGGGTTAGGGGTTGGTATTTATGTTATTAGCTGGCTTATGGTGTGTGGCTTTATTAGTTTAAGAAAAAATTAAGCGATTTAACTCGTTGTTCCCAGGATTAGGCTAGTTAGCCTGCTTGTGGTTTGTTAGGGGTGGTTTCTAGTGGTTAAGCGGGTTAGGGGTTGGTATTTATGTTATTAGCTGGCTTATGGTGTGTGGCTTTATTATTTTAAGAATAAATTCAGTGATTTAACTCGCTGTTTCCAGGGTTAGGCTAGATAGCCTGCTTGTGGTTTGGTAGGTATGGTTTCTAGGTGTTACGCGGATTAGGGGTAAGTATTTATGTGATTTGTTGTCTTCTGGCATGTGGCTTAATTATTTTCTGAAAAAATAAAACGATTTAGCTCGCTGTTCCCAGGGTTAGGTTAGTTAGCCTGCTTGTGGTTTGGTAGGGGTGGTTTTTAGGGATAGGGGGGAGGCTGGTTAGTTGGTTAGCTGGCTTATGGTGTGTGGCTTTATTATTTTAAGAAAAAATTAAGCGATTTAACTCGCTGTTCCCAGGGTTAGGCTAGTTAGCCTGCTTGTGGTTTGTTAGGTGTGGTTTCTACAGGTTAAGAGGGTTAGGGGTAGGTATTTAAGTGATTTGTTGGCTTCTGGCGTGTGGCTTAATTATTTTCAGAAAAAATAAAACGATTTAGCTCGCTGTTCCCAGGGTTAGGTTAGTTAGCCTGCTTGTGGTTTGGTAGGGGTGGTTTCTAGGGATAGGGGGGAGGATGGTTAGGTGGTTAGCTGGCTTATGGTGTGTGGCTTTATTATTTTAAGAAAAAATTCAGCGATTTAACTCGCTGTTCCAGGGTTAAGCTAGTTAGCCTGCTTGTGGTTTGGTAGGTGTGGTTTCTAGGGTTTAAGCGGGTTAGGGGTAGGTATTCAGGTGATTTGTTGTCTTCTGGCATGTGGCTTAATTATTTTCAGAAAAAATAAAACGATTTATCTCGCTGTTCCCAGCGTTAGGTTAGTTAGCCTGCTTGTGGTTTGGTAGGGGTGGTTTCTAGGGGTAGGGGTTGGCTGGTTAGTGGTTAGCTGGCTCATGGTGTGTGGTTTAATTATTTTAATAAAAAATAAAGCGATTTATCTGGCTGTTCCCTGGGTTAGGCTAGTTAGCCTGCTTGTGGTTTGGTAGGTGTGGTTTCTTGGGTTAAGTTGGTTAGGGGTAGGTGATTTGTTGGCTTCTGGCGTGTGGCTTAATTATTTTGAGAATAATAAAACGATTTATCTCGCTGTTCCCAGGGTTAGGTTAGTAAGTCTGCTTGTGGTTTGGTAGGGGTGGTTTCTAGTGGTAGGGGGTGAGTGGTTAGGTGGTTAGCTGGCTTATGATGTGTGGCTTTATTAGTTTAAGAAAAAATTAAGCGATTTAACTCGTTGTTCCAGGATTAGGCTAGTTAGCCTGCTTGTGGTTTGGTAGGGGTGGTTTCTAGTGGTTAAGCGGGTTAGGGTTGGTATTTAGGTTATTAGCTGGCTTATGGTGTGTGGCTTTATTATTTTAAGAATAAATTCAGTGATTTAACTCGCTGTTTCCAGGGTTAGGCTAGATAGCCTGCTTGTGGTTTGGTAGGTATGGATTCTAGGTGTTACGCGGATTAGGGGTAAGTATTTATGTGATTTGTTGTCTTCTGGCATGTGGCTTAATTATTTTCTGAAAAAATAAAACGATTTAGCTCGCTGTTCCCAGGGTTAGGTTAGTAAGTCTGCTTGTGGTTTGGTAGGGGTGGTTTCTAGTGGTAGGGGGGTGAGTGGTTAGGTGGTTAGCTGGCTTATGATGTGTGGCTTTATTAGTTTAAGAAAAAATTAAGCGATTTAACTCGTTGTTCCCAGGTTTAGGCTAGTTAGCCTGCTTGTGTTTTGGTAGGGGTGGTTTCTAGTGGTTAAGCGGGTTAGGGGTTGGTATTTAGGTTATTAGCTGGCTTATGTTGTGTGGCTTCATTATTTTAAGAAAAAATTAAGCGAATTTACTCGCTGTACCCAGGGTTAGGCTAGTTAGCCTGCTTGTGGTTTGGTAGGTGTGGTTTCTAGGGTTTAAGCGGGTTAGGGGTAGGTATTTATGTGATTTGTTGGCTCATGGTGTGTGGTTTAATTATTTCAAGAAAAAATAAAACGATTTAGCTCGCTGTTCCCAGGGTTAGGTTAGTTATCCTGTTTGCGGTTCGGTAGGGGTGGTTTGTAGGGGTAGGGGGGTTAGTGGTTAGGTGGTCAGCTGGCTTATGGTGTATGGCTTTATTATTTTAAGAAAAAATTAAGCGATTTAACTTGCTGTTCCCAGCGTTAGGCTAGTTAGCCTGCTTGTGGTTTGGTAGGTGTGGTTTCTAGGAGTTATGCGGGTTATGGATAGGTATGTAGTTTATTAGCTGGCTTCTGGCGTGTGGCTTAATTATTTTGAGAAAAAATAAAACGATTTAGCTCGCTGTTCCCACGGTTAGGTTAGTTAGCCTGTTTTGCGGTTCGGTAGGGGTGGTTTCTAGGGGTAGGGGGTGGCGTGTGGCTTTATTATTTTCAGAAAAAATAAAGCGATTTAGCTCGCTGTTCCCAGGTTTACGCTAGTTAGACTGCTTGTAGTTTGGTAGGTGTGGTTTCTAGGGGTTAAGCGGGTTAGGGGTAGGTATTTAGGTGATTTGTTGGCTTCTGGCGTGTGGCTTAATTATTTTGAGAAAAAATAAAACGATTTAGCTCGCTGTTCCCAGGGTTAGGTTAGTTAGCCTGTTTGCGGTTCGGTAGGGGTGGTTTCTAGGGGTAGGGGGGTTAGTGGTTAGGTGGTTAGCTGGCTTATGGTGTATGGCTTTATTATTTTAAGAAAAAATTAAGCGATTTAACTTGCTGTTCCCAGCGTTAGGCTAGTTAGCCTGCTTGTGGTTTGGTAGGTGTGGTTTCTAGGGGTTATGCGGGTTAGGGATAGGTATTTAGTTTATTAGCTGGCTTATGTTGTGTGGCTTCATTATTTTAATTAAAAATTAAGCGAATTTACTCGCTGTTCCCAGGGTTAGGCTAGTTAGCCTGCTTGTAGTTTGGTAGGGATGGTTTCTAGGGTTTAAGCGGGTTAGGGGTAGGTATTTATGTGATTTGTTGGCTCATAGTGTGGGGTTTAATTATTTCAAGAAAAAATAAAACGATTTAGCTCGCTGTTCCCAGGGTTAGGTTAGTTAGCCTGTTTGCGGTTCGGTAGGGGTGGTTTCTAGGGGACGGGGGTTAGTGGTTAGGTGGTCAGCTGGCTTATGGTGTATGGCTTTATTATTTTAAGAAAAAATTAAGCGATTTAACTTGCTGTTCCCAGCGTTAGGCTAGTTAGCCTGCTTGTGGTTTGGTAGGTGTGGTTTCTAGGGGTTATGCGGGTTATGGATAGGTATTTAGTTTATTAGCTGGCTTCTGGCGTGTGGCTTAATTATTTTGAGAAAAAATAAAACGATTTAGATCGCTGTTCCCGCGGTTAGGTTAGTTAGCCTGTTTGCGGTTCGGTAGGGGTGGTTTCTAGGGGTAGGGGGGTGTGCTTAGTTTAACCCGCTCGCGGTTTGCAGGCGTGAAGCTCTCTAGGGAGGGGTGCGTTTAGGCGGTTAGTCATTTATGAGGGCTTCATTATTTTAATAAAAATAAAAGGATTTATCCCGGCTGTTCTTGCGGGTTGTAATAGTTAGCCCGTTTGTTGTTTCCAGGGTGTGGTTCTAGGGTTCATCGGGTTAGGTGGCATTTAGGTTAATAGCTGGCTCATGGTGTGGTTTAATTATTTTAATAAAAATAAAGGATTTAATTGTTCCCAGGGTTAGGGCCAGTTGTTCGCTTCGGTGGTCTGGTAGGTGGCTCTAGGCTGCTGGTTAGGGTGGTGATTTGTTGGCTTCTACGTGTGGCTTAATTCATTTTGAGAAATAATAAAACGATTTATCCTTGGCCGTTCCCAGGGTTAGGTTATTATCCGTTTGTGGTCTGGCAGGGGTGGCTCTCGCGGCAGGGGCGGAGCGGTTAGGTGGTTAGCCGGCTTGGCGACGTGGCCTTTACTAGTTTAAGAAAAATTGCCGATTTTAACTCGTTGTTCCCAGGATCAGGCCAGTTAGCCTGCTTGTGGTTTGGTAGGGGTGGCTCTTGTGCGGTTGCCGGGCCAGGGGTTGGTATTTAGGTTGCCATTGGCTTGGCGGTGTGTGGCTTCCATTATCTTTAAGAATAAATTCAGTGGATTTAACTCGCTGTTTGCGGGTTAGGCTAGACAGCCCGCTTGTGGTTTGCGCAGGTATGGATTCTAGGTGTTACGCGGATTAGGGTGGGCATTTATGCGGATTTGTTGGTCTTCTGGCATGTATTTAATTCATATTTTCTGAAAAAATAAAACGATTTAGCCCTGCTGTTCCCAGGGTTAGGCTAGTAAGTCCGTTTGTGGTTTGGTAGGGGTGGTTTCAGTGGCAGGGGTGAGTGGTTAGCGGTTAGCTGGCTTGGCGATGTGGCCTTTATTAATTTAAGAAAAATTGCCGATTTTAACCTGTTGTTCCCAGGATTAGGCTAGTTAGCCCGTTTGTGTTTTGGTAGGGGTGGTTTCCAGTGGTTACGGGTTAGGGTTTGCATTTAGGTTATTAGCTGGCTTATGTTGTGCGTGGCTCATTATTTTAAGAAATTCGCCGAATTTACCTGCTGTACCGGTACAGCTAGTTAGGCCTGCCGGTGGTTTGGTAGGTGTGGCTCTAGGGTTTGCCGGGTTAGGGTAGGTATTTATGTGATTTGTTGGCTCATGGTGCCGTGGTTTAATTATTTCAAGAAAAAATTAAGCGATTTAACTCGCTGTTCCCAGGGTTAGGCTAGTTAGCCTGCTTGTGGTTTGGTAGGTGTGGTTTCTACGGGTTAAGCGGGTTAGGGGTAGGTATTTAAGTGATTTGTTGGCTTCTGGGGTGTGGCTTACTTATTTTGAGAAAAAATAAAACGATTTTACTCGCTTTTCCCAGGGTTAGGTTAGTTAGCCTGCTTGTGGTTTCGTAGGGGTGGTTTCTAGGGATAGGGCGGTGGCTGGTTTGGTGGTTAGCTGGCTTATGGTGTGTGGCTTCATTATTTTAAGGAAAAATTAAGCGATTTTACTCGCTGTTCCCAGGGTTAGGCTAGTTAGCCTGCTTGTGGTTTGGTAGGGGTGGTTTCTAGGGGTAGGGGGTGAATGGTTAGGTGATTAGCTGGCTTATAGTGTGTGGCTGTATTATTTTAAGAAAAAATAAAACGATTTAGCACGCTGTTCCCAGGGTTAGGTTAGTTAGCCTGCTTGCGGTTTGGTAGGTGTGGTTTCTAGGGGAGGGGGGTGTGTGTTTAGGTGGTTAGCTGGCTTATGGTGTGTGTGGCTTTATTATTTTAATAAAAAATAAAGCGATTTATCTCGCTGTTCCCAGGGTTAGGTTAGTTAGTCTGCTTGTGGTTTGGTAGGGGTGGTTTCTAGGGGTTCAGCGGGTTAGGGGTAAGTATTTAGGTTATTAGCTGGCTCATGGTGTGTGGTTTAATTATTTTAATAAAAAATAAAGCGATTTACCTCGCTGTTCCCAGGGTTAGGCTAGTTAGCCTGCGTGTAGTTTGGTAGGTGTGGTTTCTACGGGTTAAGCGGGTTAGGGGTAGGTATTTAAGAGATTTGTTGGCTTCTGGCGTGTGGCTTAATTATTTTGAGAAAAAATAAAGCTATTTATCTGGCTGTTCCCTGGGTTATGCTAGTTAGCCTGCTTGTGGTTTGGTAGGTGTGGTTTCTAGGGGTTAAGCGGGTTAGGTGTAGGTATTTAGGTTTTTAGCTGTCTCATGGTGTGTGGCTTTATTAGTTTAAGAAAAAATTAAGCGATTTAACTCGCTGTTCCCAGGGTTAGGCTAGTTAGCCTGCTTGTGGTTTGGTAGGTGTGGTTTCTACGGGTTAAGCGGGTTAGGGGTAGGTATTTAAGTGATTTGTTGGCTTCTGGGGTGTGGCTTACTTATTTTGAGAAAAAATAAAACGATTTTACTCGCTTTTCCCAGGGTTAGGTTAGTTAGCCTGCTTGTGGTTTCGTAGGGGTGGTTTCTAGGGATAGGGCGGTGGCTGGTTTGGTGGTTAGCTGGCTTATGGTGTGTGGCTTCATTATTTTAAGGAAAAATTAAGCGATTTTACTCGCTGTTCCCAGGGTTAGGCTAGTTAGCCTGCTTGTGGTTTGGTAGGGGTGGTTTCTAGGGGTAGGGGGTGAATGGTTAGGTGATTAGCTGGCTTATAGTGTGTGGCTGTATTATTTTAAGAAAAAATAAAACGATTTAGCACGCTGTTCCCAGGGTTAGGTTAGTTAGCCTGCTTGCGGTTTGGTAGGTGTGGTTTCTAGGGGAGGGGGGTGTGTGTTTAGGTGGTTAGCTGGCTTATGGTGTGTGTGGCTTTATTATTTTAATAAAAAATAAAGCGATTTACCTCGCTGTTCCCAGGGTTAGGTTAGTTAGTCTGCTTGTGGTTTGGTAGGGGTGGTTTCTAGGGGTTCAGCGGGTTAGGGGTAAGTATTTAGGTTATTAGCTGGCTCATGGTGTGTGGTTTAATTATTTTAATAAAAAATAAAGCGATTTACCTCGCTGTTCCCAGGGTTAGGCTAGTTAGCCTGCTTGTGGTTTGGTAGGTGTGGTTTCTACGGGTTAAGCGGGTTAGGGGTAGGTATTTAGGATTTGTTGGCTTCTGGCGTGTGGCTTAATTATTTTGAGAAAAAATAAAGCTATTTATCTGCTGTTCCCTGGGTTAGGCTAGTTAGCCTGCTTGTGGTTTGGTAGTGTGGTTTCTAGGGGTAAGCGGGTTAGGTGTAGGTATTTAGGTTTTAGCTGCTCATGGTGTGTGGCTTTATTATTTTAAGAAAAAATTAAGCGATTTAACTCGCTGTTCCCAGGGTTAGGCTAGTTAGCCTGCTTGTGGTTTGGTAGGTGTGGTTTCTAGGGTTAAGCGGGTTAGGGGTAGGTATTTAGTGATTTGTTGGCTTCTGGGTGTGGCTTATTATTTTGAGAAAAAATAAAACGATTTTACTCGCTGTTCCCAGGGTTAGGTTAGTTAGCCTGCTTGTGGTTTGGTAGGGGTGGTTTCTAGGGTAGGGGGTGGTGGTTTGGTGGTTAGCTGGCTTATGGTGTGTGGCTTCATTATTTAAGAAAAATTAAGCGATTTTACTCGCTGTTCCCAGGGTTAGGCTAGTTAGCCTGCTTGTGGTTTGGTAGGGGTGGTTTCTAGGGGTAGGGGTGAATGGTTAGGTGATTAGCTGGCTTATAGTGTGTGGCTGTATTATTTTAAGAAAAAATAAAACGATTTAGCACGCTGTTCCCAGGGTTAGGTTAGTTAGCCTGCTTGCGGTTTGGTAGGTGTGGTTTCTAGGGGAGGGGGGTGTGTGTTTAGGTGGTTAGCTGGCTTATGGTGTGTGTGGCTTTATTATTTTAATAAAAAATAAAGCGATTTATCTCGCTGTTCCCAGGGTTAGGTTAGTTAGTCTGCTTGTGGTTTGGTAGGGGTGGTTTCTAGGGGTTCAGCGGGTTAGGGGTAAGTATTTAGGTTATTAGCTGGCTCATGGTGTGTGGTTTAATTATTTCAAGAAAAAATAAATCCATTTATCTGGCTGTTCCCTGGGTTAGGCTAGTTAGCCTGCTTGTGGTTTGGTAGGTGTGGTTTCTAGGGGTTCAGCGGGTGAGGGGTAGGTATTTAGGTTATTAGCTGGCTCATGGTGTGTGGTTTAATTATTTTAATAAAAAATAAAGCGATTTACCTCGCTGTTCCCAGGGTTAGGCTAGTTAGCCTGTTTGTGGTTTGGTAGGTGTGGTTTCTAGGGGTTAAGTTGGTTAGGGGTAGGTGATTTGTTGGCTTCTGGCGTGTGGCTTAATTAGTTTGAGAAATAATAAAACGATTTATCTCGCTGTTCCCAGGGTTAGGTTAGTTAGTCTGCTTGTGGTTTGGTAGGGGTGGTTTCTAGGGGTTCAGCGGGTGAGGGGTAGGTATTTAGGTTATTAGCTGGCTCATGGTGTGTGGTTTAATTATTTCAAGAAAAAATAAATCCATTTATCTGGCTGTTCCCTGGTTTAGGCTAGTTAGCCTGCTTGTGGTTTGGTAGGTGTGGTTTCTAGGGGAGGGGGGTGTGTGTTTAGGTGGTTAGCTGGCTTATGGTGTGTGTGGCTTTATTATTTTAATAAAAAATAAAGCGATTTATCTCGCTGTTCCCAGGGTTAGGTTAGTTAGTCTGCTTGTGGTTTGGTAGGGGTGGTTTCTAGGGGTTCAGCGGGTTAGGGGTACGTATTTAGGTTATTAGCTGGCTCATGGTGTGTGGTTTAATTATTTCAAGAAAAAATAAATCCATTTATCTGGCTTTTCCCTGGGTTAGGCTAGTTAGCCTGCTTGTGGTTTGGTAGGTGTGGTTTCTAGGGGTTCAGCGGGTGAGGGGTAGGTATTTAGGTTATTAGCTGGCTCATGGTGTGTGGTTTAATTATTTTAATAAAAAATAAAGCGATTTACCTCGCTGTTCCCAGGGTTAGGCTAGTTAGCCTGTTTGTGGTTTGGTAGGTGTGGTTTCTAGGGGTTAAGTTGGTTAGGGGTAGGTGATTTGTTGGCTTCTGGCGTGTGGCTTAATTAGTTTGAGAAATAATAAAACGATTTATCTCGCTGTTCCCAGGGTTAGGTTAGTTAGTCTGCTCGCGGTTTGGTAGGTGTGGTTTCTAGGGGTTCAGCGGGTTAGGGGCAGGTATTTAGGTTATTAGCTGGCTCATGGTGTGTGGTTTAATTATTTTAATAAAAAATAAAGCGATTTACCTCGCTGTTCCCAGGGTTAGGCTAGTTAGCCTGCTTGTGGTTTGGTAGGTGTGGTTTCTAGGGGTTAAGTTGGTTACGGCTAGGTCATTTGTTGGCTTCTGGCGTGTGGCTTAATTATTTTGAGAAATGATAAAACGATTTATCTCGCTGTTCCCAGGGTTAGGTTAGTTAGTCTGCTTGTGGTTTGGTAGGGGTGGTTTCTAGTGGTAGGGGGGTGAGTGGTTAGGTGGTTAGCTGGCTTATTGTGTGTGGCTTTATTAGTTTAAGAAAAAATTAAGCGATTTAACTCGCTGTTCCCAGGGTTAGGCTAGTTAGCCTGCTTGTGGTTTGGTAGGTGTGGTTTCTACGGGTTAAGCGGGTTAGGGGTAGGTATTTAAGTGATTTGTTGGCTTCTGGCGTGTGGCTTAATTATTTTGAGAAAAAATAAAGCTATTTATCTGGCTGTTCCCTGGGTTATGCTAGTTAGCCTGCTTGTGGTTTGGTAGATGTGGCTTCTAGGGGTAAAGCGGGTTAGGTGTAGGTATTTAGGTTTTTAGCTGTCTCATGGTGTGTGGCTTTATTAGTTTAAGAAAAAATTAAGCGATTTAACTCGCTGTTCCCAGGGTTAGGCTAGTTAGCCTGCTTGTGGTTTGGTAGGTGTGGTTTCTACGGGTTAAGCGGGTTAGGGGTAGGTATTTAAGTGATTTGTTGGCTTCTGGCGTGTGGCTTAATTATTTTGAGAAAAAATAAAACGATTTTACTCGCTTTTCCCAGGGTTAGGCTAGTTAGCCTGCTTGTGGTTTGGTTGGGGTGGTTTCTAGTGGTTAAGCGGGTTAGGGGTTGGTATTTAGGTTATTAGTTGGCTTATGGCATGTGGCTTAATTATTTTCAGAAAAAATAAAACGATTTAGCTCGCTGTTCCCAGGTTAGGTTAGTTAGCCTGCTTGTGGTTTGGTAGGGGTGGTTTCTAGGGATAGGGCGGTGGCTGGTTTGGTGGTTAGCTGGCTTATGGTGTGTGGCTTCATTATTTTAAGAAAAAATTAAGCGGTTTTACTCGCTGTTCCCAGGGTTAGGCTAGTTAGCCTGCTTGTGGTTTGGTAGGTGTGGTTTCTAGGGGTAGGGGGTGAATGGTTAGGTGATTAGCTGGCTTATAGTGTGTGGCTGTATTATCTTAAGAAAAAATAAAACGATTTAGCACGCTGTTCCCAGGGTTAGGTTAGTTAGCCTGCTTGCGGTTTGGTAGGTGTGGTTTCTAGGGGAGGGGGGTGTGTGTTTAGGTGCTTAGCTGGCTTATGGTGTGTGTGGCTTTATTATTTTAATAAAATATAAAGCGATTTATCTCGCTGTTCCCAGGGTTAGGTTAGTTAGTCTGCTTGTGGTTTGGTAGGGGTGGTTTCTAGGGGTTCAGCGGGTTAGGGGTAAGTATTTAGGTTATTAGCTGGCTCATGGTGTGTGGCTTTATTATTTTAATAAAAAATAAAGCGATTTATCTCGCTGTTCCCAGGGTTAGGCTAGTTAGCCTGCTTGTGGTTTGGTAGGTGTGGTTTCTAGGGGTTCAGCGGGTTAGGGGTAGGTATTTAGGTTATTAGCTGGCTCATGGTGTGTGGTTTAATTATTTTAATAAAAAATAAAGCGATTTACCTCGCTGTTCCCAGGGTTAGGCTAGTTAGCCTGTTTGTGGTTTGGTAGGTGTGGTTTCTAGGGGTTAAGCGGCTTAGGGGTAGGTATTTAGGTGATTTGTTAGCTTCTGGCGTGTGGCTTAATTATTTTGAGAAAAAATGAAAAGATTTAGCTCGCTGTTCCCAGGGTTAGGCTAGTTAGCCTGCTTGTGGTTTGGTAGGTGTGGTTCTAGGGGTTCAGCGGGTTAGGGGCAGGTATTTAGGTTATTAGCTGGCTCATGGTGTGTGGTTTAATTATTTTAATAAAAAATAAAGCGATTTACCTCGCTGTTCCCAGGGTTAGGCTAGTTAGCCTGCTTGTGGTTTAGTAGGTGTGGTTTCTAGGGGTTAAATTGGTTACGGCTAGGTCATTTGTTGGCTTCTGGCGTGTGGCTTAATTATTTTGAGAAATAATAAAACGATTTATCTCGCTGTTCCCAGGGTTAGGTTAGTTAGTCTGCTTGTGGTTTGGTAGGGGTGGTTTCTAGTGGTAGGAGGGTGAGTGGTTAGGTGGTTAGCTGGCTTATTGTGTGTGGCTTTATTAGTTTAAGAAAAAATTAAGCGATTTAACTCGCTGTTCTCAGGGTTAGGCTAGTTAGCCTGCTTGTGGTTTGGTAGGTGTGGTTTCTATGGGTAGGGGGGTGAGTGTTTAGGTGGTTAGCTGGCTTATGGTGTATAGTTTAATTATTTTAAGAAAAAATAAAGCGATTTAACTGGCTGTTCCCAGCGGTAGTCTAGTTAGCCTGCTTGTGGTTTGGTAGGGGTGGTTTCTAGGGGTAGGGGGTGAATGGTTAGGTGATTAGCTGGCTTATAGTGTGTGGCTGTATTATTTTAAGAAAAAATAAAACGATTTAGCACGCTGTTCCCAGGGTTAGGTTAGTTAGCCTGCTTGCGGTTTGGTAGGTATGGTTTCTAGGGGAGGGGGGTGTGTGTTTAGGTGGTTAGCTGGCTTATGGTGTGTGTGGCTTTATTATTTTAATAAAAAATAAAGCGATTTATCTCGCTGTTCCCAGGGTTAGGTTAGTTAGTCTGCTTGTGGTTTGGTAGGGGTGGTTTCTAGGGGTTCAGCGGGTTAGGGGTAAGTATTTAGGTTATTAGCTGGCTCATGGTGTGTGGTTTAATTATTTAAGAAAAAATAAACGATTTATCTGGCTGTTCCCGGTTAGGCTAGTTAGCCTGCTTGTGGTTTGGTAGGTGTGGTTTCTAGGGGTTAGCGGGTGAGGGGTAGTATTTAGGTTATTGCTGGCTCATGGTGTGTGGCTTAATTATTTCAGAAAAAATAAACGATTTATCTCGCTGTTCCCAGGGTTAGGCTAGTTAGCCTGCTTGTGGTTTGGTAGGTGTGGTTTCTAGGGGTTCAGCGGGTGAGGGGTAGGTATTTAGGTTATTAGCTGGCTCATGGTGTGTGGTTTAATTATTTTAATAAAAAATAAAGCGATTTACCTCGCTGTTCCCAGGGTTAGGCTAGTTAGCCTGTTTGTGGTTTGGTAGGTGTGGTTTCTAGGGGTTAAGTTGGTTAGGGTAGGTGATTTGTTGGCTTCTGGCGTGTGGCTTAATTATTTGAGAAATAATAAAACGATTTATCTCGCTGTTCCCAGGGTTAGGTTAGTTAGTCTGCTTGTGGTTTGGTAGGGGTGGTTTCTAGGGGTTCAGCGGGTTAGGGGTAGTATTTAGGTTATTGCTGGCTCATGGTGTGTGGTTTAATTATTTAAGAAAAAATAAAGCGATTTATCTCGCTGTTCCCAGGGTTAGGCTAGTTAGCCTGCTTGTGGTTTGGTAGGTGTGGTTTCTAGGGTTAGCGGGTAGGGTAGGTATTTAGGTTATTAGCTGGCTCATGGTGTGTGGTTTAATTATTTTAAAAAAAATAAAGCGATTTACTCGCTGTTCCCAGGGTTAGGCTAGTTAGCCTGCTTGTGGTTTGGTAGGTGTGGTTTCTAGGGGTTAGGGGGGTGGTATTTAGGTGATTTGTTGGCTTCTGGGTGTGGCTTAATTATTTTGAGAAAAAATAAAACGATTTAGCTCGCTGTTCCCAGGGTTAGGCTAGTTAGCCTGCTTGTGGTTTGGTAGGTGTGGTTTCTAGGGGTTAGCGGGTTAGGGGTAGGTATTTAGGTTATTAGCTGGCTCATGGTGTGTGGTTTAATTATTTTAATAAAAAATAAAGCGATTTACTCGCTGTTCCCAGGGTTAGGCTAGTTAGCCTGCTTGTGGTTTGGTAGGTGTGGTTTCTAGGGGTAGGGGGGTGGTGTTTAGGTGGTTAGCTGGCTTCATGGTGTGTGGCTTAATTATTTTAAGAAAAAATAAACGATTTATCTCGCTGTTCCCAGGGTTAGGCTAGTTAGCCTGCTTGTGGTTTGGTAGGTGTGGTTTCTAGGGGTTCAGCGGGTAGGGGTAGGTATTTAGGTTATTAGCTGGCTCATGGTGTGTGGTTTAATTATTTTAATAAAAAATAAAGCGATTTACCTCGCTGTTCCCAGGGTTAGGCTAGTTAGCCTGCTTGTGTTTGGTAGGTGTGGTTTCTAGGGGTTAAGCGGTTAGGGGTAGGTATTTAGTGATTTGTTGGCTTCTGGCGTGTGGCTTAATTATTTTGAGAAAAAATAAAACGATTTATCTCGCTGTTCCCAGGGTTAGGCTAGTTAGCCTGCTTGTGGTTTGGTAGGTGTGGTTTCTAGGGGTTCAGCGGGTTAGGGGTAGGTATTTAGGTTATTAGCTGGCTCATGGTGTGTGGTTTAATTATTTTAATAAAAAATAAAGCGATTTACCTCGCTGTTCCCAGGGTTAGGCTAGTTAGCCTGCTTGTGGTTTGGTAGGTGTGGTTTCTAGGGGTTAAGTTGGTTAGGGTAGGTATTTGTTGGCTTCTGGCGTGTGGCTTAATTATTTTGAGAAATAATAAAACGATTTATCTCGCTGTTCCCAGGGTTAGGTTAGTTAGTCTGCTTGTGGTTTGGTAGGGGTGGTTTCTAGGGTAGGGGGGTGAGTGGTTAGGTGGTTAGCTGGCTTATGGTGTGTGGCTTTATTATTTAAGAAAAAATTAAGCGATTTAACTCGCTGTTCCCAGGGTTAGGCTAGTTAGCCTGCTTGTGGTTTGGTAGGTGTGGTTTCTAGGGTTAAGCGGGTTAGGGGTAGGTATTTAGTGATTTGTTGGCTTCTGGCGTGTGGCTTAATTATTTTAGAAAAAATAAAGCATTTATCTGCTGTTCCCAGGGTTAGGCTAGTTAGCCTGCTTGTGGTTTGGTAGGTGTGGTTTCTAGGGGTAGCGGGTTAGGGTAGGTATTTAGGTTTTAGCTGGCTCATGGTGTGTGGCTTTATTATTTTAAGAAAAAATTAAGCGATTTACTCGCTGTTCCCAGGGTTAGGCTAGTTAGCCTGCTTGTGGTTTGGTAGGTGTGGTTTCTAGGGTTAAGCGGGTTAGGGGTAGGTATTTAGGATTTGTTGGCTTCTGGCGTGTGGCTTAATTATTTTGAGAAAAATAAAACGATTTATCTCGCTGTTCCCAGGGTTAGGTTAGTTAGTCTGCTTGTGGTTTGGTAGGGGTGGTTTCTAGGGTTAGCGGGTTAGGGGTAGTATTTAGGTTATTAGCTGGCTCATGGTGTGTGGTTTAATTATTTAAGAAAAAATAAACATTTATCTGGCTGTTCCCTGGGTTAGGCTAGTTAGCCTGCTTGTGGTTTGGTAGGTGTGGTTTCTAGGGGTTCAGCGGGTAGGGGTAGGTATTTAGGTTATTAGCTGCTCATGGTGTGTGGTTTAATTATTTTAATAAAAAATAAAGCGATTTACCTCGCTGTTCCCAGGGTTAGGCTAGTTAGCCTGCGTGTGTTTGGTAGGTGTGGTTTCTAGGGGTTAAGCGGTTAGGGGTAGGTATTTAGGTGATTTGTTGGCTTCTGGCGTGTGGCTTAATTATTTTGAGAAAAAATAAAACGATTTTACTCGCTGTTCCCAGGGTTAGGCTAGTTAGCCTGCTTGTGGTTTGGTTGGGGTGGTTTCTAGTGGTTAAGCGGGTTAGGGGTTGGTATTTAGGTTATTAGTTGGCTTATGGCATGTGGCTTAATTATTTTCAGAAAAAATGAAACGATTTAGCTCGCTGTTCCCAGGGTTAGGTTAGTTAGCCTGCTTGTGGTTTGGTAGGGGTGGTTTCTAGGGATAGGGCGGTGGCTGGTTTGGTGGTTAGCTGGCATATGGTGTGTGGCTTCATTATTTTAAGAAAAAATTAAGCGATTTTACTCGCTGTTCCCAGGGTTAGGCTAGTTAGCCTGCTTGTGGTTTGGTAGGGGTGGTTTCTAGGGGTAGGGGGTGAATGGTTAGGTGATTAGCTGGCTTATAG
This sequence comes from Nasonia vitripennis, assembly GCF_009193385.2. Lineage (NCBI taxonomy): Eukaryota > Metazoa > Arthropoda > Insecta > Hymenoptera > Pteromalidae > Nasonia > Nasonia vitripennis. The sequence goes on along the minus strand of NW_022279614.1, from coordinate 612,145 downwards.
TGTGTGGCTGTATTATTTTAAGAAAAAATAAAACGATTTAGCACGCTGTTCCCAGGGTTAGGTTAGTTAGCCTGCTTGCGGTTTGGTAGGTGTGGTTTCTAGGGGAGGGGGGTGTGTGTTTATGTGGTTAGCTGGCTTATGGTGTGTGTGGCTTTATTATTTTAATAAAAAATAAAGCGATTTATCTCGCTGTTCCCAGGGTTAGGTTAGTTAGTCTGCTTGTGGTTTGGTAGGGGTGGTTTCTAGGGGTTCAGCGGGTTAGGGGTAAGTATTTAGGTTATTAGCTGGCTCATGGTGTGTGGTTTAATTATTTCAAGAAAAAATAAAGCGATTTATCGCTGTTCCCAGGGTTAGGCTAGTTAGCCTGCTTGTGGTTTGGTAGGTGTGGTTTCTAGGGGTTAGCGGGTAGGGGTAGGTATTTAGGTTATTAGCTGGCTCATGGTGTGTGGTTTAATTATTTTAATAAAAAATAAAGCGATTTACCTCGCTGTTCCCAGGGTTAGGCTAGTTAGCCTGCTTGTGGTTTGGTAGGTGTGGTTTCTAGGGGTTAAGTGGTTAGGGTAGGTATTTGTTGGCTTCTGGCGTGTGGCTTAATTATTTTGAGAAAAATAAAACGATTTACTCGCTGTTCCCAGGGTTAGGTTAGTTAGTCTGCTTGTGGTTTGGTAGGGGTGGTTTCTAGGGTAGGGGGTGAGTGGTTAGGTGGTTAGCTGGCTTATGGTGTGTGGCTTTATTATTTAAGAAAAAATTAAGCGATTTAACTCGCTGTTCCCAGGGTTAGGCTAGTTAGCCTGCTTGTGGTTTGGTAGGTGTGGTTTCTATGGGTAGGGGGGTGAGTGTTTAGGTGGTTAGCTGGCTTATGGTGTGTGGTTTAATTATTTTAAGAAAAAATAAAGCGATTTAACTGCTGTTCCCAGGGTTAGGTCTAGTTAGCCTGCTTGTGGTTTGGTAGGGGTGGTTTCTAGGGGTAGGGGGTGAATGGTTAGGTGATTAGCTGGCTTATAGTGTGTGGCTCTATTATTTTAAGAAAAAATAAAACGATTTATCTCGCTGTTCCCAGGGTTAGGCTAGTTAGCCTGCTTGTGGTTTGGTAGGTGTGGTTTCTAGGGGTTCAGCGGGTTAGGGGTAGGTATTTAGGTTATTAGCTGGCACATGGTGTGTGGTTTAATTATTTTAATAAAAAATAAAGCGATTTACCTCGCTGTTCCCAGGGTTAGGCTAGTTAGCCTGCTTGTGGTTTGGTAGGTGTGGTTTCTAGGGTTAAGCGGGTTAGGGGTAGGTATTTAGGTTTGTGGCTTCTGGCGTGTGGCTTAATTATTTTGAGAAAAAATAAAACGATTTACTCGCTGTTCCCAGGGTTAGGCTAGTTAGCCTGCTTGTGGTTTGGTAGGGGTGGTTTCTAGGGTTAAGCGGGTTAGGGGTGGTATTTAGGTTATTAGTTGGCTTATGGTGTGTGGCTTAATTATTTTCAGAAAAAATAAACGATTTAGCTCGCTGTTCCCAGGGTTAGGTTAGTTAGCCTGCTTGTGGTTTGGTAGGGGTGGTTTCTAGGGTAGGGGGTGGTGGTTTGGTGTTAGCTGGCTATGGTGTGTGGCTTATTATTTTAAGAAAAAATAAGCGATTTACTGCTGTTCCCAGGGTTAGGCTAGTTAGCCTGCTTGTGGTTTGGTAGGGTGGTTTCTAGGGGTAGGGGTGATGGTTAGGTGATTAGCTGGCTTATGTGTGTGGCTTAATTATTTTAAGAAAAAATAAAACGATTTACTCGCTGTTCCCAGGGTTAGGTTAGTTAGCCTGCTTGTGGTTTGGTAGGTGTGGTTTCTAGGGTAGGGGGTGAGTGGTTAGGTGGTTAGCTGGCTTATGGTGTGTGGCTTTATTAGTTTAAGAAAAAATAAGCGATTTAACTCGCTGTTCCCAGGGTTAGGCTAGTTAGCCTGCTTGTGGTTTGGTAGGTGTGGTTTCTACGGGTTAAGCGGGTTAGGGGTAGGTATTTAAGTGATTTGTTGGCTTCTGGCGTGTGGCTTAATTATTTTGAGAAAAAATAAAGCTATTTATCTGGCTGTTCCCTGGGTTATGCTAGTTAGCCTGCTTGTGGTTTGGTAGATGTGGTTTCTAGGGGTTCAGCGGGTTAGGGGTAGGTATTTAGGTTATTAGCTGGCACATGGTGTGTGGTTTAATTATTTTAATAAAAAATAAAGCGATTTACCTCGCTGTTCCCAGGGTTAGGCTAGTTAGCCTGCGTGTAGTTTGGTAGGTGTGGTTTCTACGGGTTAAGCGGGTTAGGGGTAGGTATTTAAGTGATTTGTTGGCTTCTGGCGTGTGGCTTAATTATTTTGAGAAAAAATAAAACGATTTTACTCGCTTTTCCCAGGGTTAGGCTAGTTAGCCTGCTTGTGGTTTGGTTGGGGTGGTTTCTAGTGGTTAAGCGGGTTAGGGGTTGGTATTTAGGTTATTAGCTGGCTCATGGTGTGTGGTTTAATTATTTCAAGAAAAAATAAATCCATTTATCTGGCTGTTCCCTGGGTTAGGCTAGTTAGCCTGCTTGTGGTTTGGTAGGTGTGGTTTCTAGGGGTAGGGCGGTGGCTGGTTTGGTGGTTAGCTGGCATATGGTGTGTGGCTTCATTATTTTAAGAAAAAATTAAGCGATTTTACTCGCTGTTCCCAGGGTTAGGCTAGTTAGCCTGCTTGTGGTTTGGTAGGGGTGGTTTCTAGGGGTAGGGGGTGAATGGTTAGGTGATTAGCTGGCTTATAGTGTGTGGCTGTATTATTTTAAGAAAAAATAAAACGATTTAGCACGCTGTTCCCAGGGTTAGGTTAGTTAGCCTGCTTGCGGTTTGGTAGGTGTGGTTTCTAGGGGAGGGGGGTGTGTGTTTATGTGGTTAGCTGGCTTATGGTGTGTGTGGCTTTATTATTTTAATAAAAAATAAAGCGATTTATCTCGCTGTTCCCAGGGTTAGGTTAGTTAGTCTGCTTGTGGTTTGGTAGGGGTGGTTTCTAGGGGTTCAGCGGGTTAGGGGTAAGTATTTAGGTTATTAGCTGGCTCATGGTGTGTGGTTTAATTATTTCAAGAAAAAATAAATCCATTTATCTGGCTGTTCCCTGGGTTAGGCTAGTTAGCCTGCTTGTGGTTTGGTAGGTGTGGTTTCTAGGGGTTCAGCGGGTGAGGGTAGGTATTTAGGTTATTAGCTGGCTCATGGTGTGTGGTTTAATTATTTTAATAAAAAATAAAGCGATTTACCTCGCTGTTCCCAGGGTTAGGCTAGTTAGCCTGCTTGTGGTTTGGTAGGTGTGGTTTCTAGGGGTAGGGGGGTGGTGTTTAGGTGGTTAGCTGGCTTATGGTGTATAGTTTAATTATTTTAAGAAAAAATAAAGCGATTTAACTTGCTGTTCCCAGCGGTAGGCTAGTTAGCCTGCTTGTGGTTTGGTAGGGTGGTTTCTAGGGGTAGGGGTGAATGGTTAGGTGATTAGCTGGCTTATAGTGTGTGGCTTATTATTTTAAGAAAAAATAAAACGATTTAGCCGCTGTTCCCAGGGTTAGGTTAGTTAACCTGCTTGCGGTTTGGTAGGTGTGGTTTCTAGGGGAGGGGGGTGTGTGTTTAGGTGGTTAGCTGGCTTATGGTGTGTGTGGCTTTATTATTTTAATAAAAAATAAAGCGATTTATCTCGCTGTTCCCAGGGTTAGGATAGTTAGCCTGCTTGTGGTTTGGTAGGTGTGGTTTCTAGGGGTTCAGCGGGTTAGGGGTAGGTATTTAGGTTATTAGCTGGCACATGGTGTGTGGTTTAATTATTTTAATAAAAAATAAAGCGATTTACCTCGCTGTTCCCAGGGTTAGGCTAGTTAGCCTGTTTGTGGTTTGGTAGGTGTGGTTTCT